>NC_138742.1:30658790-31218790 GCF_965113295.1 Leuciscus leuciscus
GACTGTTTTTCAGATAATATATCTTACCAGAGCTGGGTTCGCTAGTTTATCAGTAAGAAATAAGCACATAATCAATTATTTTTATACTTTTTGATTATTGCAAAGCCATTATCCACTATATTTGATAATTAAGTAATGAAAAAAAAAAACATACACTACCATTAGAAATGTTGGGGTTGGTCAAATATTTTCTGCTCACCAGGGCTGCATTTATTGGATCAAAATACTGTGAAAACGATGATATATTACAATTTTAAAAGAACTGGTCTATTTTCATATATTTTAAAACCATTACTCCAGTCTTCAGTGTCACATGATCCTTCAGAAATCATTCTAATATGATGATATGATGCTCTAGAATAATTTCAGATTATAATCAATGTTGAAAACAGTTTTGCTGCTTCATATGTGTGTGGAAACCGATACTTTAATTCAGCATTTTTTGATGATTAGAAAGTTCAAAAGTTAAAAATTAATATTCAGTGGTGTTCAGGCCTGAAACATTTTTTTTATTTTTTTTTATCTTGTTCATCTTGGATATTTATATTTGACTGGAAAACCAGCTAAAATGATGAGTGAGAAAATCAAATCCAGCTCATCTTATCAGCACATATCTGATATTTAATCTGGAATTTCGCATGAGGGCGAAAGATTTCCCCACACCGATTTCGCAACGGGTTGACCAACACGTGACCGTCAGAAAGCTTCTTGATTTGGAAGTCACTTCTCTGTAAGCTGTGCTTACCACATTGCTACATTATTGACAATAGACAATGGACCTTTTTGCCAGCAAAATGTTGCTAATGTGACGACACCTTTAGTCTTTATTCATCTCACGCGTCGCAGTCGTGGCTGGTTAGGACACAAACTGCTCTCTAGTCACTGTTTCCTCTTAACTACGCTGTCAGTCTGCATCAGAAGGCGGATCACTAGTCACGACTCATTTGCATAAAGTTCAGTACACAAACTGATATGCGAACTGGTGTTTTTATCACACAATGTTAAGGTACACAGAAGCTGTCTGCAAAATTCATTTCAGAGCACAAGAGTTTTAGCGTGTATGTTCCCCTTCCGCCTTATTCCACATTCTTGCTCTCGCCATGAATAAACGCAACTGAAGTCACGTGACCCACAACTACTAGACACAAACCCAAATTGACCAGTTAGTGCCGAACACACATACACAAACAAACAATCACACACCGTTGCATCACTTTTACCGATATCAGGATTTCATTGCTGTTTTCAAATTGAATCTGAAGTTATACAAGAGCATACGTTTAAAATGTACCATGTCACAAATACTAGCCCACTATATCCTGACCTGGAAAGTTTTGTTTAATGCAGTTCTGCTTTTCTGCCTTGTGAAGAAGAAGTACAGTACATTTTAGAATAATATACAAAGAATATAATTAAATGCAAACTCAATATAATTTTTCCAGACACTTTATTTGCATGTTATTTACAATTAAATGCAAATACTTGGACTTAAGAGTGCTTTTTGACAGACTTTTACACGTCATTTTATAATTACTTCCATTTTCCTTGAAATATGGTTAAAATGTACTGACAAGCATGTATGGTAAACTAATACTTTAATGACATTTCTATTGAAACTTGTATGTAATGTGTTGATTGCACTTTATTTCACAGTACGTGCACTTACAGTGTACTCGCCTAAGAAAGTACGGGTTAATATAAGGTAACTACATGGGTTTAGGAGTATACCGTAGGTTCAGGGTTATTACCTAGTTATTACCCAGTTATTATTAATAACTATAAGTACTCAGTATGTACATGGGGAACGTGACTATAAAATAAAGTGCTATGAATGTTTTATCAAATATATTTTTAATTACACATTTGTAATAAAAAAGTTGCAATTTAGTACATTTGAAATATATTACTTTTAAATGTAATATCAAATACAATTATAATCAAGTACTTTGCATGTGCTTTAGTCTGTTAGTAAACACATAAAAATGAGTGAACTTATTTAACCCTTTAAAACCGGATGTGTCGTCGACAACACAGCCAACCAAGCTGTATTCACAAAAAAGACTTGTATATATGTATTATAGTTAATTTTTCTATCATTTTTCAACTTTAAAGTGTTAGTTTCTTTCGTTCATGATTTTTTTTTTTTTTATATATAAAATTCAGTAAATTTATTCTTGTTTATTTTTTATTTTTATCTATTTAAATTCTATTTACAAACTCACCACACACAATAATGGTCAATAACTGTAATTTGTTGAAAGCTTATCTTTTTCTGAAAAAGATGACACCTTGTAACATGAAGAGAGCACATTGTTTTAGAATTTTACAGTCAAAAAATCTAATTATGTGAAAAACACCTATTTTAGCTTCAGGTTCTAAAGGGTTAAAGCATGACAAAAGATTAAAACAATGGTTTAAGAGTAAAACTTTTTAACATTATTACAAAGTGCACTTCAGTGTGTAAAGAAACTTTAATGAAAGTGTGCTCTCTTTAAGAAACTTCAGTGGCCTTTAATTTCATTAATATATTATCTGCGAGTAAATTTTTTAGAAATACTTTTGAAGATTTGCGATACGCTACAAGTGCGCATTCATGAGGGGTGTTGTGTAGCATATGTGTATCTGTGCTTCTGACACCTGTTAACTGTCTCCTCATCTGTTTGAGTCCAGTGCTGTGGTTGGGCCGCCCGGCTTATTAGTTTGAAAAAAATAATCCTTCAAAATAGCATAATCTCTTTAATCTTTTCCCCTGTGTAATCACAATCTGCCCAAACTTCATGTGCAATTCAGGTCAATCCCGCCAGCACACGAGGCAGCCGTCGACTGTACTGGGTTGAGCTCAGTTCATGACTCAGATTATTGTTTACACATGGATCCATGATCGTGGGAGTGCTCAGACTTGCTCTGCTGTAAGTGTTGGTAAGTTTCAGCTCAGATTAGCCAAACTAAATGCCAAATGATTGGGTAAGATAACGCCAAGAGCGCCAAATGTTTTCATATACACTGACGGATGAGAAACAGAGCGACCATAAATAAGCTTTCCATTGATGTATGGTTTGTTAGGATAGGACAATATTTGACCAAGATGCAACCATTTGAAAATCTTGAGGGTGCAAAAAAATTGAAACATTGAGAAAATCTCCTTTAAAGTTCTCCATTTATGTTCACGATTGTGCAGCATTCACTTACAGAAATACATGTGTTATATATTTACGGTAGGAAATCTACAAAATATCTTCATGGATCATGATATTTACTTAATATCCTAATGATTTTTGGCATAAAAGAAAAATCTATAATTTTGACCCATACAATGTTTTGTTGGTTATTGCCACACATATACCCGTGCGACTTATGACTGGTTTTGTGATCCAGGGTCACATATGAAGCTTGCTCCTGTAGATCAGTGTGTTTATGTGTTGTTTTCTATTTCTTCAATTGGTCTTGAAGCTTTGCACTTCCAAAGCACTTGCAGATGTTGATGACGATGGGCATGGTTATAGCATGTTTCCTTGCAACTAAACCTAAAACACGAACACATGCAACAAACTATTGCGAAGAGAGAGAGAGAGAGAGAGAGAGAGAGAGAGAGAGAGAGAGAGAGAGAGAGAGAGAGAGAGAGAGAGAGAGAGAGAGAGAGAGAGAGAGAGAGAGAGAAACCTTCATTACATGTAACTATAGCTAACACAGAATCTGCATCAGAGTGAGATGAGTGATATAATGCATTAATGCATGCGTGGATCAGTCAATAAATCAACCAATTTGAAATTCAAACAATTACTCAAAAGTTGAAACTTAAGAAAATCACTTGTTTTTATTAAATTGCATTTTCAAATGTATGGTGGCTAAAACTAGCTCTCACTAATATGTATGTATTTGCAAAGCATCGGTTTGATTTGTCGGTTTGCACGATTCATGTCATTTTGTCATAATAAAAGGAGGCCAGACTCCTGTCTTAAAGTTTGGCAATAAACTCATCTAGCACAACTGTATATTCACTTTATTTTGAGTTACAGTATATCTCAGAAATAATTGGTACTTATTACTTCTGGAAAATAAATTCTGACCAAAGTCAACACACAGTTTCCTCTAATTTCTTCAGTTGTCTGCAGAACACATCACTGTACTGTAATTTAAATGACATACACAATAACTGCAATATCAACTTCATGCAGTCGTCTAAACTGTGACTAGTGACACATCTAATGACCAGATTTAAAGGACCAAAAGGTCTTAATTGGTTACAAAAATGGACAATTACAGAAACGTATTAAATAAAAACATTCATAGTTTTACTACAGACGTTTGGAGGCTTAAGCCCGGGACGTCCAGTCCGCTGGCATCGCTCATGCTTATATGCCAGAGAGAAACTTTCTCCTGGAATTGTTGAGTGAGGAAAATGTGTTTTCCTGTGATGAATGTCTGGCCTTCCTGTAAAAGCAACTCCCCTGGAAATTTGCTACAGTCATGGCTTTACATACTGGAAGTTTGAATGTACTTTATGCATAAACTTTGATGGTTGACTGTATAAGACTGAATATGAAAGACCAATGTTCATGTTGCGATTCATCTTTTATAGTATTTTCAGCTGTCCAGATGTAAACCAGATTAGTAAACAGTTTGGAATATGTCAATAGTTAGTAGTTTATATTTCTAAATGCCTCTTTATAAATGTGGAGGAAAGTCTACAACTTGTTTAATGAGGGGCCGTGTGCCGGACACCACTGAGGGAAGTGTTATTAGAGCAGGGCTGTGTGTACATATTACAGTTAGTGTCGCTGGCCAATGAGAATATAAATAGAATTTAACAAGTGGTAAAATACCACAAACAATCCTACATCCAGCTCAATTAAAACTCTAATTCAGGAATTAGCTTTTTTCATTTCTTTTATGATTCGGTAAAATAATTGTTATAAATGGGTCAACACTATTTACACAAACTCATAAATATGACTTATGTTTTATGATATGGTCATGGTCTTGTTCTCTACCGCTACGGCTCTAATGAAGAGGCCAAATGCTGAGTTTACACTGAGAGACAATGCTATCAGGGAAACATGTAGCCTAACCGTGTATTCATATATTTCAAATTTCAAGCCAAATTATAGGTATAGATTTATTGTGTCAGTTTTTTTTTTTTTTTTTTTTTTTTGTGAACTGACTGTTGCATTAAGCCTATTAAATATTTGCTGCCTTTAAATAATTTCTAGAGGTTAAGTTGGGAGATCAGAAGTGAGGCAATAGTTTTAGGAAGAGCAAACACACATGATGAACCTGCGCGGCCCACTGAACTGAAACCAGAACAGCCATTCATTGACTAATGCACATACATATGCACGTGATTATCCCAAACCGGCCAAAATAAGACAATCTGAATAAGACATGTCCGTGTAAATTTGTTTTGCACCAAATCGAAATGTTTTATTACACATTACATTGTCATTAAACTGTTATAACATTGTAATAACATTGACACATCAGCGGTTGCCTTAAATAATCACTGCTAAATAACTAAAAATGTTATTATGTGTGTGCATGCACGTGCAGTTTCATGTATACACCGGTTCTACAGCAGTACTTGAACGTCATGGTAATAACGCTCAGCTCTCAGGGCTTTCAAGTGCATCGGGGTCAATACATCAATGCGTTTCCCGTTCTCTCAATCTTATCCCCTTTTACTCATTCCTTCTTTACCCTCTCTCGACCGCCTGTCTTTGCGTGCAGTACCTTTGCACAGAGACAGAGGAATACATAATAATAATAAAAAAAATCAAGAAACAGCATCCCACTCTGCAATGTACAGAAGACGCTAACGATAAGAATCAATAACAATTTGCGAGCTTATTGAACAAAAGCAACAGTGAGTGTAATTGATTTTTTTTCTTTTGACACTAAAATTTCATAATAATTGAACATTTAATCCTAAAGAGAATGGAAAAGGTCTGTCTATGCATGTTCCTTCTTTTAGTGCGCGATTATCTCTGTCAATATTTACAACGGTGAAACAGAATTGCAGCACATTTTAATTGATATTCTCATAACAGGGCTCACTTCGTACATCATCACGCATTCCCGCACAGAGACATGTCCGACGTAAATAATGTCGAACATCTACAATCTGCTAAATGCATACACAAAAGTGATATAGAAGAATCATTATTATTATTATTATTAGGCAATACTGTGGTGTTGCACATAGGTTGCTGCAGGAGTTGTGCTCTTGGCTCAGGCCTCGGTTCTTTCGCCCTGCCCTTGAGATTGTGCAGACACATGGCAGATAATGTTCTGACACCAGAAACTGAAAACCGTCAGGAAATCCTAACAACACTCTGCCTTGTCCTTCTCTCATGCTCTGGAGAAGAGTGGCAAAGCTCTCACAACACGCTTAACTTACTGTAAAGTCTGTGAGAGAGTCACTGAACGCAGTGATGCTAGTTTAGAAACCAGTGCGTAATCGGATGTGTACTTGCTCTACGCATTATTTATTTGATTTGATTTTCATTTAAAAAGTGGACTTTTTTATTTGGTGCACAGCTTTTATTTTTAAACCCTAATTTCAACGTCCATACTGTAATGATAACAATGAATTCACATGTAGTTCAATCAGGCTACGAGCAGCGGGGTTAGTGGTCACATCTCAAGAACTATTAGCTTTTGAGTCAATTGCACAAATTGTTGTTTGCATTGTTTTTTGACACCTAGCTTAAACATGTTTTAAATTAGAATTATTTGTGTAAATTCTGCCCTCCAGCCTAAACTAAGCCTATCATATTTTGTAAAAGGCAGTGCTACAACAAGCAAAGATAATAAAAATGCACTGGCATAAAAGACAAGAGACAATACTGAACTGCATCTGTTTTTTTGAAAGGCAATAAGATGGAAATGTTCAATAGCTTTTCCGCAGTTAAGACTTTCAGGTTCCTATTCAGAAATTGGTTTTAAAATAAACTGCAAGTGTGACAACTGCATAGTTTTTAGTATTACACTGTACTTACATATGTAATTACAGTGACATGAACACAATAATCGCAAAATAGGCCTATAACTCCTAAAAAAATCCTCGTGGATACACTGGGCTAAAAACGCATGCGCTTTTTTTTTATTATGAATTGTATATATATTACCAAAATATATGAACACTAGTCGTTAAATTGGTTATACATGTGAAAAAGTGTGTTGTCTTGAGTGGCGGAAGGGTTAATTGTCCTGTTCCCACAGTCTGGGCTTTGAGCGCAAGGTCAAAGATCTCGTTTTACCAAGCGCACGTGCGCGCTGGATTTCTGCTCGAGTCAGCACGCGAGGCGCTGCAAATCCTGCAGGTCGCAACACAAGCGAAGGCCTAACACACCGAGAGAGAGAAAGAGGGAGAGGAAGACTTAGCACGGATTCTGCTTTTAGCTTGCTTTCTTTTTCCAAATGATACAAAAACGCCCCTTCATATTTGATATAGCTTTCTAAAATAACGCGCTCTACAGAAGAGCATTTCAAACTTTGAAAAAGAAGGCGTGTCTCGGATATTTTACCTTATCAAACAAAGGGTTATAAATATATTTAAACAAAACAAAGTTTAATCCGTCCCGTTGTTAATAGTAAGAGCGCATAATTCCTGCATGTGGTTCGTTCGAGCTCAAAGTTCAGCGAGAGACAAACAACAGAAACAAGCCCTCGAAAATATCGTTCCTCCATCGTATTTTCACTAAGCTTGATCGATGACTAACTGATTGTACTGGATTGAAGTGATGCATGATAACAGTGCGGCGTACAGTAAAGCGAAATCTTGCGCAACATGGACAGACACAGGAATTGACGCATACAAATGAGTTGCTACCAAATCAATGTCGTTTCACTGACTTTAATAAGCAAAATAGGAAACCATTTCTTCCAAAAACAGCAAAAACGAAACAGAAACCAGCCTGAATGGAACAGTCCGAATTGAACTTATTCTTTTTTTCCATTTATATAAACAGATTTGAAAATTGATCCCCTCATAATAGCATGAAATTAACAAACAGAACAACAACCCGCTGCTGCAGTTTACATTTGATTTCAACACAGTTGAATCAGTAATAAACCAAAAAGATTTTTAAATGCATGACTTTTTAACAACATTTCTTAGATGCAAGCACCATGCTTATTCAAATATGATCTGACAAGTTTGTTAATTTAAATCATTAAAATAAAAACTATGCATCTGGCCAGCAGAACCAGAATCTCGACATAATAATAAAACAAAAAAAAGAAGAAAAAAAAAGATTTAAAAAAAAAAGAACAATAACATGAGACATATAATTTTTCATTTTGAGATTATGCAGAACCTGAATCCCTTATTTTTTACTGACCGGCAGAAAAAAAAATAAAGGAAAACATTTAACATTGATCATTGAAACTCTCCATTGAAATACATGCGTAGTTTTCATGTTAGGCAATAATACACAAACCCCTGATTTAGGAAGCCTGACACCCTCGAGCTGGATTATAATAACTACATTTTGAAATGTTGGTTTATAAAACTGGCAGCTCATATAGCTCAAAAAAAATAAAAAAATAAAAAGTATGATGATGAAAGGGTGCCCATTCGTTGAAATCCTATCCATCAAAAAGATACGACCTATAAGAATTACTTATATTATAGAATAGCAATAGATTATGCAACAGCCTGCATGAAGGGGAAAAACACGCGCGCGCACTTTTGTGTCTCGCTACAATCAGACATGACACTATGAGCATCAGTTCAGATGAAGCGCGTGCTTTAACATCACCTGTGTGTGCCACATGTCTTCATTAAACGCGCTTTTGCCAAAACAAAGAAGCAATCAAAAAGAAGAAATCAAAAAATGCCAATACCAAAATCATAACCCCCCGCCCCCCCCCAAAAAAAGTGCGCTTCTTTTAAAAAGTTTGCTTACTTTAAATGCAACTGCAAAATGCCCATTACTGGAAATCAATTCCCAAAACATGAAACAAATCATAAAAGTGAGAAAACAATCAGCTCTTCGATGTCGGTTTGTAGGTTTGCTGTTGCATATATTTACAAGTCCAAAATGAACCCATACAAGGAGCCAGTCTCATATCCCCAAAAAAAGAGCTAAAGATCAAAAACATGCTCTTTATGATACATAATGAACAGAAAGAAAGAAAGAAAGAAAGAAAGAAAGAAAGAAAGAAAGAAAGAAAGAAAGAAAGAAATGTATAAAATAGAAATTATTACCATACATGTCCAGCATGCAGGATTAATATCTTAATGCAGATTTATGTGTTTGTTTTTGTCGTTTTTTCCTTTTTCTTTTTAATATATATATATCTATATATAACCAAGCAGGCAATAAACCAATGAGATGTTGCATAAAGTTCCCCTGTCGGGTTACACAGGAGAAGTAAGGGAGGTTTTGCATATTGTGGCGCTCTCAACTTTTCTAGCCAAGTGGGGGGGAAAAGTCCAAAGTTTCTCTTTTTCGCTTAGCACAGACTTTTTTTCTTTTTTCTTTTTCATGAACAACCGAGAACAAAACCAGGTGGAAAGAAGGTCTTATCTGAAGGTTTTATCCTAAATACAAAAAAAGCCAGTTCTTCGCTTTTCTTTTCTTGTCAGATCTCTACGAAAATGGGTAAAAGTAACTACAAGCAACTAATCTACATTTCCCAGAAAACATTCTAACATGTTCTTAGTTGCCGAGGTCGGTGGCGATGATTACATATGCGGTTATTATTTCTCGTGGGTTATTCTTCTAATAGGAGCAGTACTGTATCTGTATAATGTCTCAGTCTCAGGCATAAGAAGCGCACTGCACTCACATGAAGAACTCTGGAGAGGACGGGTTGTCGCTCGTGGATCCTGCCTCGCGGAACCCGTTCGCTCCGCTCAGTTTCTCGCACTTGAGTTTGTAGGCGTCTCTCTCTCGGGCCAGCCGGTTGATCTCTTGCTTGAGCTGCTCTACCTGGTTGATGAGCTGGGTCTTCTCGTTCTCCAGCACGTGCTTCTGCTGCACGCGCTTGTAGCGGCACGACTGTGCGTAGCCGCGGTTCTTCAGGGTCCGGCGTTTCTGCTTCAGGCGGATCACCTCGTCCTTGGTGAAGCCCCGCAGGTGTCGGTTCAGCTCCCGTACGGACATGGACACCAGCTGGTCGTCGGAGAAGCGGTCCTCCACGTTCAGGCCGTGGTGACCCTGCTGGCCCGGGTGACCGTGCGGGTGGTGATGGTGGTGGTGGCGGTGGTGGAGCTGCTGGGGCGAGCTGGGAGACGGGCTGTCGGGGTCCTGACTGTGGTGGTGGTGGTGGTGGTGTTGATGCTGGTGGTGGCCGGGGTGCACTGGCAGGTCGTCGGGGTGATGCGGGATCGCGCCATATTGGTGATGGTGCTGCGGCTGCTGCTGCTGCTGCTGTTGCGCGTGGCCGTGGTGGTGGTGATGCGCGCCCCTGTATCCCTCAAAACCTCCCGCTTGCAGCTGCTGCTGCACATGAGGGGGCGGAGGGTGCCCGTGGGCCGTGGCACCGATCAAAGCCTCCACCGCGTCTTCGGGCGTCAGGCTTAGCGTCTGCGGGTCGATCTGCTGCGGGTACGCGCCGCTGGGCATCCAGTACAGCTCCTCCAGATGATTCTTCTGCTCCGTGGGGCTGAAGCTCGGGGAGGACGGCACGGAGCTGCACGGGGTGCTGATCGGAGTGGAGGAAACGGAGCCCTGCGGCTGGAGGCGGTTGCACTGCCGTATATTGGAGCGGTCGAGCCCCGCCAATGCCTCTTTCTTCACCTCGAATTTCATTAAATCAAAGTCATTGACATATTCCAACGCCAGCGGGCTGGTGGGCAGCTCGGGCCCCATGGCGAGATCTGCGCTCATCGTGTCCCTGTTCTTCAGCAAAGTGTTTTCAAACGTCGCAAAATCCGACTTTTGCCTTTGCGCATGCAATATTTCTGGATGGGTTTCCGAACGCGACGCGCTCGAGCGCATACAGTGTCACTCGGAAATGTTCAAACAGCAAAAAGAAAAAAAGAGAAAACTTTCAGGACTAATGCACTGCAAAAGACATTTGCCTCATATGGACGAACAGACCTCGACTTTCAGCTGCAGTCTTTTTGGAGTCTCTACTCGCAGGACTGGAGGAAGAAGAAGAAAAAAAAAAAGTCAAGTTTCTCTCTCGCGTCCCGTCGCCGCACTTGAACTCAAAGCATAAATAAAAGACACAAATGAGTACCGGAGAAGGGCTCCCGTCCCGATCCCGGATACTCCAGAAATATGTCCTTAAGCCAGCGACGTGTGCTGTGTTTCTCCAGCTCTGCACCGCAGAGAGTTCAGCTCGCTCTCACTCCTGAGTATTCAGACTGTAGCAGGACGCCAGACCTCTCCGCGCTGTTATAGTGTGCGCGCGCGTGACGTCAGAGGGGGCTGGCGACCAGTCAGATCGGTGGAATTAGCATAATGATCGTTGTTTGTGTGTTTGTCAGCTGACGGGATGAAGAAAGGGACAGTGGTATTTCGCGTATTGACTGGTTTGATGTGGTAAAAGAAAAAAAGTACAACATGTACTGTTATATTTAATATAACATGTAAATCATATTATTATGAAAACATACACTTCAAATTAGTTTAAGTGAACCTTTAAAATAAAGACAAAACCTTGAGATTATGCATGCCTGTTTTATTTTAAATAGATAGCCTATGAGTTTGAAACATACAACTGCAGGTTGTTTCATTAACCAATATTCAACACAATTGTTATTAAATTCCAATAATAGAAGCCTAAAGCTTGTATCCATTGTGACAAAATTACTCACTTAAACAAACATTATTGGAGTAATCTCAACTCAACAAGTTTTCATGTGATTTACAAGGAAGACCCCCCCCAATGGTTTTATTGCTAATTTAAAAATATATATATATATATATATATTACAAAAACGTCATGGAGAAAGTCAAAGTCGTTGCTGTCGATGGTGTTAATGATGATGCTGAGGTTGTCTGTGAATGAGGACGCCCGCAAGACCCATCAGGTGTATGGTTTTGTTATTAGTGACTTTTGAATTGTCAAAGGTGAAAGGCTGGTGTTGCGCTGCGCGTGACGCTGGATTGATGAAAACTCACCCAACGCTGCCCTCATGTGGCGCGCATGATCACTGCCGCGCGCTCACCTCGCGCGCAGCTGCAGACTTAAATTATACAGGGCTATTCGACTGTAAGATAAGTGAGTTTATCTGTGAATAAATTGAAACTGTTAATGAGAATAAAGAAATAATTTATAAATCTGTGAACTTGGATGACCTAAAACGTTCGTGCGTAAAAGACGCAATGTGCGTTAGTGCTTTGATCATCTTTCATAAAAGGCATGGTTACAGCGTCGTTCAAGCCTATTGATTATTAGTGTTAGGCACACAAACACATTAATTATTCATTAAAAGTGCTTAAAATATTGCAATAATATAATGAAAATGTGACGAACCGTAATAAAATACATATTGTTTTTATCGTTATTAACGCTGTCTGTCTTTATCTTCTATCTATAGGCCTATATATCTGTTGTTAATTATTCAATAACAAGTCCTCCTTCCCTTCTCCATCCAAAACAATATTGTTGTTGTTGTTGTTGACTTTTGACGCATTTTGATACATTTTACGATTTGTCATATTGCATTTTTGCTATCTATTTTGTCTTTGATCAGATATTAATAGAGTTGACTTTAAGAAACAGTCTCAGAAACTATCCTGCTAAAACGTAGCAATCCAATCCGGACAGTTTATTCAGCAAAACAAAAACTGCACAAAACAGGTTATAGCCTATATTGTATTCTTTATTCTTTATTATTTAAGCGACACACTTGCGTATCACTCCACGTATCATTGCGTATCATATAGGCTATAGGCTATGTATTCATTATTTTAATATATTTGATAAATAATTGTTTAAATTGTATAATTTTCCTTTTTTCCCCCACTACTGTGAAAAGTATTTTTTCCTGTTTTCGGTCATTGCGATTTTTACTCACCCATATCACAACCAATAATGCCACTGCATCGCACCTCCACGTCAACTACAAAGCCAACAGTGAATTCTTTCATCGATATTAAATAACACAAAGCCCTAAAAGTCAGATAATATCGCGTCACTCCAAAGATCATAACTCAGTGGAGGAAACATGTTGAGTCCGCCGGTACCGCGGGCCCGTCTCATCACGCGCGCGGGCCCGTACAGTCACGCGCTCTGATTCCCTCAGACTCGCCTCTACTGGTTCCTCTCTCTCTCTCTCTAATGGAGAGGAGATGCCGAAAAACTCTCCTGTCAGCAGCATATTGGTGGTTAATGATCTATTAAGTGATCCTCTTGCTTATGGACAGCGGAAAAAGTGTTGATGCACGCTTATTTGGCCTAATGAGATTCCCATCCTACGAATTTTAGGAATGAATAAGAGAAATAAAATCAGCTCAGAGATGTTTCAAAGAGCAGTTGTCAAAGCGAGACGTTGTGGACCGTGTGCCGGTGAGAGCATCAGGCCTGAGACAGTGGGCTTGGGAAGAATGCTGTTCTTGAGGGCTTTTTATTTTTAATTTTTTTTACCGCTCATAAGGACATATAGGACATTCAGCTTGTGGACATCACGATAAGTAAGAAATATCGATAACTATATTTGTATCTGCATTTCTGGAAGTGTGAAGAGAAGTGGATTTTGCTGTGTTTTTTTAGTTTTAGTTTCAGTTTAAAACATTGCAGAAGACTTTAGAAAAAAGCAAAAGCACGTTTAATATTGCATGATTTCTTCAGATCAATGCGCGTGCGTGAGAGAGAGAGACAGACAGACAGACAGAAAGTATTCTCTTGTTCCCTCGTCATCTTCCTCACGGGACACAGGCGGTTGCGAAAGGCTTATGCTCTGCTTTCTAGAAGAGTAAAGTGGGAAACAAAATGCATCATCTATTAGGAGAGATGGGTATCAATATGTAACAGACATGACTATAAGAACTTGAACCAATTTGGCACTACTGATATAATATCAATGACAGATCCACTTCTCTAGAAGATTCTTATTCTTATTTCCAGTCAACGTTATGTCACGAATTTCATCTGTGAAAAGACCGTTCTTGCCCATAGGCCTATTTATATTCTTAATATGTAGGGTGCTACTGTTAATTATTGTATTATACAGTCGGTTGTTGGTTATCAACAGCTTCAAAAGTAAAATGCACATAATGTATTTATGTCGCAAACCAATAAAAACAGTGTTATTATTAGGGTATTATATAAATGTGATGTAACCTAGGTAATAATAAATTACCAATGGGAAGCGTTTAAAAACAATTAAGAGATTCATGCTTAAGTGGAAGTTCTAAGCAATAAAAAACGTATAAATGCGTTTAAAACATGTTTAAAAATATAATTTGAAATCTCTTAAAGGCAGGTAACAATGCCTTCAAATATGAAAAATAAAATTAAAATAATAATACAATAAAATAAAACAACGAAATTGACTAGCACTTGATGCAACGATACAGATATCCATAGATATTGAGACTTACAGGCTATCGGAGTAGAAAAGGAAGATAGGCGAGTCCGAGTGCGCTTGATTTTATATAAAATGTCTCGAACTGTGATGCTGATGAAATCGGAAAGCGAACCACTTTTACCAACCGAGTAACTTCATAACGAGCAGAACGAAAGATTTACAAGAGTGCGACGCCCCTAGTGGAGAAAACCCGCACACACACCTGAGCACAGCCGAAGCACGCCTGCAACTTCTCTGTCTTTCTTTATTCGAACGCAGATAGATACAAACAAAGAACAGATAAACGAATAAATAAATAAACGAATGAATAAATAAATAAATAAATAAATAAAAAGGTCTGTGAAAACAAAGTGACTCATTGGTTCTGTTAGAAAAATGACATGTAACATTAGATTTCCACCGAATGAGACAAATTCACTACAGACCCACAAAGCAATGGCTTATTTGTGATTGCAATTATTCTATTAGAACATGTGCATGCATTAGTGTTTCTGACATCAGTGTGCATTACAGTATTGGACGCTTTGTTCTAATACTGCGCCACGTAAATACTAATGCTTTGCACGGTAGACTAGTATTAAAAATGCATGTCTGTTAATATAAATAAATAGCTTGTCTCCTCAGTTGTTAGTAAAGATAACAGTTAGTGCATGTGTTTGGAACGCGCCTTTATAAAACACGACGCCGTCAATCAAAGAAGGCTCTGAATCAGGCGATACTATAGTGACTGATGAGGGAAAAGTTGAGGATATAGCTATTAGACATGGAATTATGGGTTATCTTTGGTTTAAGGATTCTGTCTGACCTCCATGATAATCACCACCTCATTATCATCAATCATCGTTATATACTGCCTTTATTATTAATATCCATAATTTACTATATGAATACACGTAAAAGAGACCTAAAATACAGGGGTAGCCTATTTAAAAACAGGCTATAAATAATTGAGGGCAGGGGGGAAAAGAATATTTCAGAATGGGGCATTTTCCAGTTTGACTTTGTGCCAAATGAAGCGGTCATTATTTTTATATGGGTTATTCGTACGATCAGATGCACTTTATTTCCACTCGTTGTGATTTTACATTAATATGCCATGCGTTTATTTCACAAAACGTCTCAAAAACGGTAAAACATACAATATTTATATTCTTTAGCTTTGTAGGCTATTATTCGTGATATTTAGCAAACAGCACAAAATAGCGTCTGTTTTGAAAACCAACCAAAAAAAAGTGTTAAAAAAATGTATGTGGCGTTGTGACAGTAATATGATTTAAAATAAAAATAAAAATAGAGCACAAGTTAAATGTCATGCGAAATCAGCTTTTATAAATTATTTAGGCCTTCTTAAGATTTTGCGCTGAATCCAAAATTCAATCAAATGTGAATATATAGCGAGCCTACATGTGTGGCGTAAAAACAATCCTGGCTGCGTAATGAGCAACTGAGGACGCTATTTTAGGCTATTTAAATGTTATACATATATCACGATTGTAAATGTAAAAGCAAGAGGCGCATGTTCAGATTTCAGACATTACAGCGCGCTGATCTCACTATATAACGTGAATTAAGGCTAATATGTAGCCAACACTTTCAACAATTGAGCTTTTATTTTATTTTATTTTATTTTATTTTATTTATAATGGTAATGCAACACAGACTTGCTATGTGTCGCACATTACCCAGCGTCCCAAATGCACCGAATACTGGCCGAGTTTTGACAGAGGATGCTACAGGCTGCGAGAAAACGCGATGGGAAACGAGAGGAAAGCGCGCACTCTCCAAGAGCGCGAATAATTCTGAGTTTGGAGACAGAGAGCGCGCGCGGTGACGAAGGCGGATGAGCAGAAGAGAAGGAGAGGTGAGAATATAAAAAAAGAAAAAGAAATGCTTGCTAAAAATCATTAATCTTGCCGGGATCTGTCACGGCACGCCGGCGACACAAAGAGGGTCCAGAGAGTCGGAGCAGTGAAGTCAGTGACCCGCTGCCAATTGCTTGTGAAAAGCCCACCAGCCTTTAATAGACTTTTGCTGATCCGACACTTGTTTGCGGGCCGGCACAAAGGGCCGATGTGAGCACCTGACAGCAGCCCGCAGGCCCCGGGCTCCACTCCTGCCCCGTGATGAATGACCCTGAGCCCGGAGGAAGAGGAGGGTGGGGGCCTAAACAGATCTGGACGGGGATTTTACAAGTTTGATGTTTGAAAACAAGAGTGGACAGAGACAAAGATTAATTGTGAACTAATATGAAAGATAGTGTAATATATGCATTCATTCATTCATTCATTCATTCATTCGTTCGTTCGTTCGTTCGTTCGCTCAGTCAGTTAGTCCTTTTTTTTATGGTTTGTTTTCATCTATGCTTTTGCATTTGTTATTTGTTTATGTTGCCATGCAAGGAACTTCATGTTTTCTCAAAATTAGGTTATGACTTGAATTTCTTAGTCCGCGATGTCATCTCACCTATAATCAGATTCAGAGAAAACTATAATGTGTGAAAACTAATATCGCTCTAATCAAAAGTAATAATAACAAAACAATAATAAAAATAAAAAAAAATCTTAGTTCCAGTGTTGGCATACAGCAGTAGTGTGTTTTACATTTTTTATGTTGTTCTTTCAAATTTATTTTATTTTATTTGTTTAAACCTGCTTTCTGATTTAGATGGAAACCTTGAACTACAAGATTACAGATATTTCCTCTCAGATAACGGCAGAGAGAGAGAGAGAGAGAGAGAGAGAGAGAGAGAGAGAGAGAGAGAGAGAGAGAGAGAGAGAGAGAGAGATTTTCTCACCCCTTACTCAGACAAACCCATTTAGCCTTGATATATTGGAGTCTTAATACATTCCATTCTCACCCCACAAATTCAAATGGTTTGCTCCAATCCTCACCAAAACGCATTATTATGGAATGTTCCATTTCATCAATATATTTCACTATTTTTCCACAATGGAAAAGTTAAACAATTCAGTTCAAAAGTTAATGCTTATGGTTTATTTTTCAACAAACCACTCCTTTTAAATGCAAGAGGATAAATATCCTCTCTCATTCTGTTATTTCATGTAATTTTAAAACTTTAAGACTCTGCGTAGATCTGTGCCAACTTCATAGAAGATGTACTGTAGTTGTTTTTGGAAGGGGGCGGGGATAGAGTGAGGATATGCACACACACACACACACACACACACACACACACACACACACACACACACACACACACACACACACACACACACACACACACACACACACACACACACACACACACACCCATGAATGAATGATGTGTTCAAGCCCTCATCCTCCATCATAGGTGATTAATGTTAGTATATTGTTAGTTTAGGGTGCATCCAGGCAGTGGCTTACAGTGGTGAATATAGTTTGATATCTCTGTATAATGCAAAATCATTAGTTATAGATACACATGCGCTTTTCCCACACACATACACAAAATAGTATTCAGATGTATAAAACATAAAAGCATTCCTTATTTACTGTGCAGTTTTCAGCACTAAAACACACATCAGTTTTCCACATAAATCACCCTTCTACAGTCCTCCATCTCGTTTACTAACTACATATGACAGAATTATACCATACACATTTATACCAATTCAAATAAAGTTCTCAGGTACAAACATGTGGAGTACATTCAGATAGACCAGCGTACGACTGAGAGTGAGATGAAAGAAAAAAAAAGGAAACAGCAAACAAGGGGAGGAGGGGGGCTGGTTGAATATAGCTTGTAAATAAATCTGTTTGGGAATTGGGGGTGTAAGGATGAAATATGGAGACCGGGATGTAGAGCAATGTGAAAAACTAGGGAACGCCAGGGAATAACAAATCTTCCCACGTAGCTCCCCGGAAAAATAAATACGCGGCTCTGTAAGAGCCATCCATCTGGGATACGAATCACAACAAAGACGTTCCCTGAGCACCCTCCTCTTTCCCCAGCCTCCTCGTCCTACACCTCCTCATCTGCTCCTCTTACTTCTGCTTATTCACTCGCTCATTTTCATCCCGCTTTATTTATTTGTTTGTTTGTTGAATCAAATGGAAACTGCCGGTGGGGAAGTCAGGGGGTTGTTTATTGGTTTTATAAATGAAATGTGATTTTTCTCTCTCTTAAATGGTTTCTCTGGTGATGTGTGTGTGTGTGTGTAGCTCTAAGTAATGACTGCACACCAGGGATTTTATAAACAAATACCACCGGTGACCATTTAAAAGTCTTGCTGGTATATTGGATTGAACTAGTCCGAATGAAAAAGATGCTTCATAAAGCCTTAGCCCGACACACATTCATTTAGTCCGTCGCAGAGTGCATTAAGACCTGCCGTAAATTTGAGGGATATTAAAGATCTGATAGGAAAAGCACGGCCTTTAATGCCTATCGAGAAACATATGCTATATTTTGTTTTTCTGTTTTTTAGCACTGCGGCCACAAATGCCTGCCGAAAACTAGACTAATTTTACAGTAAGCTCTGTACTCTTTTTCACACACACTTTACCTTCACATGCACCGTTAAACACAATGAATGTTAAGTGAGATTAAGTACATAAACAGAAATGAGACCATATGATGAATACATACAGATATATTCAATATAATATGGTTAAATTTCATATTTTAAAAAGGATTAAATAAATGTAGAGTGGTAACTGAGTTGTAGAATAAACTTAATAGAAGAAAATGAATTATTGTTCATTGTTGCACTGCATAAAAAGTGAAAAATGTGGCATTTTATTATTCCTGTGGCATCAGAATGTTGCTATGTTTGCTAGGTTCTCATGCTAAGTGAAATATCAAAAGATGATTATTGTTCGTAAAATTGAGTTGTCGTTAAGGATCATTATATGTTGAGCGTTAAGGTTTATGATCCTGGAGAAAACTGACTGGAAAGAGAGTTTGACTGAGGTGATGTCTTTTTTTATTATTCCAGGTTAGAATCCCAATTCTGCTCAGCATGCATTATCTGAAGCACTTCTGCGAACTGTATCTGTTTCTCTTATAATTGCTCTTTAATCGCTTTCTAATCAGGCAGAACTCGGCACCTGGACCTGGACCCGTGTCCTGAGAAGGAAAAGTCAATGCCCCATGCCGCTGAAACATCCACACTGGAAATATGTGAGTTTGAAATGATGAAGATTGAAACGGATGTAAACTTTATTTTGATGCTCCACAACAGGCAACTTCTTCTACTCACCCTAACTTAACAGAAATGAGAGTTGGTTGCTTATAGTTTTTTACATTTATTCATTTAGCTAACGCTTTTATCCAAAGCGACTTACAATTGCTATATATGTCAGAGGTCACACGCCTCTGGAGCAACTAGGGGTTAAGTGTCTTGCTCAGGGACACATTGGTGTCTCACAGTGGATTCGAACCCGGGTCTCTCACACCAAAGGCATGTGTCTTATCCACTGCGCCACCACCCCTATAGTTAGTAGAAAGTCTAAAGTGGACCATCAAAATAAAGACTTAACAATGATTCATTATGGACACTATACTGTCCTCAATGGTGCATTTTGGAGTGGAATTATGTAAGTGTTGCAATAACTGAATAATTTTTGATTGTTTAGTTTTTAGTTGTTGCCTTTGTTTAATTCACTAATTAAAAGTATTTCACAATCGCTTCCACTATTCTATGTAATAGTCATCATATGGTCTATGTGTGGTCACTGAATCATATGGAATGGATGTTTAATAGCCATTTATGTTTGTAAATCGTTGATGTATTGCACCCATATCTGCTTTAGTGACTGTTTCCGAGTTATTTCCTCTCCTTTTCAATCGCTGAACCGAACCATGTATCACTGCCACCCCAGCCCACGTGCCACATAAATTAAACGAGTTTCTCTTTGTGCTCTCAACAGCGTGACGTCGTTGCTGTTTCCAGGCCTTTGGAATATCATCACTATCACGTGCGTTGAGGTACTCTTGTATTGTACGACCACAGCACTTCAACCATGTTAGACCACTCTCTTGTTGTTCGACTCTGATTTCACAGTTTGTGTCCTGTGAAATATGCCTTACTTGTCTACCATATTGACCCCCCTCCTTTCTCTTCTCCATATAGGGGAATCTCACTAAGCCTGTCAAGAACATGTCTAGGTCATATTTTACACAAAAATCAATAATAATAACATTTTGCTTTAAAAAAAAAAAACACGGTCTGTTTTTGGTCTGTTATATTGTTTAGTCTATGATCCGATCACACTCCACCTTTCTCTCCTGGTCTCTTTATCAGACTTTAACAGATAGGGCTCTAAAGTGGTTTTGCTGTATATGGTTTCTGCAGTTTATCACTATATAAAGCATATACAGGAACAAAGTGAGAGAAAGAGAAACAGATGTTGAGAAAGATAGATGGAGTTAATGTGGGACTTATCTCTTGGTTTTGGTAATTACAGATGAGAGTTTCCTGCTCTGATTTCCTGTGCAAATTTTGCCCAAAGTATACTTAAGGGAAGTACACACACACACACACACACAGGCAGTGTTTTTGGCTGTGAACTTGCCTGTCTGAAACTCTGAACCAAATCTGTCATGGAGCTCGGCAAGTGAGAGAGACTGTAATAGAAATAGAGAGAGAGGGCAGAAGCTTTTAGAGCCGATCACTCCACCCGCCCTCTGGAAGGCACTTCCTGTGGTAATGGACTGTCCTGATGGGAGGATGATATGTGAAATAATGTGAAGCCCACACATCACCTGTTGCTCAATTAACTCAACAGTTCAACACACACACTAACCTCACTGTAAAAAATGATCGTGATTTTAACGGTAAAAGACTGTAAAAATGCTACGGTGAATAACTGTAATAGATCTAACCGTACATTTAATGTCCGTTATGCATTTAATGTAATGCTGTTAAATTTACAGGTTTTGGAAGTGAAAGAGAACAAGGCATTGTGTAATTTACTGTCAAAAAACGTAAATTGACATTCCCACAATTCCCTGGGAGGCACTTCACATTTGATGTATTTTTGTTGAAATAACTGTTTCTTCATTTTATTTTTATTTTTGTCAGTTTTGTGAATTAGGGTTTTATATTGCATTTAATGTTGCTAAATGAATGCTTATTGCATTTTTTATCATGTCTTACCATGATTGTGCCGGTTGACCACAGCTGCCGTTTTTTGTTTTGTTTTTACAGTGTAACAGTCTACTAATACTCTAATAAGAGTTAGTTGACATGTAGTTGCTAAGTTACTTATAGTTAGTAGAATGTCTAAAGTGGACTTGCAATAAAAGTGTAATTATTTATTTATTTATTTTACATGTGAAAGACAGGATTTGTTTGTTGTTGTCAACTGTCTTGTAACAAGTAACAAATGTTGTAAACTATATATAAAATTGTAATGTAATTTTATTTGGCAGGTATTAAGCTACTGTTTCCTGTAATAATCTTGTGTATTTGTAACATTAAAGTGCTAAAAGCAAGAGGTGAAGAGTTTGTCCGGCAGGCTGGTAGTTTGAGGCCGCTGCTGTAGAACATGAAGTCCTGCAGCTTTAACTTTGCAATTACAACATTACGTCTATTCCCAGTGAACAAATTTGTCCTGCACGTTTCCAGCACAAGGCTAGAGAAGATCGACTGAGTCTGTTTGGGTCATATTTACATCTCACACAAGTGAATGTGAGAGTGCATGAACAATCGGAGGTAAATACGGGGCCGACAGCCCATTTGTTTTTTAGCCGATGGTGATGCATGTTTGTGCAGCATGTAGCACATTTGTACAACAGCAGGCCAGGAAAGGGAGGTGAGTAATGAAGCAGTGCTTCCTGTCCACTCTCAATGCTATTTTTATTAGTGTGTCTCTTATGCTTTCCATTTTTCATATAGCGTGGGCTGGTTGACAGGATGGACATTGCACTGCTCTTGAGAGCACGGGAGACACCGGGAGAGGTGATCGTGGCTCAGCATGTTTGGGTTTATTCCCTAATGTCATCATCGGTCTTGTGTCTCTGCCTGACTGGTGGTAGCCACCCAAAATGCACGTGCACATCGCTGAGACATCTGTGTAAGAAAGGGTGTAAGAAAGGTGGACCAAGTCATTTTTTCTTTTTCTTTTGCCATGTAAGTATATAATACGTGGAAAAAGCTATTCATAAATCCCATACATCTCAATGGCCCTGCATGGAAGTCTTTGACCATGCTGTTATCTTTGCTCAATGGCACTCAAATCCAGGGAAACATTTTTTTAAGATTACGGCTGCGAATAATTAATTGAAATATGGGACTGGGCGCATCAATGTTGTGCAATTTGCTACACATATCAGTTGAAAAACATGCCTCTACCAACATTTTTGCAGAACTCAAAACATTGTACCAATACATACAAATCACTGCAGTTTCCAGCGGAAATGAATTCACGAGTTCACACTCAATCAAGCGTAGTGTTAGTTCTGGCAGGTCAAGACTGCATGAGCTGACTCTCAACTGATTCAAGTCTACCTATAGGAATATGACGCCTATCACAGCATCCACATATAAACTCCATCAGTATTATCAGCAGCTTTATCACGTTGCTCAGGAGCAAATTACCCTCCTCCATCCCCAGCTCCTCCTCTCGTCAGTCAGGACTTGAATACCCTTCGAATCAGAATAATTCTCGAATTATGTTGTAGATTAAATTATTGAACATTAATGATATCTGCAATATTGGTTCTGTTCTGTTTACTGTAAGGGTGGTAATCGCTGCTCTTCATGGATGTGCAGGGAGTTCTTCCCCAGAACAGAACCAATCCAAACTGTATGCTAATTGTCAATTATCTTTGACGATAGTGGTCCTGACAGAAATCAGATTAATCAGAGGAACCAGTCGAGAGTGAGGAGTCGGAGTGGCGGAGGGGTGCAGAACAACTGTTGAGGAACTGTTGAGGAACATAGGTGAGTCAGCTATGTATCTCGTGCTGTTTGGGTAGACTATTTGTTCCTCCAGAGTTGGCTGCTTAAGCAAATGTGTTTTTGTCTTATTTGCTTTTATTAACACTATAGGGTACGCTTAAGGTTTAGTGTAGGTGTTAGCCTACAGGATAAGACACCTTTTAGTGCCACTCCCCAGACACACTTTCCGAACTGCTGTGTTACGTACAACAATCACGTAGTAAAACATTTCCAGATTCACGTTCATCTGGTTTGGATAAACCTGAAGGTGCTTATAGCAACATGTTCTTTGATTGACTTAAAAACCTATGTGGCTCCAATGAATCAGGGGAAATTGTTATAAAAGAGCTTTTATTAGGTCACTAATATGACTGCAGATGTGAGTAGAAATTTTGGTTTCACTTTATTTTGGTCCCTTTAACATATTCTGTTGACTAAGTAACTTTGCACCTATATGTCAACTAACTCTCATTAGAGTGTTATAGAGTATTAGTAGACTAGTAGGGACTAAACAGACATAGGCAGTGAAGGCGCATCCTCACACCTCAACAAAGTCCAACTGAGGAGGGATGGTGGGGGCTCTTGAGGCGGACAAGGGGCTGGTGAAGGGCTGGAAACAGGAGGAGCCAGGAGCATGAGGAGCCAGGTGGGGACCCAGAGCACAGCTAGGATGAAGGCCCACGGCGAAGTCGAGGGAGGGAGGAGCCATGGTGGAGACTTGGTGGGTGGACCCAGCGGGATGACTGATCGAGACGGAGGTGATGGAGGTGGACACCCAGGCTGGGGCTACGAGACCATGCAACATTGATGGTTCTGGACACCAAGGTGGAGCCAAATCAATGAGTGTCCGAGGTGAAGCCGGTGGGACTGAGGACCAAGAAAGAGCTGGAGGGAAGGTGGAGCCCGACGGAGCCGAATAGATGGAGAGACGAAGCACAGCTGAACGCCCAGAAGTCCGTGGCGCAAGCAGAGAGACGTCTGACCAAGACAGAGCCGGAGGGACGAGGGAGCCCGGTGAAGCCATAAGGATGATAGTCCCAGGTGGAGCCAAGAGAGGGAGGGGCCAAGGTGGAGCCGGCTGGTTGAAAAGCCAAGGTGGAGTGACGGACTCTGCGGAAACACAGGGACCAGCGGAGACACAGGAGACTTGGATCGACAGGAGATTAAAGGGAATATTATTTTCCAAAGCCTCATAATAATAATTCACAGAGGCCAGATCTAGCTCACAATCAGCGGCGGGCGAGTGGGCCAAGCTTACTTCCATGCCCTTGCACTCCATGAACATGCACACTGAAATGCATGGTGTTGCTGGCTCATGCACCCCTTTATTGGGCACGGGCTCCGGGGTGATGATCAGCTCTTGCATCGCGGCAGGCTCTGGCTCTTTTCCCCCGGTGGGCTGGCGTAGTCTTCTTCCACTGGGCAGACGGTGAAGGGCGATCCACAATTTGCCAGTATTCACTGTCCAGATGTTTTCCAGAGGACCATTATTTTGTAACTATATTACGTTTGGGCAAATTGGTGGCTAATTCGTATTAATTTGCACAATTTCATTCTTTCTTTTGAATGCTCCACTGGCAATTAGGTTTAGGAGTGGACCTCCATGTTTACTTTTTATTCTAAAAAACGCGTGTTTCCATACAAATCACATCGTACAAATTCATGCGAAATTGTCTCTTCATAAAATAGTTTTTCATTTCCTATTTCATTTAATTCCCATTTGATTGGGTTTGCTAAAACATGTCCAATTAAGTGTATTGTTAAAAAAATTTGATTGATTGTGTATATGTGAGTATATTTGTGTGCGAAGCTATCTATAAGGGAGGTTCGAGAAAGATGACACATGTAAATATGTAGTTTTGTGCAAGCTGTGCTAAAGCAACTTGTATAAAAATAAACCAATTCCCAAGTATGATGATTCACAAAGTCGTTCAGATTATATGCTCTTTCATGGCCCTAGGGATCCTCAGTGTTTCACATCCTTTAATTTAGCACAGGCTTTGAAACAGGCAGATCTAATGGGGGCTCTTAATTCGGATGACAGGTTTAGCGGCAGTGAGTTACAGCAGCGCAGCATGTTTGCTTGTTAAGACCCAGTGAGACCTCACAATGGGTTAGTTCTTACCTTACCCACCTCTTCTCCTTGTTCTTCTCTACCAAAATTGTTTGCTTCAGTGTCATTCACATTGAATTAAAATCACAGAGGGATTACATAATTGTGAGGCTTTCACAAGAGACAAATAAAAAAAATTGTCACAGGACAGATTCAGGTGACAGAAGTCAGAATATGCCCATACAAAAATCACTTCCACTATGCTAAGGTGTTGTGATTGGTATCAAGAATCGATATGTCGAGGTCAGAGCAAAATCAGTAAAGGCTGGAATACACCAAATTACAGTATTTTTTTTCTTTTTTTTCTCAGATTGTTGCCCCAATTTGCAGCCAGTCAACACTAGTTGCCGAAAGTCCTAGCCAGTTTGAGTTGAAATATTTCACAGATCAAAATCGGGCAGTGTAGGATGGGCAAAGACTACGAGTTTTTAGCTTCAGACTTTGATTCCATTCAGTCAGAGGATATCAAACATGTTCTGTTTTGGCCACATGATTCTGCATGTGTTTGTAGTATTTAAACGACTCTGGATGACAAACTCTAGTGTAATGCACCATTTTTCTCTGTAACAAGTCAGCAAGTGTATGATGCCTGATGTTTTCAAAATATGTTAATGCAGAGTATGGGGTTTGTTCAAATACCTCACCCTAAGTATGAGAAACACTAATAGCAATGCTGGCTTTAGCAAACACCATTAATAATTTGACACTGTAATTAATTGTTTGGACTGAAATCATGTTAATGGCTAGCATGCATCTACAAAGCATTCATTTTTAAGTAAAACAGAGAAGAATTATAGGAAAAACTTTGCGTTCAAATAAATTGTTGTGATTTTAACCTTTAGTTTTTTTGCATTATTTAGCTACATCCTCCCTATTTTTCTCTCACTTTCTCACTCTTTCCCTCTCTTTGGAGACTCTAGTGGTCTGGTCAAGCGTGGTGATCCATCTCTGTCAGCACGCTAAAATGATAATGCCAATTAAATGAGACGGGTAATTGCCCTGAGCCTCAAAAGAGCAGCGGGTGTGGAGCAGGAATGAGAGGCCGACCTGTGGGACCCGTGGAGCCAGTCACGGAGCAGGGGAGAGACCAATGGGTGCAGAGATGTGATATGTAATTTTTAACCTTTACTGATCACCATCGGCCTCCATTGGGAAGAACTAGAGACACACAGTTGCACATGTACACTGCATACTCAGACGTGGACGTTTACCCAATCTAGTTACAGGCTTTTGCAGAACTAACCACAATGGAAAATAGGTCCCCATTAATTAGGTTTCCATGCTATAATTAGAAACTCTTGTTGACAAGATGAATAGTTGTGTTTATTCACTGTAATTATTTTTTCTACTTAATGCTTTCATCTGTGAGCAGTGCATTCAAAACTGGAGAATGGACAAAGTTCAGAGCACAATGCACAAAAGTTAAATGCCATATGAGAAACTAGTAAACAATCAATATAATGCACAACTATACACACACATAATGCACATGAAGTGCCAAATAATACAGTGTGCCATGAAACATGCCCTGTACATATATGAGTCCATCAACTTGAATGAATGCATTCAGTCATTAGTCATTAGTAAGATCTGTGCATGTGTCATAAGGTCCACCTGTCCTCAGAACAATTGTGTTGTCTGTGCAGTCCAGTTCCTTGTACTAATGAGGAACTAATCAGATGGTTTGTGATGTAGTATCTCTGAATAATGATGTACGTATGTCACAGTTTTTTTGGAACCCCACAAATCCACCAAAAACTTGTTTTTATTGCTAATTTTCAAGCAAATGAGGACAGCATTCACATGCTCATTTTGTATGGGAATTGAGATTGGACCAAGGTAGAACAGTTTAGAGTGATGCTTCTAGTAAACATGTGTGGAGTTTACATAAAGGGTTAGTTCACACAAAAATGAAAACTATCCCATAATTGACTCACCCTCAAGCCATTGTAGGTGTAAATGACTTTCATTTTTCAGCCAAACATAATTTGAGTTATAATAAAAAAAATATCCGGGCTCTTCCAAGCTTTATAATGGGACTGAATAGTACCTGAGCCCAAAAAAGCATATCCATCCATCATAAAAGTAACCCATACGGCTCCAGGGGGTTAATAAAGGCCTTCTGAAGCGAAGCCATGCGTTTTTTGTAAGAAAAATATCCATATTTACAACTTTATAATCACTGGCTTCTGGGAACGGCCGTACATGTGTCTAGTTTCGGCAGAAGAGTGACCTGTGTCCTACGTCATGTGTTGGGTCAGAGGTCACTCTTCCGCCAGAACTAAACTCCAGTGAATATAGTTCTATGTTATTATTTATGTTATAAATATGAATATGTTTCTTACAAGATTGCATTGCTTCATTTCAGAAGGCCTTTATTTACCCCGATGAAGCCGTATGGATTACTTTTATGATCTTTTTAAAATCTCAGGTACTATTCACTCCTATTATAAAGCTTGGAAGAGCCAGGATATTTTTGGCTGAAAGAAGAAAGTCATATACACATAGGATGGCTTGAGGGTGAGTAAATGATGGGAAAATGTTCATTTTGGGGTGAACTAACCCTTTTACTACTTCTGTTAAGATATACCAAGATTGGGGAAACTGATGTAGCATCCATTTGTAGTGTGGTGTGGAGTGCACTAGAGTAATCAATCAGTGTTGACTCCACATGATCTGGGACAGGGGTGTCCAGTCCTGTTCCTGGAAATCCACCTTCCAGCTGAGTTTAGCTTCAGCCTAATTAACACACCTGAGCCAGCTAATTAAGGTCTTCGGGATTCTACAATTCCAGGCTGGTGTGTTGGAGCCAATCTCTTCAGGAAAGCAGTCCCCCAGGAGGGGGATTGGACACCCTAGTCTGGGACGAGAGGTAGGAGATTTCATAATGTCTGATGTGAGAGCAAACTTGTCCGTAAGGTTAATGGGATGTCCCATCTTTAGCATCAGAACAATGCATAACATCATGCAGAGCTAGAGCAACTTGTATTGCAGGGGTGTTCAAGCCTGCTCATGAAGAGTTCAGTTCTCCAACACACCCACCTTCTCCACCACACCTGCCTGGGCATTTCTAGTAATCCTGAACTCCTGAACTCTGCAGGAAGGCGACCCTACAGGAGTAGGATTGGATCTTCCTGTTGAAGAGTGCATGTCATCAACAACGTGGACTGATCCTATTAGGCCTCACTGCATTGCTTGTGTGAACTATCAGTAGCCCTAAATAGTCTGGGACTCACAGAGAAGTAAAAAAGGTAGAGATGAAGGGTGACTGATTATAAAACTGGTGGTGTCATCTCAGTAACGTTCCTGTTTTACCAAGTTACCTGCCCATTAGAGCCAGTAATGCTCCACCTTTTAGCATTGATGTTTATGCTCTATATTATCCAAGTGGAACCCTAGTCCTGCCTGCAAAAACTTTAGGTGTTCCTTGTCTCCAGACTACAAGGTCCTCTTCTTCTTGTTTAGCAGTTTCTTCCTGTTCTTTTTTGTGATCCATCACTTTTGTTGCTGAACCGGCAAATTCGGTTTATATAACTTAAAATTATCCACAAGCTGATGTTGTCGGTCCCTCAAAGAACCCTAAAAAGTTGGTCTCCATCAGTCAACGTTTGCATCCTTAGTCCAGCTGCTCATGCAAACCCAACTCAGAGGCCTAACTAGCAGGCAGTGATCCATTTCCTAAGTAGCTCCTTAGCCATTATCAAACTAGCCACTAAAATGAGGAGGTCGGCAACAAATGCTTGCTGTTTTGTTAACGAGATTTATAGCACGGGTGAGACAAAATGCCTATGCACACTCTGTATCACAATGTGTCCTCCTAATGCTAAAAAATAATAACAACAATAATAGCAATAATAAAAGCGAGTCATTGATCCTCCGTTTTAACCCCCCTAGTCGTTTTAGCACTGCTCGCTGTTGACTTATTGTGAAGTAGCAGCGTGCCAAATCCATAATTAGAGTCTTTTGTTGCCCCCATTGTTGTTGGAAATGTAATTATGAAAGATGAAACACAGCTTTCAATGAGATTGCTGTAAAATAGCATAATTAATATGGGGTTTTGTGTGAACAATTCCACTTTATGGCGGTCCCTGCGTTGCCAGTGAAATTAATTAAGTGTGCCAGGATTTATGAGAGAGGTGCCAGAATGAAAAGAATTAATCGGAGTTGGAAGATGGATGGGTACTAGAAAATGATGACGCCCAAGCGCAGGCTAAGAGCTAACTGCTTTAGGGGCGAGCTTCAGGGGATGGCCAGGACGCCACTGACGCAATTACACTCCTCTCACCAACAGCTGCACCAGGCCTGGAATTGGGTAATTTTTTTGGCTGTGGCTCTTCTTTATTAATCCAACCATCAGAATCCACTATTTCCCACCCCTTCTACTCTAAATAACCCAAACTAGACAATTACTCTTATGTCTCTGATGTACCAAAATGTATGATTATTTATGTTTTATTACACTGGTTGCAGTCATTTTTTAAATCCATTTATTTCTTCACCGTACACTCTTTTTAATCACAGATTACAATGCTCTACATCCCGTTGTAATTATTTCCTGAAGATGAATATGCAAACGGCACAGAATACATTTCAAGTAAATCAGTGTAATAACTGAACTAATCATGGACTACATTAAGACAAACTTCACCTCAAATCATTCAACAAGTTTTTTGTGTGTGTGTATAGGGCCTCAAATCTAGGCCTTAGCCCGGCCCATGTCCAACAGCTGATCAGAATTATTGGCCTGCCCATTACACAGCCTATACTACTTTTGAAGCCATTAAACTAGTTCAGTTTTGTTTTAAATGACAAGGTAGTTATATTTATTTTTGTTTATTTCATTATGAAGTTAATTTAGAAAAATGTTTGGAGCATTTTTTTTATTTATTTTTTTTATTAAAGTTTTTATTTTTTAAAGTGATGACCAAGCAGCCAGCAGCTGACAGCGAGGTAACCTTTCCAAGAGTTTCCAACAGTTGGAAACAGAAAAACGTCCAATCCCAAACGTAAAAACGAGACAGCTTCCTAACATGGCTACAGCCAGAAGAACAGTATCTGACAGAGCATCCTGAGAGAAAAAGTACAGCATCCACAGTGGAAGTTTAATCCAGTTCTCCTGTATTCTATGGGACTTTTTACACCTAGTCACTTTATGCCTTCTCTCCGATCGGATATCTATCCGATCATGAAAGGACCAGGTGTAAATGCCTTTCCGAAACGCTTTTGAGATTTAAGTACAATCACTCAAATCACTTCAGACTTCAGGAGGTGGTCTGAGACGCATTCCAAATGAAACTGGATAAGTGTAAATGCACTTTAAAAAAAAAAAAAAATCTCCCAAAATGTACAAAAATAAATAAAATCAAAACGTGTGAGAGCGTTATAGACTTTATGATATGTAATAGCCAGATATGACAGTGCTACTGCAACACGCATCGCTGCAGATGAGGAGCTGTATCTCTTCAGCAAGCCAACGCACAAACTACCGCAAATGAAACTGGGCCGACACACTGTTGCTGTCTGGGTATGCCTCTCTACTAATGTGGCCTTTGATCTTTAGCTGATGATAAATAAAATGCAGCTCATATCTGTTGCTTTCTTTGGATTTATACTCATTCTGTGTAGACACATTTATGTGGCCATAATGTACATGTAAATGTAACTGTTTTAACAAATCAAATAGATATCCGATTAGAGAAAACACATGAAGTGACTAAGGTGCCATGGCGATTACGTAATAGGTAGGTGTGCACTGAGGCTCCGCCTTCTTTCATGTGGAAATCTTTTCGGTTTCACTTTATTTTGATGGTCCTTTAACACATTCTGTTGACTATAAGTAACGCTGCACCTACATGTCTACTAACTCTCATTAGTGTTAGTCGAGTATCAGTAGACTGGTAGGGTTAGGGTTAGAATAAGTTGACATGCAGTTGTAAAGTTACTTATAGTCAGTAGAATGTCTGTTGAGGATCATCACAATAAAGTGTTAGCAGATATTAAAGGGGTCCTATTATGCCCTTTTACGAAGTCTTAATTTAGTTTTTGGGGTGTATAGAATATGTGTTTATACTTGAGGGTTCAAAAAACACATTATTTTTCACATATTTTACATTATTACAGCACCTCTCTCTCCAGTCTGGCTCAAACACGCTGATTTCGATGAAGCCCCTCCTTCCGCAATACAAAATGTGTTGTGATTGGTTTGCTGGACCAGTGTGTTGTGATTTGCAGCGCTTAGCGCGTGTTCGAAAAATGTCCCACCCGTCCTTAACTGCAAGTTCTTCTCTAATGTAAATATTGAGGATGATGTCAATTTCAAACCAATTCGAGCTCGATTCAGACCCTGACAATGTTAACGAACAAGAGGATCATGCAGAACGGATTTCATGCACAGACTTTGCAAGTACGGATTTCACAGGACGTTTCAGAATGGTATGTTTTTTTGTTTGTTTTTTACAACATGTAAATAGGAAAATGTTGGCGTTATTTTGTCACTTATTGGGAGAAGTATGCTAGCTGGAGCCATTTACCTCCAGTCTTTATGCTAAGCTAGGCTAGCGGTGGGTGCGCCAGACAGAGTTATGGCACGCACAGAGATGAAAAAGTTATGTATGAACTTATCTAACTCTGGGGGATACGGTGAATAAGCTAAAGTCCCAAAAAGTCGGCGTGTTCCTTTAAGTGTAAAGCACAATTTATGCGAGTAATGTGACGTACTGCTGATACACTACGCCATGACGCACTACGCTACTTCTGACGTCATAAGTTTCGTAAGTTGCTCATTAGGGGCAAGTAGACTGCGTATGGCCATTTGGCCGGAAGCTAGAATTTTACTTTGTAACATGTTAAATATGAATATTTTTTCTTACACAAACTCATTGTTTTGCTTCAGAAGGCAGCGGAGCCCCGGAGCCGTTTGGAGTTCATTTATGATGGATGGATGCACGTTTTTGAGCTTCAATTTGTTGGTTGCAATCCACTGCCATTATAAAACTTGGAAGAGCCAGGATATTTTTTAGTATAACTCGTATAAAGAAGAAAGTCACATACACCTAGGATGGGTTGAGGGCGAGTAAATCATGGGATAATTTTCCTTTTAAAGTGAACTTATCCTTTATGCAGTCTATTGTATAAAGTGATCTGTAAAACACGTGATATGACTTTACAAGAGTGCCGAATTGCAGAGCTTGAGCAAACATATCCACGTTCCTATGATGCTAAGATGCTTTTTTATAAATAAAATGCTTGTTTTTTCTTAATTTTGTTGTGTGTTTAATGTGTTATTGAGAGGAAAGCGTGCAGTGCATATTTACATATTCATCTAACCGTCGCTCTCAGCAGTGTGAGCAGCGTCGGATGTTCGCTAACCCCTAACCCTTCGTTTTACCCCTAAGCGAAGAACGAAAAAGAACTTTGCCACGAGTATATCGTTTCTTTGTACAAATGACAGGAGAATGCTGAGAGTGCTTCTTGGGTATAAAGATGTATAGATACCTCCGGTGCTCTTCAGTCAAGGGATCCACATATATCTTAAGATAAAGGTCTGAGGCACTCAGGAGGATGAAGATTAAAAAGCGAAGAACGAAAAAGAACTTTGCCACGAGTATATCGTTTCTTTTAATAAATGTCTAAAATATAAAAAGAAGAAGTCTAAAACAGGTCTGATGCCCTAGGGCTGTAAATAAGTCATTGTAAACCAGTAATTCCAAACATTATTTTATGCTTTGTGTATATATATATAAAAAGCAAAATTTTAGTGATGAAGAGAATAGCTATTCACCTTGTGTCTTCAGAGGAGGTGGGAGGGCTCTTTCTCTGACCCTTAGCGTTGCAGTTCTTGACACTGTTCATCACAGGCAGTGGAAATATATTTCTTGACCTCTCCTCCTCTTTCACCCCTCCCCACAGATTAACCGAAGCCGCAAACCCATGTAGCAGATTATTAGGCCCTTCAGTGCACCGGTGCCCTGGGTTGATGGGAGGCTTCCCAGAGAGCTGTGATAGCCTTAATGGAAGACTAATTGGCCAACTCCTCTGTCCCAGACCAGTGCCATGGCGTCTCAGAAAAAGACAAGCAATGGGACACTGAGTGTGTGTACGCATGTGGAGGGGTGTTAGCATCGCGGTAATTAGCCCCCCTACACTCAGACAAGATAAATGAAGTGTTGGTAGGCGCCTGGCTGCAAAGCGGTTGATTGGACAGGTACGACGGGAGTATCTGTGGCCAATAGAGCATGTCCAGCCTCGGTAATTAACTACACACCACCCAGCCGTGCGTTTAAGACAACACTCCCAGTACGGAGGTGCCCTTACTTACAAATTGGCGTCCATTGTCAGCCTCGTAGAGTGATTATGAAATATTGTTTAATTTGTTGGGCAGCAGAGTCTGGAGTTGATTTTGATGAATCACACGTTTTTATTTCATCATACGTTTATTGTCTTGTGGTAAGAGACCCAGCACCAGGGGGTTAGCCTTGTGCTGTGTGGTGCTTAGGAAAACAGAGTGGGAAGATTGAGATGGGTATGTGTTTGTTCAAATAACTCAACGACGGCTCATCCTAATAGCCATCTAAATGGGACACCTCCTCGATTCCCAAAGTCTTCTGCAAAGAGCTGAAAATGCACAAACACTGGTGTCAGAAACACATGCATGGATAGATGGATAGCTCAATAAAACATTTAACTTTGTAATAAACAGTATTTTTTCGAAAGCGTTTTGACAGGGATTTAGAAATAACTGTGCTCAAGCTTACGTTTACATGTGATTGTCCTTTGTGTACTGATAAAAAAAAAAATATATATATAATAATAAAAAAAATAGACCTACAGTGATTTATTTAATGATTGTAGATTGGCTAACATACCATCTCTTTTCCTTTGATTGAATTAAACATGTTATATACAGGGCGAATCAATGAAAAATCATAGATGTAGGGGAGTACGTGGAAAATGAATGGATGAACATAATGGATGGGGATGAATGGATGAACATTATAATATGCATAGATGTCAACAAGAGTTGACATCATATTTTAATATTGAATACACTGTCCCGCAGAGTTTAGATCCAACCCCAATGAAACAAACCTGAGCAGCTGGTGTGTGTGTATCTATGCACACTAGAAACTTCAGCAGGAGTGTTGAGGCGAGGATTATGTTACAAATCCTATACATATTGGCAACTTTATAATAAGTATACAGAAATAAAGACCTTACAAATCATTTGCAAAGTCACTACATAGATTATATATTGTAGTATCTTGTTAATATATTAATAGGCTATATATAAATAGTTAGTTCTTCATTCATTGTCACTGTAATTAACAAAATGATTATTGTTTAATTAGCTCATATGTAAAGAGTTAATAAAGAGATTGGCCAATAAGTGATGCACAGTATTTTAAAGGAGTTGTTAATGTTTATTAATTATTAGGAGTAACTAGTTCTCTCTTTAGATTAGATCATGGGAAATCTGAAAATGGCATTAAGTGTTTTAAACCAGCCTTTATTGGACATTAATTGCATTAACCCATCCACACACACACACACACACACACACACACACACACACACACACACACACACACACACACACACACACACACACACACACACACACACACATACATACACTTTAAGGAACACTTAATACTAATGCAATTAACATCCAATTAAGGTTTGGTTTGCATATGAGCTAATTAAACAATAATAATTTGTTAATTACAGTGACAATGACTGAAGAACTCGCTATTTGTATATAGTCTATTACAGATTTATTTTATTGTTTTATTGCTCACACACTAAAAGTGGAACTTGAGGCTCACTCAGTGAAATCATTCCCTCGTGTCCCGAATCTTCACACCAAGTCTGCAAAACACATGTTTTTTACCCTTGCATTTCTGTATATTTTTCTAAATATATACATATGCATAAGTCAAGTCACATTCATTCAGTAACAAATTCAAATTCTGCTGTAAAGCAGCTCAAACAAGCCAATAGTGTCATTATCCAGCTCAAGTCAGTTCAGTTCAACTGTAAAGCTTATCAATCATGCATACATACGGTATATACAGTGTATTTGAGCACATACTGTACATGTAGGACAAACTCCTGTACGCTCCACTGCACACTAAACAAATAAAAGACACAAGATAAGTAGTGTTTTACATCTTTCACATTTTAGAGTATGCAAAAACACAATTTTTAGAAGTTAAAATAATTTGAATGAAGTGTTTTTGCATCGTTGTGTATGCAATTGTGTACGTTTAGTGGTTTTGTGTGTAGAGTTTTGAGAAAAGAAGTCATAGTTTCAGAAACTGTAAGCAATTTAAAATAAAAAACTTTAATGTATTAACAATGCAAAGACTACAGTATATAAACTATGAATAAACTAAACTAATAGTTTGTAAATGATTTGTAAGTACTTTATTACTGTATACTTATCAGAAAGAAAGAATGGTTAACTCTCTGCACTGATTGTCCTCACCTTTGACTGTGAGCATTAACGTTAAAGAAACTAATGATACATTCCTGTATAAATATTATATAACTCCAGTGAAGCTTAATAAGTTCGATGATACAAATTCTCCTATGTGTAGAAAATGTGGAACTGAATTATGAACATTTCTGTTATGTTATGTTATTTTGGTATTGTAAAGCTGTTTACTCCTTTTGGAAGAAGAGTAATTCAAGATATGTGTAACTGTACTTTTGAGCTATGCCCTATGATATATTTGTTGAATTATGATGTGGAAAATAAGTTTCCCTATACAAGAAAATGTGTGTTTACAATGTTTTCTTATTTTGTTAAAAAAATGTATACTTACTACATGGATTTCCCAGTCAGGACCCTTGGGCCAATGGAGCAGACAATAGACTTGTTGCCCACTGAAGAAATTACAAGTAAACGGCATTCAAGACTGCAAGATTTCCAATCCACATGGTCCTTAGCACTGAATTATATTATATAGAGACTATAAAATGACAAACTCACATTGAATAATGGATAACCCACAGACTGTGGTAATGTAGAATTATTTCTTTACTGTCCTGTCGATATATTTAGCTGTATTGTCCCTACTGTTCTGTGTGATGTTGTTGGGCTGTGTGTGTAATATGTGCAAAAGTTGTGGGGAAAAAAAAGAAGAAAAGAAAATGTTTACCATTAAAGGCATTTAAAATTGGTTATTCTCAGAGTTAATTCATTGTTATCAGTGTTTCTGCAGAAACACTGTAAAATAATCCGAAGGACTCCATTCAACCCGATCTCAGGCGAAAACATGAAAATTGGCAATATTGTATGAATTTTGGAAATGTATTTGTATAAATCATATGATTTGTATATATAAAAAAATCCATCCTTATACGCAAACCAGATTGTACGGTACAATTTGCCACCAGTTTTACACAATATAGAATATGAATTGTCATGAATGTGCGTTGGTCCATACAACTCATGCAATATCTTCTGAAACCATGATAGCAATGTATTACTCGTGGACAAATAGTTATTCTGAGTCAATATTTTTAGTGAATCGGTTGATCTAGCTCACAAAACTGTTCATAATATTTCATTTATGAATTGAACCGATCCGGTTTTTGAAGCCTTAGCCCCATATTCATTATAACCGCATTGAGCTTCAGTGCATTCAATGCAGTCTTTGCAAAGAAAGAAAGAAAGAAAGAAAGAAAGAAAGAAAGAAAGAAAGAAAGAAAGAAAGAAAGAAAGAAAGAAAGAAAGAAAGAAAGAAAGAAAGAAAGAAAGAAAGAAAGATTGGTTAAGATCACTTTTGGTTTAGAATTGGTCTATGGTTCCTACAGCAACCAATATAGTGACATCATATCTCTAATTTCCAATAACTAAATCAGGACAGTTAATCACCTCTCCAATTATTCTGGCTTGTTTTACATGGACTTGCACAAGCACTGACTCATATCCAACCTCAGATCTGCCATGAGATCATAATCATGCAGCAATCGCACCATCCCGAGCGGCGCTTGTGGCGATAACGTCAACCGATAACTAACCATGCGATCACTGTTGGAGCTCTCGTTAAAGATTGTTTGAAAAAAGCAGCAGGGTATCAGGTTTAGCTTATTGAGTTATGTCATGACCTATTCAGTATTCAATATTCAAAATGCGTGCTTGGTTTCCATTAATGTAATATTCACGAGCAGTCGCGTCCTGATGATATGCATCTCCATTGATTTGTATGATAACATGGTAAGGAGCTTTCAAATCATAGAAGGCAACAACGCTTACACATTAATACAATGCTCCATTTGCTCATGGAAAAGCTTGATAAAAACAGTGAACTACACAAGTCACCACACTGAACGACTGGGAATTTTCCCCTTTAGACCTGAAAATGAACATAGGTTTGGCAATTTTAAGGTAACATCATAAAAAAGAAGAAGAAATATTTAAGATTTTGTCACTGATCAAATAAGTGTGTGACACTGAGAGTGTTAACTCGTTTTTAAGCAAGCGCGCACACACACAGATGTCCTTGGCATGTCTGTCTGGGTCTGAGAGCGTCGTGCTCCACACAGATCATCTCCATGTCACGTTGCAGGTGTGATGTGATAGGACTGATGGATGGGTGGAAACAGTTCAGATTTGATTTAGTCAAACGAGGGGTCTGGTTGATCGGCCGGGGGGGTGGTGAGGGTTTTAGAGAGTCGTTCATTCATCAAAGTAAAACAATTACCAGTCGATAGTGCTTTTCAATTTGTAAGAATCAAAGAGCACAGTGAGACGCCTTCTTTTTCATTCCTTCTTGACCTTCTCTGTCACAGAAAGACAGATGAAAACTTCCAATGCCCCTTATTCTTTCATGATTTAATGTTGTTATTTAATTTTATATGTTCTTTACATGAATTTCACGCCCAAAAATGGAAAATCATCATCATCGTTTACTCACTGTCATGTCATTTCAAACGTATATGACTTTCTTTCTTCCATATAACAATAACAACTAAGGAAAAATACTATTCACTCTTTATCATGAGTTGACAATGATGAATAAAAGTAACAAATGTGATTATAAGTTTGGATACTATAGTTGTGTGCCTGAAATGTGAAATGTAGCAATGTCTAATTCATGACCGAATCATTCTTTTTAGACAGATCTTTTTAATGAATCAGTTGATCCAGTTGAAGCTAGTCTAAATTATTTTATTTATGAACTTATCTGGACTGCATTTCCAAAAGTCATTGTAAGTCTAAGTAAGTCATAGAAACCATTGCCACCAATGTCCTCTTCAATCTATTTATTGCAGTGGTTTTGGGAAACTCATTGATTCAATGATCCGCAATAGTGAAGAACAGCATATTTTAGGTCTGTTTCTCACACAAATTGTATGACTTTAGAAACACCTATACAGTCTAGAAATATAGGGAACAATTCATATGGATAAGGATTATTGGTAACACTTTATTTTGATGGTCCCTTTTGAATATTATGTTGACTATAAGTAACTTTGCAACTACATGTCAACTAACTCTCATTAGAGTATTAGTAGACTGTCTGCTTAATATCTGCTAACTCTTTATTGTGATGCTCCTCCAACAGACATTCTACTGACTACAAGTAACTTTACAACTACATGTCAACTTATTCTAACCCTAACCCTACCAGTCTACTAATACTCTACTAACACTAGTGAGAGTTAGTAGACATGTAGGTGTAACGTTACTTATAGTCAACAGAATGTGTTAAAGGGACCATCAAAATAAAGTGAAACCCGATTATTACACATTTATGGTGCTGTTTTGAAACTTGAAAGCTTTAGTATCCATTTATTGTAATAGCATGGACAAGTGAGACTAGAACCTTAAAATGGGTGTGCTTGGAATGACATAACGCCAACTATTTAAAAAAAAAGTAGTATACAGTGTCTAAACTTTACACTCAGTGAGTAAATGTGATGTATGCCCAAATGAATTTGCCAAAATGTGCAAAATATAAGCAGAGCACACCATATGTGAACAAGTTTAGGAATGTGCTTTTAAAAAACATGTATTGATAGACCAATTGTAACAGAGAATTGGAGGGGTTACACAATATAAGGAGGATGTGTCCCATTCAATGTTTTTAGTGGTTACAGCTTTTACTGCGTAAATTACTGTATCCCACAATGCAATTCACTTGACATGGACCTCCAGTGCGCCAAATGAAAGAAATAGCAACCATGGTCAAACTGACAAAAGATTGCATACTTTTTACACAAAATCGAATTTCAACATTTGATATTGTTTAGTATTTTTTAAAGTAGTTATGGAAGCTTGTTTCCACCACAGAATAAAACATTTTAAAATATAATTGCAACTTTTTATCTCGCAATTCTGACTTTATTTCTCGAATTGTGAGATATAAAGTCAGAATTGCGTGATATAAAGTTGTTGTTGCGTATTATAAAGTCATAATTGCGAGATATAAGCTTGTAATTGCGAGAAATAAACTTGCAATTCTGACTTTCTCGCAATTGCGAGTTTATATCTCACAGTTCTGACTTTATAACACGCAATTGCGTGTTATAAAGTCAGAATTGCATGATATAAAGTCACAATTGCGTGTTATAAAGTCAGAATTGCATGATATAAAGTCACAATTGCGTGTTATAAAGTCAGAATTGCAGAAACATGCAATTCAGAGAAAAAAAAGTCAGAATTGTGAGTTTATTTCTCGCAATTGCGAGTTTATATCTCACAATTCTGATTTTATAACACGCAATTACGACTTTATATCACGTAATTGTGACTTTATAACACAATCGTGACTTTATATCATGCAATTCTGACTTTATAACTCGCAATTGCGACTTTTTATCACGCAATTCTGACTTTATAACACGCAATTGAGAGATATAAAGTCAGAATTGCATGATATAAAGTCAGAATTGCGTGTTATAAAGTCAGAATTGCAGAAACATGCAATTCTGAAGGGAAAAAAGTCAGAATTGCGACTTTATATCACGCAATTGAGACTTTATAACACAATCGCGACTTTATATCACGCAATTCTGACTTTAATAAAACAGGTAAGAATTGCAAGATGAAAAGTCGCAATTACTTTAAAAAAAATTTTTATTCTGTCACGGAAACAAGCTTCCGTAAGTAGTAGACAATACACAGTATGCAGTACACAGCAATCAAGTGCTGTCTTTCAGAGTCAGAAGAGCAGAAGAACTACAATGTTGTTACTCCTCCCTGTTTGGCTCTGTGCTGTGGAATTATACAGCCACACAATAGTTATCGTTTCACTGCTTGTGCTTATGAACACATGAACATATATGTAAACATGCCTGATTCAGGGATTTTGTCACGGGCAACATGCACATATGAAATACATTTGTGAAATTAATATGAAAATGTGATGTTCATAAACTGCAAGGGTTCAGCTGGGAAAACTGTGAGAGGGTGTCAGCATCAATTCTAGGTTGTAATATTTCCAGTGCAATGTATTTCACTCAGTCACTGGTCCATCTGCAGTAATATGCTGTTAATCATCGCATGACTGTTATTGGCACGGAGTTAAAGTGCACAGCCAGAGCACTGCTCCTGACGACCCATCCAGGAATAAATAAATCCAAACTTAACGACACACGCATGCCTGTATGCAAATAGACACTAACAGCACCACGCGCGTATTTAAGCACAAAGGCCAGTGTAAGCATACATTTCCCCTCGCTGTGACGCCAAAGACAAATAGCCCATAAAAATGCCAGACGTGTTAACATATATGTTTCCAGCACAATCAAATCAATTTTCTCTAAGTAGCCATAAATGTGTTCGCTTTTAAAAGGCCCACGTTGCTCTCCCATGGCCTCCTCCTCCAGCCCGGAAACAAGGGTCACAACTCTTTTCTGATGTATCTCATTACCCCGTCCAATTCATCTTGACCACAGCTGACGAAAACAAGAGATGGCGAATTGAAATTTTTAGTGAGCTTTTTCGGGACCGCAGGACAACGTCTCATTAATCACTCCTTCCCAAGAAGCCCCTTGACAAAGAGAGCGAGGGGGGAGCAGATCAGTAGCCCTGCGGGGGGGTGTGGGGGGGTAAGTTCCCGAAATCTGCCTCTGTTCTACCCCAGGCCCGGGTCTGCCCTTTGGGCCTGTGGGGCTACAACACACAAGAACGGTCTTGTACCTACAATAAGAGGGTGTTCTGAGGTTGAGTTCTTTATGGTTTCTCTTAAAATTCCTGTATTGTTTACACCCCTGTTCCTCATTCTCATGCAGTTGCTTGAGTTTTTGAGGGGAGGTGCAGGGACATCAGTTTAAGCTGATACGTCCCCTACCGTGGCTGATTGTAATTGTAATTGACTAGAACAATTCTTTACATATGAAGCTTCTGTAGGCCAGCCCTGTTTGGGCTAAGCCTCGCGATCCATCTCTTTCATGGGAGATGGCACTTTGCCCGAAATCCAGTTAATATTCAATGGCTCATTAAAAATAGATTGAGGGGCTATAAAATAGGAAGGAATGAGAGAAAATCAGGCACATATGAGAACACGAAATCCCGGCATTTATTTTTAATTATTCTTTATGTCTCAAATTCGGCCGGAGGGCTCCCCCGGTCCTCGTTTTCACCCTCCAGGATATAGACAGCTTAAACATTATGACAAAAGGGTCATAAAGAGTGAATCGTAGCAATTCTACCCTGGATTGGTCCAGGGAGACTGTAGTTGATTTCCACTGAAATATTGAAGAGCTTCTTAGTGCACCCAAAGACACCGGAGGAAGTCTCAGCTTCTTGGGATTATTACACACTCAGTTTGTTAGTCAACAACTGCACTACAGGTGCTGGAATCACACAAGGACACCAAGGCTGTGTGGCATCATAAAAATGCAGTAGGCGAACCCTCGTTCCCGGCCACCGCTGACCCATCCTACCCGAGCGCTCCTGGGAGATCACCACAGAGACAGTGCAAACACAATTTCTCTAATGTCATTTACGGAAGTGAAGCAAAACCCCAGGCCTGTCATCGAGACTCAGCTCGGAGCCAGAAAATGCAGACTGACAGATGATAGATTCTTGGGTTTGTGCAATCAGACAGCTCCCACATCCCCACAAACTCACGCCTTCTCAACATCGCCCCCCACCGCCTCTCATGTCAAATGGGCAAAAATTAATACATTATTAACTCCCCAGAAGAGGTCAGGTCACTTCATCATGGTTAATCAAGTCAGGCAAGGCATGCATGATTTCAGCGAATTCGGAGAAAGGACTCTCCTCTCCACAGAACCAACACCCTTCCTTGAGGAATTTGCCCCAATTAAAGGTCTGAACCCTCAATTTTTGAACTTCCACACTTGATTGATCACTTCATCGACTGAATCAGTGAACTTGAAGAGTTTAAACTCAAATACGTGTGCAGAAGGTGCTGACCTCAATAATAACTTAAATTGGAAGTGCACTAGAATTTGTTTACCTGTGTAACCTCTGTAAATGTATTTGCCCCTCCAATATCCTTCAAATGTTTGCGTTTTTAGGGTGAGGGAGTTTTGAAGAACAATAACAATAATGTACACCAAAAAAATGTATATAACCATCCTTTGCCTTTTTATTTCAATCTCTTTTTCCCAAACAACACAGCAACTCATGTAGCATAGCTTTAGCCTTTCACGTAGGGTGGATCAAGCATAGTTGTAGCACTATACATTTCCTTTTTTCTTCTCTTCTGTAATTGTGAATAGTTGTTCCTGTCTGATCATGAAAGCAAACCATGCCAGTTGTAGTTGAATTATATTCTTCAAATCAGCTTTTTTGGGGGATATTTTGGGGAAAATTAGGCAAAATATGCTCAGCGGGAGAAAGTTGATCTATAAGACTATGTTATAACATGTTGACTGCACTGATGAGACACCAATGTATATTTGTATGACTGTGCAAATGACTAATACATATTTATACATAAAAAGTTTTACAACTGTGTTATAAATGTTACAACTATACCCTACAAAACTTAATGTTGCATACACTTAATTTTACCGTAAACATGAAAGGCTGTTATTTTCTTCCATAGTCCAACATACATTGGAGCAGTGAACTAGCTAAGAAAAATATGTATGATAGTATTTGGTTTTATCCATCCGGAATTAATGGGATAATGAAAAATGGCCGTTCCACACCAGAATGGAGCCAGGCGGTTGGAGTGGAGGGGTTAAAAGCTAAGAGGGATTCGTGACATCAGCTGTGTTATGACGTTGTTATAACATAACAAGAAAACATCATGTCTACTCAACTCTGAGAATGGCACGTGTCTGACTCTATCCTCCTTCCATCTGCTTTTAACACGCCACTTTTGGTTTGTGACACGCTAACAGAGCTGACCTCCACCCACGCTCTCTGTATGTGGGGCGTGCTGCGGTTCACCAGCAGATGGGTGCAGTCAAAGCACTGACAGGTGAGTGGGCGAAGGTGCGAATGGCCGAGATGCAGGGCTCACTTACTCTCTGCCAGTGAGTAGGAAGCCAGCGGGTTAAAATTTAACCAGGCCCTTTCCAGCCGCAATCCCCCAACCCTCTGTTAAAGATGGCCATGATTGATAGCCACTGTCAAAGTGTTCAGTAGAGGGTCTGGGGCTCAGTGGGGACAGGGCCTTAATCCGACGTCCCTATTCCTATCTGGACAAATGAGAGTAATGCTGTGACGACCTCCAAAAATGTGCCGCACGATTGAAGGACAACAATGGAATGCACAGGAATCTGCACTCGCAAAATTCCAGACATGGTCTGATGGGCGCACATGTTTGGGGTTGACCAGTGTTGGGGGGTAACACATTACAACATGAGCTATGCAATCAGATTACTTTTTTCAAGTAACTATTAAAGTAACACATTACTTTTAAATACATGGCAAAATATGAAAAATTTACTTTGTTTTCCAGTTTATTGACTGACAACTCTTCTGTCCCCATGTTCAGAGAAACTGTGAGTAAGTGCAGAGGCATTGTGCGTGCTTGTGTGAGAACATGAAGGTTAGTAGTTCTGTTAAATGCAAACTCAGAATATTACACAAACCTAAAATATTTTAAACCTAAAAAATTTTAAATAACACAACTATACTTTATGGATTTAATCTCACTTTATTAACCAATGTCTTTGTTGCTGACCTTCGATGATCCAATTTAGCCATATCAATGAACACAAATTACTTTAGTTAAACATTCAATTTGTTTCATTTTTTAATTGCTGAAGAGTGTTGAACTTTTTGTTGTTGTTATTATTAAAAACAATCAAGCCAAGCCCAGGTGAGAAAAAGTTATGCAAAAGTAATGTGACACATTTAGCAATTAGTTACTTTTTGGGGGAGTAACACTATATTGCTTAGCATTACTTTTAAAAGGAACTTTCCCCAACGCTGGCCAGTAAATACAGTTCTCTCTGCTCACTTTACCATGCTTAAATCCACTGAGCATTGAAAAGTATGAGATAACTGTGCTGATTTCATCTATACCATTTCATTTGTCACTTCTTCTCTGGTAATAGAATGTGTTTAACAGTACTCAAGAGATTGTGTTATAACACAATAATGACACAATTCAAATTCTGCACTTATGCCCTATGGAAATTAAGCTTAAAGCTGCAGTCCACAGTTTTTCCTCTTTGTCGCCATCTCTGTTCGAAATCTGCAATTGCAGTTATTCGTGGAATTATTAACTTTATGTGGGTTGTGCCTCGGCACAGCACAGCGCGGATGAATCCAATGTTTTGAGGAGAATGTGCGGCTGTCCGTCACCGCCGGTGTGGATCCTGGCATTTGCAATCACAGGTTCCACTTTTTGGAAGTAAGAATTTTCATCAGAAAATGTCGCCTGAACAAGTAACATCCACTTTTGTTCTGACCAACTAAGGGGAAAAAAGCATTGCAGTAAATCGCGCTGATTAAATCCAACGATCGCTTATCATATCACGTCAAACCGTGCAAATTATACAAATTGTAAAATGCAAATAGTTAATGTTAACAACATCAGACTACATTTAATGCCCTTCAGATATTTGTCCTTGTTTTCGCATGGTCCGGATACAGTCTCTTTTTTTCTCCGAAGTTCGAAGTCTTTCGCGTTTTACAGCGGGTGAATCTCCAGTCATCACTGGTGATTTTCGTTTTAACCTTCTTGATCCGGCATCAAATTGATAAGTTTAATTATATCCAGTGCAGTGAGAAAAGGCTATACATCTCCACCTCCAGCATCCTCACACTCATAGCCTACTAGCCGAGACTCTTCTTTATGTGGACAGATGTGACGTAATGACGCAAAGACATGCTCAAATTTCCCGCGGAAATCCACCAGTACCACTGGAGTTAAAAACATTATTACAAGCTTACCGTTTTGAATCGAGCTACGGCAAGCAGAGAGTTTTGAACACTGGCTGGTTATGTACTCGCTCAAAAAATTATATTGGATCATTTTTAACCCAAAAAAGTTACGGACTGCAGCTTTAATAGCAATAATAAAACACTTTTCACAAACTTACTATAATCTGTGTAGCCTACTACAAATACAGGAAATTACATTGTAAACAGTTTTGGAATAAAATGGCAGACTTTGTAAGGAAGTATTTCTTTCACACAATTTCAGAAAATTACAGCTTGATTTTAAATGATAAAGTTCACAATTGATATTTACCTTCATTCTTCACTGACTGTCCTCTTGGTAAAACAGTCCAGTGACTTAATTGGGTATATATAATCTGTGATTCATTTGTGATAAAAAATTTATAAATCACACTATAAAAAAAGTTTAATATTTCTTTATGTCTAAATTTGTTTAAATGATTATATAGTTCCATGAAAATGTAAAAAAGCTACTCATCAAATCCACAAAAATAAATGTTTTCAAAACAGTTGCAATGTGAAAAAAGTCAAAGTAGTTGAAAAAACATCCTTCTATATATTTGGTGAGAAACATTTAATTCCGGTCTCTGTCCCTAAAAGCCACACTTACGTTCAACCTTTTGAGCGTAGGTCATCTGGAAAGTGTTGCTCAGAGGTTGTGTTTGTGCCCAGAGGTCTCATGGGGAGCAGGAGAGAGTGAGAGAGAGGTAAAAAGAAATATCCACAAACCCCTTTTGCTTTTCTATGAAAAATGTGCCCTGCGTGGGACAAGTCCATGTAGACTCATCCATCAAGCGGGCCCGAATACAGCTCGCACCGCTGTTGACGTGAGGTTAACAACTTGACACTGACAGCTAGTCAGGCATGGCTGCAGTGCGAGGAAAGGGCAAGATGGAAGTGGTGATCTATCTAAAAATAAACAGGTAAATCGGGCCGTGAACAAACACTAGCCTCAAACAATGAGCAACCAATCCAGTTTTACTTCCATACTTTCAAATCTCGATTTCCCTTTTGGACATATGTTTCCATCGAAAATATTCTAGGTGATATATGCCACTGAGGATCGGTTCCGTCGAGGAGGCAAAAGCTGGAGTTGGACATGGGTGCTGATGGGGTGTGTAACGTGTGGCGGCCCAAAACACAGAGGTGAACTCTCTTTAATCCAACCCCCCGCTGGTTCTGTAAAATGAGATGTGGTTTCAAACGCAGGCCCAGTTTTTAATTGCACTTAAAGCAGAATGGCAGAACATCAATCTTGATGAGTAGATCTGCATCCCCACTCTCCCCGGCCAATTTATCACCATTCACGCCTACACACACACACACACACACACACACACACACCCATTACACCATCCCATCTGCGGATTTCCCATGAACTTCCCCCTCTTCGGCCCCCAAGTCTCCATCACCATCAGCACACTGCAATCTTAAGTCAAAAGTACCTCCAAAGATATCAGTACACGCATCTGATCAGTTGCACCACCATGGAATCATATTTGCTGAATGAACTCCAATATTTGTTTCTTAGTTTTGCGGTGCTGATTCCAAAAAGAGTTTGTTACGCGTTCACACAGAATGCATTTGAAGGGATTTTTGCTTTCGAGAGCCGTTTGTACGGGGAAGAAGTCTTGTGTTTCCCCTAATCACCAGACAAACTGCCACAAACACATGATTCTGAACCAGGGTACAACTATATGTTCAATTCTCAGCCAGTTTTCACTTGTGTGACATTATTTTATGCCTAATCCCGATTTCCAGGTTAGAATTATGGCCAGTGTCAGAAGAAGCTAGATGTTTTCTGCTATATCTGTAGGTGTTACAGAAAACTGCAGATTGTGTGTGTGTGGGGGGGGGGGGGGGGGGGGGGGACAGCTTATTTATTTATAAACTTGGGTTTAAGTAAAGTTCTTTGACCATAGAGTACTTGAAGATTTTCTTTTTTTGATTCCTTTGCAGATTGTTGCAGAAAGCTAAATTAAACATTTTGAACACTTTTTTTTTTGATAAATTCAAACTGATTATATTATATTTACATATACTTTGAAAAAGCTTCATCCTTATTTTGTTTTAAAAAAAAACTGTAGGTTATTGAAAGTATTGCTTTTGAGATAAAGTATGGGCAAACTATATTTGACCACGCTGAAAATATGCTGGTCTAGACTGGTTTATGCCAATTGATACTATTTTGGTGCTGGCATAGGTTGTAGACCTCAAACCCATGCTGTTAAACAGCAACATTTGTTTGGTGAAGCTGGCTGGTTAAGATAGTTCAGACGTCTGGTTGTTGACACCAGCACAACGGCATCCAAAACACAACATATTATGTTGTAGAACGTAGATTTCACACATTGCTGTGCACTTCCACATCCAGGTGTGAGGATCAGTTCAGCTATTTCACCGCACAGACGTCTGCAGCCCACTCGACTTTCTGATACTGGTGTTCCCATCATGCATTGGGGCATGCATAATGTTTTCCAGCTGTATTTACACTGTTTTATCATTGCTTTTGTGGTTGGGTTTAGTGACTTGCTGTTTTGTGAAATCTAACTTTTGTGTAGGCAACATATCTACATAACAGAGTTTTTTTTTAGTAGGCTACACAATAACTTGGTACAAAATGCCTGTAACTTTTGTTGGAGTCAAAAATGATCTGTTATGTAGATATGTTGCCTACACAATATCTACTGTATTATTTACTGAGATGTAAAAAAAAAAAAAAACATGGCTAAATGTTACGGTTTGAGTAAAATGTACTTGAAACAGGGTAGAAACTTCAACTCAGTAGAAATTACTCAACAAACTTTAACTTTTTTGTTAATGTTACTTTAGTTAGTTAAGTAGATTTTACGTAATTCCATATGTGAAATTCACTTTAAAAATCTGCATGCAAAAACTTGCAAAAGAAAAAATAAGTAAATTTGACATTGTTTTTTCAGTATATGTATGCATTTGTTTGTTTGTTTGTTTGTTTGAAAAATGTAACTAACTGAATAAAAACTACAACTACCACAAGATATGAGATTAATTGCTTGAAAGTTGGTTGAAAGATCTTGATTTACCGAACCGAAAAGTGCTCTTCCAAAGAGAACCAATGGCAAATTAGCATTCTGGATTGGCCTGGGAAGTGAAGTCATGCTTGTCCTTGGGAAACGTATCATATTGACTGTGAAATTAATTTTCAGATTTGCCAAATGTGCCAATTGTTTATATGCATTTGACACTTGGCGAGTGTTCATTTGTTCATTTGGACCCTATATCTTCAACCAGTGTCACCAGAATGACCATGCTGCAAGTTTTTCTGCTGAAAACCATGGCTATGCTGGTAAACATAAATGCATGAAAAGTACATTTCCTTTAAGAAATATTGCCAAGAAAAACAAGATGGCAAAAGAGGGCCAAATTGAGGAAGAGGGCAGATGAAAAATGAGCGGAGGAGAGGGGTGTAGAGGAGTGGGTGTGTGAGTGGGACTGAGAGCCGCTCTAGTCAGCTCTTTTGAATAGAGCGAACATGACGGAGTGGACAGGTTATATGGGAAACCCTGAATGGGGCTTCTTCCCCCTAACATGATAACTTTGATCCCTTGTGCCTTACACTGCAGTCAGCAATATTGACTAATGGGTCTGGGTTAATACTTTAACCAACGCACAGCATGGGGCAGCTGGGGATCTCACTGCCCTTAGAGATCTGCATCTCAATCACTGTGGCATTCCCAAGCATACAGTACACAGAGAGCCAATGAGAGAATCATCTGAGAAACATAGTAAGATAGACATACTTCCATTCAGTCAAGTATTAGGTATAATTTGATTGCATTATCTTTTATTAAGCCGTGTTATAACTTGGACATTGCATTACGTTGGGGAAGACTAAAAGCATAGATAAACCGACAGCGAGGGAGAGCATGACACATCAGTTCTCTGACAGCAGGGGGAAATCCTCACTTCCTGTAGATGACAGGACGCACAATGGTTTCACCGGCCATCATACAGAACACAGAGCGAGGCAGGTTAATGATTCAACCGAGCCAGAGAGAGAGAGAGGAAGCCATGTAAAACATCAATTATCTCCACTTACGGCATCATTACATAAGCTCAAGTTAAGCTTTTTCATTTTCCGGACCTCTTCTTGGAATCATTGTAGAACTGCATGTGGTGTTCAGCAGGAGTTTCGCTTTAATGTAGCCTTCATCATCATATGATTAACTCATTATATCATATAATTAACTGATTTCATTAGAGCTGTAGTTTGTACTGAGTAATACAGTCCTTTGTTTCACCGGAGGGACGAAGTTAACCACCGTGACAAATTACTGACATCAGCATATTGTCTCGTTCTCTTTCTTTACCACGCACGCACACACACACACACACACACACCACCGGGACACTTACAAACATTGTACATTTTTATTGCTCATTTAAACTGTGCATGGACTAATGAAATCCCTGTTCTCAAGTCACTGGACAGTGTCCAGCTGACCTTCAACCTCTGAAGTGAGCGAGCCAAAACGCAGGGTTACAGGATCATGTGGACGATCAAGCATTTGATATGGTGAAAATTAACCTAAAATCTCCATCATGCAGCTCAGACTTTTGTCCATCAGGAGGATGAACACACCTTTATTCCTTTGAAGTATAATATATATGTACCTAGGGGTATATGAATATGATAATCAAACAGTATGGTGGAATATATGAAATGCTGTTTTCTTATTGGAATTCACTCTGCAATTACAAAATGACAATTCAAAGATTCAATTGAGAACTGTTCTCATTCTCAAATAAAATTATTAGTTTCTGTGACAACGCTTATATCCTAAAAAAAAAAAAAATCTAAGAACATTTTGCTATTGTTGCCATTAAGTTATGAAAACATTATTTCTGAATGTTCTCTGATTATGTCCAGTTTTTTTAAATGTAAAAAAAAAAAAAAAAAATTCCTTTCTTTTTTTCTTGGTTATGCTTAAAACATTATGGGAATGTTACTTGTGAATGTTCTCTGAACCTATTACGTTTATAAAGATTAGCCAAACTAAAATGCTCCAGAAAACAAAAGTTCCACGGATGATGTAGAAATAAAGTTTTTGTGCTAACGTTTTGAGAACATTAGTAAAGATCAGAGAAGTCTGAGTGAACATTCCACTAATGTTAGTGGGTGGGGGGAATCCTCAATCGTTCCTCTGTCAAGAAATGGGTCGTGAGAATGTTCCAATCTCATCTTTTCCTTTTTTCTTTTTTCGCCTCTGTATTGCCATTTCTTTTAAAACAAGATTCATTCCAACACCCACACAGTCCTGAACCGTAGCTGGTCCAGAAAGGAGGGAAGCCCCCTGTCACTGAGTGTGTTGGCATTCAGGTACACAGAGGTGGGAGGGGGGAGTGAGTGTGTGTGTGACAGAATAGGATGTGCTTCGTCACTCGATGCAAAGAGTAGACGCTTCCTATACATGGCAGCTGCAAGACTCCAGTAATGTATCACGGTCAGCAGAATCATTGATTACTGCTGGGGTTAATCATTGATTGAACGGGGGGGTTAAGGAAGCCTCTATGGGGACACCCTCAGACCGGTGAGGGGGCGGCCGCCCGGAGAGAGGGCCCGTGGCAGTTCCATTACTGCACTGTGGCATTGTGGGTATATTTTCTATCAATCCTCATTGACTATGGAGTCGTATTTAAAATAAAGACCACCCCACATATTGACATAATCTTCCACCTTATGTGGGTGTGTATGTCACAAAGCCTGTCAAGAACATGTCCAGGTCATATTTCACTCCGAAATCACCTGTGATGGGGAAACAAATCTCACTGCCATTGGTGTGAAGTTGAAAAAAATATACTATGTAATCAAAACGTTACAGTAAGATGTGCACTACAGTATTATGTAAAATCGAATGAATATCATTATTGGGAATGGGAATTACTAATAGACTCAAAAGTTAAACATTTGAAATGACACTTTTACACATTACAGTAATGAGAGAAATAAAACAAGGAATTTGTTGCCGTTATAAGGCGTTCCCACTTCCCACATTGCACTTTTACACATACAGGCAAATGCATTGTAGAAATGACTCGATACAGATACCAAATACACTGCTTAACCAGAAAATAAAATGAAAAATAAGATTAAAAAAAATACATTAACAAGCCCAAATAGATTGATTAGCAACAAAAAAAATATGGTCTAGTCATTTAAATGGAATATTACAGTTTTCTCAGTTGCTTTGGTGCATTTCTCACATCACTATTTACATTTGCACAACAGTTAATGCAGTTCTCACAAACTGCAAAACCTAGTTGATAACCTGCAAAAGCGTGTCACTTGCTCAAAATGGAGAGCTCATTCCTCAAAAGCAAGTATTCATATCAATGAAAGTGTCAGTGTCATCAAGATGAAAAGTCCTGCCACCATTGTTTATGAACAAGATAGTCAAATGGCTTTGTCATGTTTTCATTATGATAGTTTACTCTGTAAATGTTTTCCAAATCAAAAAAGTCAGATCTTGGTGACACCTGAAAATGCTCAAGACAGCACTATATACTATTTGCACAGCCATTTGAAAAATACAGTAAAGTTACACATTACTGTATTTAGTGAGGTAACTGAGTACAAGACACTGAATATGTATGTTTCACATTTTTACTGCATATGCTCTTTGCTATTCTAATTTGTTCACAGCATTGTGCAAAAGAAAAAAATACACCCTTATTTACAACAAACATAAACTCCCTTTGGGTAGAGCTGTGCACAACTGGAAACAATATTACAGTACATATTGGAACTGAACATACAACATACATAGTACTGTAATCATTCATGCACATCCAGACGAGCTGAGATTCACCTGAGAGAAATTGTTCAATTTAGGAGACATTTTCAGAAAAAAAAAAAGATTTAAAAAAATGTGTAAAATTTGCTTGACAGATTTTGACAACTAGTTCAACATTTTTGTATGTAATGACTCAAGCAATGAAATGAGGAATGTAAATTATTATTTACACTTGTGCAAATGTAAATAGTGATGTGAGAAATGCACCAAAGCGACTGAGAAAAACTGTAAACAAGTATCACACTTAAATGTAATTTCATTTTTTAAAAGTGTAGAGTAAAGAGTAATGTAATTGTAAGTCCAGTCCTTTAGATGTCATGTATTATTTGAACTCTCTGTCCTTCGGATGAGACGTAAAACCGAGGTCCTGACTCTCTGTGGTCATTAAAAATCCCATGGCACTTCTCGTAAAGAGTAGGGGTGTAACCCCGGTGTCCTGGCCACATTCCACCCATTGGCCCTTACCAATCATGGCCTCCTAATAATCCCCTTACATTGAATTGGCTCTATCACTCTCTCTCCTCTCTCCACCTATAGCTGGTGTGTGGTGAGCGCACTGGCGCCGTTGTACTGTGGCTGCCGTCGCATCATCCAAGTGGATGCTGCACACTGGTGGTGGTTGAGGAGAGATTCCCTGATATGATTGTAAAGCGCTTTGGGTGTACAGTAGTACATATGAAAGCGCTATATAAATACTTCATTCATTCATTCATTCATTCTCTCTCTATAATCAAAATTATTCAACCCTCAATGCAAATCAGGTTTATTGGCAAAATGTACAGACTTTCAGCTGTTTGCAATGAACAATTCAAACAAAAGTAATTGAAATAGTTCAACACAACAAATGTTTCAACAGGTTTCCCCAAATTCAACTGAAAGTGCAACTTTTAATGACATTCTATCATGCAGTCAAACGTGACACTCAACAAATCTAGCCAGTTCAGATATTTCATGTGTTCTAGCTCAAGCACACCTGGTGACACTAGTGAAGCCCTTGAGACAACACCTGTTTTGCAGATTTGTGATGTTGTGAGGGATTCTATTCAGGGGGTTGAATAATTTTGAGACTGCAGAAATCATTAAAAGTTGAATTTTCAGTTGAATTTTGGGAAACCACTTGAAACATTTGTTGTGTTGAGCTATTTCAATTATTTTTGTTTGAATTGTTAATTGCGAACAGCTGGAAGTCTGTCAATTTTGCCAATAAACCTGATTTGCAATGGGGGTTGAATAATTTCGATTACAACTTCATAATCCATTCTATATAATGGAGTACGGTGGAATTTTGCTGCATATATACAGTTATATATACAGACATATTTTTCTCAAGCATGAACACCTCATTAAACCTATATCTGTCCCTTCATGTTATCAAGTGTACCACAAATCTGCCTTGAGAGCAAAAAGCCGTGCACAAAAGAACAGAAAGAGTACTGTTTCCTGCCATTTGAGTGGATGAGAAATGCTTCCTTTTACAGAATTGTTTAGACAAAAATTACCTAGAAATTGATGTTCCTCAGGATATATGAGTGCAAGGTTACACTCTCCCCATATAAGTGGAGATGCGTCATTAAACGTGATGGGAAACAATAGAGTAAATGACTGATGACTGATTATCCTCACTGGATTTACAATGGCCTGACCTAGACAGACAGACAGACAGAGACAGACAGAGACAGATAGAGAGACAGACAGACAGACAGAGACAGATAGAGAGATAGAGAGACAGACAGACAAACAGACAGACAGACAGACAGACAGAGACAGAGACAGAGACAGACAGACAGACAGACAGACAGACGGATAGAGAGACAGATAGAGAGAGAGATAGAGAGGTGTGATGTGTAGAGGGGTTACTGTGGGGGACGGTCCACATAATCCTCCTCAGAATGGCCGGACTTCCTAAACAGAGGCGATGTGGAGCCGGATCCTCTCTCTGTCCACTCAGCACAAAGCTTTCAGTGTCCTGAGCTGCAGTTAATAATTCAATAGAAGAGAAGTGAAAAGGAGGATGTGTGTGACTGACAGCATGAAGCTGCGCAGAGGAGAGCGTTTACACACAACCCTAACACACACATTCAACAAGCGAAATAAACGTATTATCTCAAATGAATGTGGAGAAAATACATTTAATAATGATAGCAATCAAGAAGAGTGGAAACATTTTAGGCAGTATCAAAATATTCTATGATTATAACATTTAGTGGGTGATAACTTACAAATGTTTACAGAAAAAAACAGATTCTCTGTCAATATAACATATATCCTTGTTATATACAGTACTGTGCAAATGTTTTAGGCATGTCAGTATTTTCACCAAAAAAAAAAAAAAGAAAAAGAAAAAAAGGTTTTAAGCCTGTTATTTAAATCTTTTGAACATATATAAACATTACTTTTGGCATGAATTGTAATAATTCAGTGATATTTTTGTATGATCAAGCCGGTATGACTTGATCTCGACAGTCCGTCTGTGATTAAAAATCGGTTACACTTTATGATAACACTTTATTTTACAGTGTAAAATACAATGTATAATTACAGTGTAACAAAGACACCTCAAAATAAAGTGTAACCCACTTTATTTTAAGGTTTCAGTATTACAGTGTAATTATACAATTAAGTAATGAGTAATAATAAGAAACTACATGTACTACTAGGGTTTGGTTTAGGGTTAGTTGCATGTAATTGTGCATAATTTATGGTTATAAATACAGTAAGTACATGTAACATACAGAATTGTGCAATAGTCTCACATTAGGATTTTCACACACACACAAATAAAAAAATAATAATAATTGTAACCCAGTTATTTATATATTTTGCTGTAGTGTGTCAGTAGGAAATATCACTTTACTTTCCAAACATTCCTTTTGCCATTAATAATCCAGAGATTTTTTTGTTAACACTTTATTTTACAGTCTTTGTACATAAATGAAAAATTACACTGTAACAATGACACCTTAAAATAAAGGGTTACACTTTATTTGGTCACACTTTATTTTACAGTATCCTTGTTACATATGTTAAATGTACTTACCATAGTAATAACAGTAAATTATGCATAATTATATGCAACTAACCCTCAACCAAACCCTAATCCTACCCTAACCCTATAGTAAGTACATGTAGTTCATTAATATTACTCAGTACTTAAATATATAATTACACTGTAACAATGACACCTTAAAATAAAGTGTAACCCTTTATTTTAAAATGTAATTGTTACAGTGTAATTATTATATATATATATATAGGGTTAGGGTAGGATTAGGATTTGGTTGAGGGTTAGTTGCATGTAATTATGCATAATTTAACTGCTATTACTATAGTAACTACGTGTAACATTCCAAAAGTGTTACCAAAAAAAGTGTGTAACTGAAATAGCTTATCCACAAAAGCAAACAAACATTGCATTACTGTGATTCATGGACTGTAGTAATAATGTGATATTCTCTGAAGTACCTTGGAACAAGGCCACAGTAAGCAATTCTTGGATCCAGTACAAAACGGTCCGGCCTTGGTTGAAATCGGGATCATTTTCTGGGCCCACTCTTCTCGGTTCAGTTCAGGCCCCCTCAAGTCTGGAACAACAGTTCCAGCTGTCCCCCCTTTTCCGGCACCCCTGCCTTGGATTACCATGTAAATACCATGGTACATGAATACGGAAATCATTCAGTGCAACAGATATACTAATATCTGATCAGATCACACTTCACCCGGACACCACTGTACTTCAGCAGTTTCCTTCAGGGACAGATCCACAGCAGATCCAAAGGGCAGTCTTCTGTTACAGCATTAACCTCAATCGCAGTAAACAAGTCCATTAATCTCTGACACTAATACACACATTAATGAATGAATAAATAAGCCGTGTGTAATGGGTAATGGCTGTTGTGTCCTCACATGATGTCCTGACCGTTTCCCTGCTGTCCTCTGACCCAGAGCCTGTGCCAGATCTCCTTCCTGTCTTCCCGTCCCTCCGGGAACACGCTTCCCCTCTCGGCCCGCTCAGCCATTACGGGAAAACTTTAAAGCCGAGCTTGTTTTCCCCTCTTCTAGAACTCTCTCTCTGAGAAACCCGTGGCTGGGAATGCCAAAAATGTGCACATGAGAGACACGTTTGGTAAGAAAAGACAGAAAAGAAAGAGTTGTACGAGGGAGGGCTGAAAAACACGGCCATAAAGATGTCAGAGAAAGGAAAGAATCTGCTGATGGTACAAATAAATGCAGGGCAGTGAGGAGTGCTCCCCGTTATTGTCCCTCCACCTGGGGTAAGGATGTCCTCCGCCTGGAGTGGTGTTAATGTTTAGCCGGGTAAGCCAGCGTAACTGGGAGAACTCTCATCTAAAAGCACCATGCAGAAAGACAGATTCCAGAGCGAAAATGTTAAGCTTTGTTCAATCAAATCCGATTTGGTTTTTAAATCTAATCTTTAGGACTGATGGTTCAGATTTGGCAAATATGAATTTGAATCTGTTTGTTCAGACATTATGTCAGAATCTAGTGAATTTACCCTGTTTGCTATAGTGGTGAAGCACAATACCAAGAAACAAGTGCTTAATACAATACAGATTGTAAAAAAAAAAAAAAAAGCTTTACAGTGATAACACTGATGAATCAATGATGCAAACAGAGTTTAATTCTGCTGTAAAGGAACTCTAAAAGAAACTAGTGAGATTGTTCAGCTGAAGTCAGTTCAGTGTTGATTCAGTTCAGGCGTGTGTTTCCCGAAAGCATCGTTAGCCAACTATGGTCGCAACTTCCGTCATTATCGTTGTTCAATGAGTCGGTGTTTCCCGAAACCATCGTTCCAACGAACTCTCGCAAACGGCATCGCAAACTTGTGTGTTTGGAACGACACTCTCGAGCTGGGGTTAGAAACAGTTTCTTGTTTGCATGACATGTGGACTCAATAAATCCTTATCATTAGCTAAATAAGCAAGCTGACATTCAGTACAATCTGTGTCTTTAATTTAGAATTCATACAAATATAATTTACATCGTTTAGTTTGTCAAGAGATTTAAAGTGTTGTTTTTGAAGAGTGCGCGTGTGTGAACGTGCTCTACTGCGTAAGAACGAGCCTATGATTGAATCTGGAAATAAAGCAAATAACTGAGAAAAATGAGAATTAGTCCTCAGATGCCGTGTCTGTAATTTATAGCAAAACATCCAGCGTTAATTCAATCTCAAATAGGTTAATTAAAATAAGTTATTACTTCAACGCCTGCGTGACATCATTAACCAACGCGGTTGAATGACCAATTTGAATGTTTGGGGAAACAGTCGTGACAAGCTAGTTGATTTCTTCAACGATGCATCGCACTACAGTAGTGAAGCAGCGAGTCATGTCGTTGTTCAGGAAACACACCCCTGTTCAATAACTGTGTAAAGATCAATTATGTAATGAGTTTAATTAATCAATAAAGCATCTCTGTAGAAAACAGGGATGTCATCGTCCAGCTCATACAAGCGTCAGTTCAGTCAAATCAATAATATTGTTGAATATTAAGTATATCTAAGCAAGCCAGAGGTGACAGTGGCAAGGAAGCCAAACTTTATCAGTTGACAGACTGGAGAAAAAAATCCTTGGGAGAACCCAGACTCAGTCGGATAGGGACCAGTTTCTCCTCCGGCCAAGTCAGATTGGTGGAATGGTATCATTCGGAATATTTCATCCAGTTTCTCCTGCTTGAAGATTGGGATAGTTGTCAGTGAGGATGGAAAAAATGATTATTTTCGACAGTTTACACTGAGATGCACTACACTGATTTCAAACCACTTATGGATGTAGTTTTTTTGTTTTCATTTGGACTCCATCATGTGTATCTTTGACATTCCCAACCCTGGTCCTGAAGTTCCCCCAACTTTGCACATGTTTCCCTAATCAAATTAAACTTAATCTACTCCTCAACTTGTTAGAAAATGCAAGACCTGCAATGGGGTACATTAGATAAGAGAGAACTTAAAGGGATACTCCAGGAGCCAGGTTGGGAACTATTGGTACAGAAAAAAAATAAAAATAAATAAATGAAATGAATTCAGATATGCCAAAAATCTGATTTTTGCTGCCTGTCTGAACAAAGCCTATATCTGCTAATATGACTCCCACAATAAAGTGTAATAACGCCCACGTTGATCTTTCCAACGACGGCTCTGTCAAACCATCAAACCTTCCTCAATCAAAAATCCACACTCATGCCTACCCTTCTTCAAAGCCGTCTACCCTCGGCCACCCGCGCCTCATCTCCACGACTCACTACCTGCCTAGTTAATTATTGAGCAGATACGAGCGGAGGAAGGTGTGTGGCAGCGGTGAAGAAAAGAGGGATGACAGATCTGCCTGCGTCGTCTCTTCTCAAACGCAGGGAAGGAAGCTCAGGCGTAGACAGCTGAGCTCAGAGAGAGCAGAATGGAGACGTTCAGTGGAAGTGCTCTGGGGCGGTTCGTTATTGTGACGCCGTGGTTTGTTTCGCGGTTCGCGCCCTTGAGGGACACCGTTGATCACACCAGCTATTTGTATCTTTCATCAGAATGTAAAGCATTGAAGAAAAGTGCTGCATAGAAAGTTACCGCACTCGCTTTCTGTCTGCTCCACGACAAACGACATGTGACTGTGATATTCGGGAACTTTTGAACACGTCAGTGCTTTGATTAGTTCGTTTTAGATTGATTGAACTGGAGGATTTCATCAGAATCACATCTTTGATCGCACAACAGTCAAAACCATCACAATCCTCTGTCAGAACGTCAGCTGTCACTCAGGATTTCCAAAAGTCTTACATGACAACTGTAGAATGCAATTTAAGAGAGTCAAAGATTTGCACAACTAAATTGGCAGTTCAGTTCTTATTGGTATTAGTCTTCAGCACTGTGAGAAATGTTTCGTCAAATTCATGGTTCAGAATTGGCAGCTGCAGTTTCCAGAACGTGACCATTGAGAATAAAGTGGCAGAGCTTCCGGCAGCATGGGATGACATTTCACAGCTCAGCTTACTTTAGTGCCATTTCTATTGAAACGTGTATGTCGTGTATTTAATATATTTGTAATTACACATTTGTAAGGATGAATTTGCAATTCGGTACATTTAAAATATATTAACTTTTAATATAGTATCAAGTTATACACCACACTTGAAATTATAATCAAGCACTTTTCATGTGCTTTAGTATGTTAGTCAAAACATCAGAATAAGTGCACTTCTTTAAAGCCGTATAAGACTACCAATACATTATATATAAAAAAAAACAAAAAACTTTAAAGTAAAACTTTCATTTGACATTATTACCAAGTGTTAACAAACATAGTCATGAATGTGTACAGTCATTAAATAAGCGTAAATGAATTTTGATTTCATTATACGCAAGTACAGTTTTTACTTAAGATTTTAAGTACATTAAGCACACTTATTTTTCACACAGTGATAACCACTAACCCAAAAGAGGAGGTAAAATAGAGGTTATAATAACAAACATTTAATACTTTTGTTGTGTATAGTAATCATTTAATATTTAAAGGTAGATTTTACATTTATTTGTAAGGAATTTTTGACACATTTTCTTTATAACACTATAATTTGGCATCTGGGCGACTTGTCCCCAATCCCTCTCGAGGACCTACACCCGCATTTTAACAATAATACTGTATGTTGTTGAGAAAGAAGTAAACTTTGGGCTGGCGATTTCATAAATCTCTCTGTTAAATGGTGATATCCCTCTCTCTAATGGCTTGGTAATTGACGTCACGCCAGGCAGATTCAAGGTGCTTTCACTGCTTTGACAAGTTAAGTGGGGGGTGGAGGGGGCATGGGGCCATTGTCTTTCAAATGAGCTGTCAAGAGGGGGCGTCCCGTCAGCAGTTTGCCTTAGTACCTGCCCGTTAATAATTGAGCCGTGAGCTTGTGGAGGTGTATGGCGTTTAACAGACAACTTATGTGCTTTGATTGACAGATGAGCTAACTGCGACTTTTTTTCCCTAAAGGATAAAACCAGAGGCAGGAGACACACCAGTGATTGAAATCAAAGAGAAACGGGAGGTCTAAATAGAAATGATGAGTGTGTTCAGATGAGTTACTTATTGTGTGGTGTGTGTGTTCTCAAGGCATTGTAAGCAACTTCCTTTTTGGGTTCTTGTTGGTGATAAGTGTAACTGAATGGGTGCTAGTCCATGACATGCATGTGCGCCTGTGTGTGTGTGTGTGTGTGTGTGTGTGTGTGTGTGTGTGTGTGTGTGTGTGTGTGTGTGTGTGTGTGTGTGTGTGTGTGTGTGTGTGTGTGTGTGTGTGTGTGTGTGTGTGTGTGTGTGTGTGTCTATTCCATGCAGAAAGAGGATGATGCACCCAATGTAAGGCAGCATAAGTTTCCAGAGCCGGGTGTCATCCATCACTGGTTGCGATGTGTCCGCTCTAACCTGGTTTATGACAGCCAGAACAACATTACACTAAACAAACCTGTTTTATGGCACTAGTGATTGATTCCCTCTCTATTTCCACACTGTGCTTTCACATGTCACACATGCCAGAAATCACTGTCAAAGCAGTAGACTCAACTGATTCTTATTCAAATCCGTTAAAATAATAAAAAAATAAAATAAGACTGAAACTGAATGATTTTCATGATAACGGACCTTGAATGTCTTCATTCTTCTCCAATATGGATGGAACATCCATGATAAACATCTGTCTGTATTTACTGCACCACTGTTGAATCTACACCACCACATCAGAAGGAATTATGATTTACAGTTGCTGAGTTGTAGTTCGATTCACACACAGATTCCAACCACACACACATTTTGGAGGGCAGGTGCTTCAGTGAAAAAAGGGCATCCCTCTTATAATTATACATAGTCAGTAAAGTTAAATATTGTTGGTAATCTTTTAATTAACTACACTATTTAACACTAGACACTATATGGCTGTTATACCAATTAAATTAAACAAAACTCCATCTTACCATTCATTAAAATCCATTTACTGCAATTACATTTGAGATTAATGTTCTAAATATAACAATTTGAATATAGAAATATCAAATGTTGGGAAAAATGAAAACGATACTATTTTATATCAAACTACATCCGCCAGTGAATAATCGAATTACTCACGTCACACGAGAATTATTAATTCAACCGGTTAGTTCAAACCAGCTGATTCATTCATGTAAGAAGCACGTGTGATGAATGAGTCATTGAATCACTGACTCAACCGATTCGTTCAAAAACAGTGAATCTTTCAAGAATGAAACGCCACTGTGTGTTGCTGGGAGATGCAACTTGTCTGCATTGTTTGGCACTATTTTTGTTAACAAAAAAGAGAAAAAATAGTCAAAATTCACAATATTTTGATATAAGTCAATTCAATATAAAGAACTTAAAGGATTAGTTCACTTCGGGATTTTAATTTCCTCACCCCCACGTCATCCAAGATGTTCATGTCTTCTTTCTTCAGTCGAAAATAAATTAAGGTTTTTGAGGAAAGTGCAAGACGAGCATTTGTGGTTAAAAAGTATCTAAATGTTTTTTAAAGTTTTTTGAAAGTTTTTTTTCTAGAAAATGACCGATGGTTTCACAAAATAAGACTCTTATTCCTCGTCTGGGATCGTGTCGAGACTTTGAAGCTGCACTGAAACTCACATTTGGACCTTCAACCCGTTGAACCCCATTGAAGTCACTATATGGAGAAAGATCCTGGAATGTTTTCCTCAAGTGATGTCAGAGAGTGGGAGGGGCTTAAGAATAAGTTGTGAATACATGTTTAATTGAGAATTGATGCCACAGGCCAAATTTAAAGGGCTGGTATAATGCCCTTTTCACAAGATGTTAAATAAGTCTCTGATGTCCCCAGAGTGTGTATGTGAAGTTTTAGCTCAAAATACTCCAAAGATATTATTTTATAGCATGTTAAAGTTGTCACTTTTTGAGGGTGAGCAAAAATGCACCGTTTTGTGTGTGTCTCTTTAAATGCAAATGAGCTGCTGCTCCCGGCACAGGGGGCGGAGCTTCAAGAGTATGTTAGCAGCTTCGATTACCTCACACAGACACACTGACAATTTCTACAACTTTTAGCCTTTTATGTTCAAACCGAATTCAGACAATGATGGAGAGACTCAAGAAGAAGTGACAACGTGTAGAAGCAACAGGACATTTCTGAATGATTAGTTGATGAATTTATGTAGCTGATGTGTAGTTATCTTCTAGTCATTGATTAGCATATTCTGTCATGATAATCTATAAATCTTGTTCCGGGGGCGGGGTTTATGTAAATTTTAGTGTTAGTGATGTCACTAACCCGGGAGGAATGTTGTGTAGTCCCGACCAGCCGTTTGTTGAAGTCCTTAAAAAGTGATTTCTTTAAAAGCAAATATCTCCCTTTGCTTTGAACTTTGAGTGTTGTAACTTTGCAGATGTTGTTTATGCTCAAACAGCAACATTACACGCTAACTAAAGTTAGAAAAGTGAAATCATAATCAACCACCCCTTTAAACAAGAACTAAAAATGCATAAAGGGCACTTATCTAGTCAGAGTCCAAAAAGGACCCACTTGGGGTCTATCTGTGTGATTGCCTGATGAACTGATTCTTTTTAATGAATCAAATGGATAGAAAACAAAAACAATCATAATTTCAAATCAGTGTAATAATCCACTCACTGAAACTATCCGAATGATCCTTGACTCGAAGTTATTACTCTCATCAGTGTAATTCCTGGCTGCCAGTTCATAGTAAAATTGTGTGTTTAAGGAAGAGAGCTTTGTCATAAATTTCTAAACAAACAAACAAATAGTTTTTTTTTTTTTCTGCATATTTCTTCAGCACCAATTATTCTTCGAGCACAAAAAGGATCATTGATGGAATGGAATCCAATTCCTTACGATTCCCGTTCCTAATCAGAACAGCAGCGTTTGAAAGAGCGTTTGAAAAGCACAAATATTTTTCTAAAAGAGATGTTCTGGTTCCTAATTAACAGGAAGACGTCCGGAGGCGGTGCGGAGGTTGAGGATGGCTGGGAGCTGGACTGGAGGAGCTGGCAGGCTCGGGGATGGGGGAGTCTCTCCTTAAACCAGGCAGATGTGAGAGACACAGTTAGATGCTGTTTTGGGAAGTGAAATTGCCTCCCCTGTTGGGCATTAAGGCCTCTGCAGTCCCCCATCACAGAAAGCCTGTAATTCCCCGCGTCCCATCAGCCCCTCCTGAAGTCTTTCCCAGCGAGGCTTGAATTCAAATAGAAAAATTAATGTGGGAATAATAGCCCTGGGCCTCGCCATCCCGAGATGCTTTCATACACTCTCCTTTTACGAATTTTATGAGAGGGAGGTGTAAAAAAATGAGCTTCCATCCTTTATTTCTCTCTTCTATCTTCCATCTCTCATCCAGTATTACCACATGTATTACATCCAAAGATGCCAAAGTCACACTAATGTGCAAAACTCTCTCACATATAAGAACTAATCTTTCAATATATCAGTATGTTAAAAGGTGGATTAATTCTTATGTAAAAGCATATCTGTGTTCTCTCAGATTAGAGATGCTGTATTTAAGCTTCATTCTTTCTAGGACAAAAAAAATCCTGTATTGATTTCTTTTAAAAACACCATGAAATCGATTGACAAGCCTGGTTTCTTTTTATTTTATTTTATTTTATTTTATTTTATTTTATTTTATTTTATTTTATTTTATTTTATTTTATTTTATTTTATTTTATTTTATTTTATTTTATTTTATTTTATTTTATTCATTTATTTTTATTATTTTTTTTATTTTATTTTATTTTTTAGCTTGCTTGCTGGCTTGTATGTGATTTTTGGTTAATTTCCCAGTTTGTTGGTTTGTTTATTTCTAACCTCAAACCTAACAGCCATGAAGTAAAAGCCACATAACTTATTTATATAATTTATGGAATTAAACATAATTAATGTGGTCTAAAAGAAGTTTAAAAGGTTTAAAGGCGTTTATGAAAAGCGTAAACACTTAAATGAGGATAAGCAGTTTGTACATAAGGTGTTTATCCATCATTCCAAAAATAATTATAATTCACCGAAAATTTTTATTTTTGGCATTTAATGGTATTTCAAAAATAAGATTTTCAATATATCAGAAAAGGAGATATACGACAGCATGTCTAGGTTGCTTTATCCAGCTAGATTGTGACCAGTGACTATCAAGTTTTAAAAATGTAAAATATATATAATTTACAAAAGCATAAGCATAAGATAAGAGATTTTAAGTTTCTTTTTCTTAACCCATGGTAAACAGTTTTTCTTTTTTTGTTTTGTTGTTGTTTTATGCATAAATCAAACAACATTTAATGAGGTTTATGCTTAAAACCAAACACAATTTGCCAATGGAGTAACAAAAATTAGCCAAGTGTATATATATATATATATATATATATATATATATATATATATATATATATATATATATATAATTATAGATTTGCTTCAGTGTACAGTTTATGTGCAATACGTTTCTGAAGTGAAGTTTTGTGGGGAATATTTGTGTACTTTGCTCTTTGTGAATGTAATAAAATGCACGTGCAGTAAACATGCCAGTGCAAGGTACAGTTCAAATGTTCACTAAGGCTTTTTTTCCGAGGTCTTCACTAGACTGAGATGTGTCCTGAGCCCACTCATGATGACAGATAAACACATACAAAAAACATAATTACAGGAGAGCTACAGGACTGTGTCTTTGACAAACAAAAAACATGATTTTCTCAGCTTTTTGCATAAAATGTTGCTTGTTTATGAAACTTTGAAATGTTGATTAAAAAAAACACAATGCATTAAGCTAGAATAAAACAGGGGTTTAAAAAAATATATAAAAGCAGAGGCTCTGTTCTTTCTTTTGATATATTGCATGTTCAGATATACAACATGAAACATTTGTGAATATAATCAAAAACGCTGGCGGTGGTTGGAAACTTGGTGGCAGGGAAAGAGTTAATAAACACTAAAATAATTGTCAATTTGATTTCATGGTGATTTTAAGAATAAAAATATGTTTCTGCACTTAGGAAAAATGACAACAGTCAGATAAAAACAAACAAACAAAAAAATATTGCAAAAATTCTGTACCAAACAGTCACAGAGTGACCATAAAACAAAGCTTGAAACACACCACTGGTGAATCACCGGTGACTTTACCACAGTAAAATACAGACTGGAAAAGAGGAACTGAGGAAGACGGAGTGTCATCAGTAAACGTCAGTGCATTTACCATGTTTTCCCAAGCCACAGTGTGGTGACGTAATACCTCAGTGAGGTTACTGAGATGGTTTACTGTCCATTTCACCATTACCCACTCTGATAGGGCCATTCCTCGGCTATCTCAGCTCTTCTCCTCCCTGGCAATGAAACGTCTCCTTCTTTGCCACAGAAACCACCGTGGCATTTGCAGCCACTGCCACTAGTATATTGTAGCAAAAAATATATATAATACAAAGGCTGCAATTATAATGAAGCAGATCATTTATAAGCCGAAGTCCATGTCTCTCAGGCTCGCAGTGAACCAACATCCCTATGGCTGCGTTCGTGGACTGATAATATGTCATATTCCCACAGCAAAAGAGAATGAATTCATCAGGTCTCATGGTCGCTGATTTCAACTTTGCATGACATGATTTTTTTTCAGATTAAATTATTATTATTTTTATTTATTTAACCCCTCGTCTCCCACATGAGCCAGACATTGTCTTTGAGACGTTGTTAAGAGCTCAGGAGACTTTGAGAAATACACAGTTTTCATTGCACTAAGTATAGATAGTATTTAGATGCTATTTATATAGTGCAAACAGTGGCCGATACTATTTGCACCTCAGTGTATTGTTGTACAAACAGTATTCAATAATAGGTTTAGTGTACATGATATTTATTAAAATCATAAATGGATGCTGACTTATTGGGACATAACCTGTACTTGACAAATAAACACTCGATTCCCACAATTAAATTCATGTTATGCACTTTATTTCCAAATATAATTTCAAATTTTTTCAGATTTTTTCATAAATAAAGGCCTCTCTGAGCTGATACGCACTGGGAAAAGGGAGAAGAATGAGTTGGGAAAAAGGCGGATTCGGGTCATTCACGTCAAAAGCTGTAACGCCACTCGCCGTACTCTCCACGTCAGTCTTCCTGCTGTCAGTGGGATTTCTTTTGTGATTAAATTCATTTGAATAGAACCTGAACCTGAAGAGTTCAGATGCAAAAGCCTCTAAGTGCCATCTGAAATTTTCTTCTAGAATGATCATTTTTATCAAGCTTGTATATTTAAGTTAAATAATTTCACTTAAATGACAATGCAAATTACCTATTAATTGTCATTTAAGTGAAATTACTTAACCTAAATATACAAGCTTTATAAAAATGATCATTCTAGAAGAAAATTTCAGATGGCACTTAGAGGCTTTTGCATCTGAACTCTTCACCTGTTCTTTATTATTTCCTATAGAAATAAAACGATCAAAGATTGCTTTAAAAATCTGATGAGAAATAATCGATGTTGAAATCTGTGACTCTGGCATCTTGGCTAATCTGAGACCACTATGTGACACTGTTGAGAGGAGCAGCATGTGAGATCATTGGGTCTTTCTCTCAAGTGAAATATCAGAACAGTTTTACGCAACCTTATGTCGCTCTGAACCCGCTTTTTTCAACAGAACACACACAAAAAATGGATTCAAACGACTCCATCTAATCTCTCCTCCCCCTAGAGACTGCAAAACAACAATCGAGATATTACAGAGATCTCATTAGTAATGTCTTCCCTATGGGCATCTAGAGTTCCTTCATGATTGGAGGTCACTTTCACAGTAATTTCATGAACGTCGGGTTGAGGAGAGGTGTTGTGGGTTCACAGTATACCAATCTCTCTCTTCCTTCCTCTTTCTCTCTTTAATGCATTTTAAGGCTGGTGTGAAGCGCAGGAAGTTAACGAGAGTACGCCTGGAAAGCCTGGTGAGTGTTAGGAGCTGATTCAGTGCCAGGGTGGTTTCAGGCGTTATAAAAATCAAAGTCTCGGCCGCTTCCCACACACAGGCAGCCGCACAGGAAGAACTGCAAGTTGGACGGCAGGAGTTTAGCAGCGGAAGAGTGGTGCAGATTTGGGTCTTGAAGTCGGGGATGCCCGGTGGCCGTTTCTGTTCAAACATTTGAAAGGATTAACCTGCCGTGCCGCGCGCACATCGCCAGGGCATGTGGCGGGATTCCTGTTTCGGGCTTCCTGTTTCTCCTGACGTTGAGGAATTTTGGGCGGTGAGCGGACTCCCCATGCTATGATCAAAACGCACATATATACCTGGATCAGCAAAAATATGAAGCACTTACACTTTCCAGGCACAAATATGAGAAGATAAACAGTACACAGCCGCGAGTGAATATCATGTTAATGGGAGCACATTTTAAGATCAGCATGCTGATGTGAAAGAGAGTTCAATGGACAGTGGAAATTGACATTTTCTTCTAATGTTTAATACACCTTTTCAAGACAAGAGGACAATACAATAGATGTTTTACATTTTGTGAAGAAAATGTGAAAACTCGCCATCACAATGCCAGAAAGTCCACCCAGGCTCCTTGGGGAAATGATATCCCAGTGCTTCTTGCACGTTTTGCGGCATTTTCAAAGCGACATTTCCAGTGAGTGGCGCTAAAAGTGTGTTAGGTTTGACCCTAATCTGCAAGATACAATCTGCCAATGTTTTATTATGTTGCCAGAGATTGGTATATTGTGAATCACATCAGTTAAAGCTACAATAGTATTTATTTTTTTCGCCGCTAGGGGTCGCTAACCTCTTATAATAACAAAGGCGTCGGTTGATGACGCATAAGCATTAAGCGGAATTATGGATCTTGTCGTCATGCGGAAGGATCTAATAATGTTTATGGATGAGTGAAAACATTGATGTGTTTAACATGACTGTGGGATGAAGCAGGGCGCGAGTGCTAATGAGAGACAGATCTCAGCGCCACACGCGAGTCACGCGGATATAAAGGAATGAGGACATTTCATTCTACCGAACTAACTTACCCTTAAGTGCTGAATAATACTCACAGGTCAGTTTATTAGACGAATGAAACTTGTGAGGTAACGCAGCGCTGTTTCACTTGCTCTACACTATCACACTAAACTGAAAGTTATAATGTTATTCTATGTGTTAGTTTGTCTGTATGAGACTAGCAGTACGCTAGATCAACATCAGAATAACATACTGATCATATTCTAACATTTTATCATGTTGAACTATATAACATTGATTAGTTTTATGTACATTTGCTCACCTGTCTAATAAAGTACATGCAAGAGTGGCGAAGTCAAAGTTAGCCGCGGACGCTAGCTCTCGGCATCTCGAAAACGGCTCGCTGATATTGATCCTCGTTTTAGTTTTCCTTTTGTCCCAAAGTCTGCTAGCCATGATCCATAATGTTTGAACGAAACAACAACAGCGTGAGCGTGCCGCTAGGCATAACGCAGTTGTCCGTGTCTGTCGCCATGGTTACTATGGCAGTACGAGCGGAAACCAGGGATAACGCGGATATTACATCATTGACAGGCGACGAGTGAACATGGACGAGCCATTATTTAAAATTGGAATTTCTCATAAATAAAAAATCTTTGGGAACTTTTGGGATATTGTAAGTACACAACTGCAGGAAATATATCACACTGTGCAAGTGATTTTTGGATATTTTATTACAAAAATCGCACATATTGTATACCTTTAAATGGAAATACAAAAATGAAATGCCCGTTGAGTGTTGATTAAAGGTTAAAGGAATAATTCACTTCAAAATGAAAATCATAAATCCTGTATGAATGAATTTCTTTCTTCTGCTGAACACAAAAGAAGATATTTTGAAGAATGTCCGTAACCAGACAGTTTCTGGACCCCATTGACTTCCATAGTAGAACAAATATGGAAATCAATGGGTCTGTCCTGTGTTCATCTGTAACTGTCTGGTTTAGTTCAGCCACCAGATCAGACATCAGGAGACTACGTTACGGACAGTTAGTCTAGAACATCCAGACACAGGATCACTTTCTTCCCACAGGCTCTTTTCCATCTGAACAGTTAAACACCTTCCAAGTGCAATACCTCATGTTTTGTGCAATATCCTTGTAAAATCATTTAGTCCTATTTATTCATATTATTCACAATACTGTAAATATGTTAATTATCTGTAAATGTCTTATACTTTTTTTTATATATATATATATTTTTTTTATATGTGTTATTCTTAAATGTTATGATGTGTCTTGTTATATTTATGTGTGTGTTCTGGAAGCTTCAATACCACATTGTAAACCCGAATAAGTCATCAAATTTTTCAAGACATTTCAAGTTAAAGTAAGCAGAACTTGAACTTTACTCATACATTTGAATAGCTCCTTACTTGAAATATATGAGTTAGCTAATTCATACATTTAACTTAAAATTATCGTGTAATCTCAATTTAAATATTTTTAGTAGTGGAAAGTGGAAACTTGGCTAGCTTTAACCAGCTAATTCAATAAATGCTGACTTGCTAATTGGTAACACAATTCCTGGTTCCACTTTATTTCAATAATCCAGTTTAGACATTCTACTTACTATAAGTAACTTTGCAACTACATGTCAACTATCTCTAATTAGAGTATTAGTAGAGAGTAGTAGACTGTCAGTAGACTGTTAGGTTATGGTTAGGTGTTTGGGTTCGGGTTAGGTAAGTTGACTTCTAGTTGCCAATTTACTTATAGTCAGTAGAATGTCTGTTGAGGAGCATCACAATAAAGTGTCAGCAGATATTAAGCAGAGCTTAATAGTAACCTATAACCTTTATTCTATATCTCTTCTCGAACTAAGTTCATGCTCCACTCGTCACCATGATGGTAACCCTACAAAAAACAAAAACAAAAAAAAAATTACAGAAAGTTTTCTAAACTAGCATATTTTAAAAACATTAGCATTTACTCTCCCTTTTGAGTGTCATGCCAAAGCATGCTGGGAAATAGAAATCCCAGTCCAGTTTCAATTAAATTTAAGTTTGCTGAAATTAAAAGAAACAAGTTCATTAAACTCAAAACAAGGAAACAATTCAGATTACTTCAAATGTGTCAGTTCTATGAACTCAAAAGAAAAATAAAGTTCTAATCACTTATAAAAGTTCATTTGATTGAACTAATTTGTTTAATTTGAGTTGGCTCTGAGTTGAGTTGAGTTGAGTTGAGTTGAGTTGAGTTGAGTTGAGTTGGTAGATTATTTGTATGTGGGCCTATAGTCAAAATGTCTGTTTAGTCAATTGGAGAACAACTTCACTGCCAGAGATGAAGGTGCTGATGAGTGCTTGTCATGTTCACTTCTAACAGGTGATGAGTTCGGAGACTACATGGGCGACTGAAGAAGGGAACATGAGAAAAGGAGGCATGAGACACATCTGAGGAAAACAAAACCCTCGTCTCTCTCACGGCACAAGCCTGCAGGAGGAACATGTGACGCTAATAACCGCTTTTACACAGCCTTGAGACTTAACACCATTTCACATTCCCTCATCAAAGAAACCACATGCTCAACTTTATGAAATTTTCATTCAGTATGTTCACTTTCTTCTCTTTTTTTCCTACCTCTGTCTTTCCTTAAAACAACTGCCACCAAAAAGGGGGGAGACGAGGAGACGGTGAGAGCGAGAGACAGTGTTTTGCAGGACCATTTCCTTCCTGCCTGCAAGCCCTACTGTAACTTGTTAGATCAAACTAAGAGAACTTCTACAGCTGCCAGGAGCAAAAGAAAGAAAAAAAGAAAAAACACGAGGAAAGAAGAAAGAAGAAATCTTTAAAAAAGAAAAGCATGTAGCAGGTTGGAGAATTTATACTGTGTAGAGGCAGGAGCCTGATGGAGACCTGGAAACTAATTACTGAAACAGTGTGTGGGAAGGAAAGACAACAAACGTTGTTGAAGCATCTTCTGTCCCAGTGGACGGTGTAAATAAACTTGCTGTTCGCCACTGATTGCCGGGAAGAGTTTCATCATAAATTCCCCTGTCACTCACAAAGAAGTGCAATTAACAATTTATCTACACAAACCCCAAATAAATGGGTTTAAAAAGCAATATTGAGGCATAGTGAGAGCTCCTCTTAAAAATAATGTTCTGCACATCACCCTAGGTTTAATATCAAGAAACATTTTTCTTGTATTTTTGTGTAGTTGTTTTCTTTCAAGGATCTGCTGGTCTGATAAAAAGGTTATCATACGCATCCTACATAATTTGAAAGTGCTCTCCATGGTATCATACTAAACTTCGGTCAAAGCTCGACAAAGACAATGTTCTTCTGCAAGTGTAGCGGAAACTTTAGTGCCTAAAAATTAACACTGCATCCGCCATTAGAGTATTAGACTGTCTGCTTAATATCTGCTAACTCTTTATTGTGATGATCCTCAACAGACATTATACAGACTATACGTAACTTGGCATCTCAGCTTGTTCTTCGGCTCTGCTCCTCTGCAAGGATGAGCGTGGATCGAGGCACAGGTGTGTTCATGGATGCAGGGCATCTTATCAGAGTGGATGGACAAATAAATAACCTTTATGTTGTTGTTTTTATAAAATTGTTTGGGATGTAATTTTTGCTCATTTGTTAGCTTCATGCCAGAGCTTCTCTCTGTGTACAGATATGACGTGACACGTGAATCATGTATGTGTGCAATTTCCAGCAAAATCAATCCCGACAGCTATAATGTGGCTAAAGAGTTCTTCTTAGCAAGTTCACACTTGCACGTTTGGTTGGATTAAAATGAACCCTGGTGTGATTGGTTTAGTGTGGTTCATTTGAATAATTGTGAACGCTGCCATCTGAACCCTGGCGCCACCAAACAAGAGGACCGAGACACTGAAAAGATGAGACTCGATCCACTTCCAAACGAACTCTGAAGCGGTTCGACTGTGGTTCGCAATACTGTATATTTGGGTTAGGTGTTAAAAAATGGGAGTGTGAATGCTAAAGCAACCAGGACTAAGGGTTTGTTCACACTTGGTCTGGACCAAAAAACTTTTAGTCCTGGTCCGCTTAGCGTTCACATTGGTATTTTAACACTGAACCTAAAGATATCGAACCTTAAAGGACAAATCCAGTGAAAAATGAACCTAGGGGTAATTAACACATGGTTACCGAGTCGATCGTTCCCTGAGATGCGTTTTCATGATAATCGAATATAAAGTGTTTTATCTTTAAAAACAGATTAGCTCATAACAATAGTATATGGGGCACAAAGTAAGCAAAAGTAAATCGCTATTTAATACCACTAACAAGGCTCAAAATAGCCTCACACTAACACGGTAGCATAATGAGGGTCCATACATGCAAACCGAAGCATTGAGAACTTTGTAAGTGTACAGACAGTTTAATAAGAAGATACTTTATAAAGACAGTACATTACGCGTTTACATGCAGGATCCATCTTGGAAAACAGTCTCGACTAGTCGAGCAACGAACGCTGCGCTAAGTGAGCTGGTCGATAGGAATTACGCATAGTGAAATCTAACGTAGCACGGCGTTCGTGGCTCGACTAGTCGATACTGTTTTCCAAGATGGATCCTGCATGTAAACGCATAATGTACTGTCTTTATAAAGTTTCTTCTTATTAAACTGTCTGTACACTTACAAAGTTCTCAATGCTTCGGTTTGCATGTATGGACCCTCATTATGCTACCGTGTTAGTGTGAGGCTATTTTGAGCCTTGTTAGAGGTATTAAATAGCGATTTACTTTTACTTACTTTGTGCCCTATATACTATTGTTATGAGCTAATCTGTTTTTAAAGATAAAACACTTTATATTCGATTATCATGAAAACGCATCTCAGGGAACGATCGACTCGGTAACCATGTGTTAATTACCCCTAGGTTCATTTTTCACTGGATTTGTCCTTTAAAGCACAGGAATACTGTATGTTTCAAAACCTGAATGGTCGGCTTTTATTATGTATATTTCGTGACTGAATTTACCGAACATCCAAAACAAGGCTGTGTTCTGGGCTAAAAGCGCTCGTTGTATGTGTGTAGCTATATGTGATGGTATTTTGACCAGCTGAGAACTCGTGAAGAGCTTTTATAATGTGTAAAGGAGTCAAGTGTTCACACTTATTCAAATGAAGCGCACTAACAGAAGCAATCGCTCCAGAGTTCGTCTGAAAGCGGATCGAGTCTCATCTTTTCAGCGTCTCGGTCCACATGGTGGCACCAGGGTTCAGACGGCAGGGTTCACACTTATTCAACTGAACCGCACTAACAGAGCAATCGCTCCAGGGTTCGTTTTAAACTAACCAAACATGCCATGTGTGAACAAAATGTTTAAGACCATAAGAGCCAAGAGAAGTGAACTGTGGACAACCTCATCCACTCGACGCATCAACTGTCGATCCCTGGAACCAGGTCCGTTTCTCTCCGATTCAAGTGAGAATGATATGTCAACAGTTTATGAGCACTTTACTCATTCATAGCACACATGCTAAACACTCGCGGTGTACCCTGCATGTCTCTCGGCTCACAGCGTCCCGGACACCAGTATTTCAACAATTCAGGAAACATGAATCACTGTCTGTCCAATGGAGGCTCAGTAAAGTTAGATCATGGTTTTTCATTAGTATTACAGCATGTGTGTGCTAGCACTGTGTTGTTTTGTGACCTGAAGGAGAGTTCACTACCAGAAACTGTATCGTCAGACTAAACACGTGGACGAGGAACTGAACATGGTTCCTGTTTCTTCTATCATACATAATTTCATCATAATCATAATCATCAGGCTGTGAGATCATTTTTGGAGACTTGAATGATGAGCAGTTTCTGCATAAAGGTTTGAGGGAACGGGCCTGTTACTGTTCTAGCGTGTGTTTTCTCCCCCCTCCATCCAGTCATCCATCAGAGAGGTGGGTGTTGTTTCTGGCCCAGCATGTCTAACACACCAGTATAAATCACTCACAGTGATTTCAGGGTCCAGTGTTTAAATAATTAAAGAGCTTTAATTTATCAGGATTTAGCACCTTCAGACATGAGAGCTGACAGTCGCTGTGGGACAGAAAATGAACAACAGTAATGGAGTTAGAGCGGACGGGGGGAGAGAGGGATTCACACTGTAACCAAATTGAAAGCACATGCATTAAACAGAAGGGAAAAAGCAATATGTGAAGGGGTGAAGAAGTAATAAAGGCTGTTTTTGAACATGCTTCAGTAACACAATCAAGGATTGAAGAAAGATACACTAAAACAGTTTCATCTGAAACATTTAAAGGCTTTAAAAAAAAAAAAAAAATTTATTATCTATACACAAGCAATTCACCCAAGAAACTTACAGGTTAATGAATCAGTACCATTTAGCACTAATAATAATAACACAAGAATAAAGCAAGCAGAGCACAACATGCAACACTTCATAGTTTCACAAGTTTCACTTTATAGGCCGCAATTTTATAATTTTGTTCAATATATCGCAGGATTTCAAACTACTCCCAATTTAAACAGACTAACTTTATTACAGCACTTATTATAAAACTGCTATCTACAGTATGACTGCTATATAAACATGAAGAGTGCAAACAGGGTCTACAGGGTTTACATTTATGAACTTTGAGCTTAAAAATGTCACTCAAAAATGAATATTCTGTCATCATTTACACTTCCTCATATTGCTCCAAACCTGAATGACACTTTCTCCCGTGAAACACAGAAGACGACACTTTGAAGAACAGGTTTGAACACAACAATTAAAGTCTTGGAATTTTTTTATTTTTTTTATTTTTTTTGTGGTCCATTTGGGTGTGGAACGACATGAGGGTGAAAAACTGCAGAATTGAGTTTTTTTGGGTGAACTATCCCTTTAAGGGCAGATCAGAAGTCAGACCAAGTACATCTACAGTGGATTAATGATACAGCACTGCCCCCTACTGGTTTGAACATAAACTCATCTCAAAACGTCAAACACACCTCCAACAAGAGTTAAACTGCTTCTTAAAACAACAAAATAATAAGACAAATCACAATCTCAGGATCAAAAGACTGATCTGATTCAATATCAGTATTTCTACCCTATGAGCTCACCTCAATACTGAGGTTTCAGAATAACCCATGAAAGGGAAACACTTTAAAACGGGCCATTCTGTTCCAGTGCCACAAAATCTGACAATATGCTATACAAACTTTACTATATAAACAAAAATCTGTTATAAAAAGGTGAAATAATAATAGATTGGCAGAATATATTTATTTATTTTGACAGCTATGAATGTATATCGTAATGTCTTGTACATGAATATATGTGATGCATGTGCTTGTTATGACTGAGTTTGAATAAGCAAATCATCAATATTACACCAATGGGAACTTTGGCATTACCAAAATTAGTGTATGTATAATAATATATCAGAATAGCCCTGAATCCCCTTGTAGTTGATTCTCTTTTAAGCACAATCAGTAGTTTTTGGTTGTGTTACGTTCATCCGGGGGTCCATGATGTCAGTTTTCCAGCATGGAGCGCTGGAGAGCCTCCTGGATCATGGCTTGCTCATCTGTAGCATAATCCTGACAAAAACACAACAATATCCATTTAGGATTGGTCACAAGCCGTCTCAAACCGCTAGCCATTTCAGTCACTTAAAGGTTGACTCAACTAGTTAATCTAGGACAAAAGTTGGCATTGCATAGACATTAAATAGGCAATTTTTAGGCAATTTAGTCAAAGCAACTTAAAATATTAAACAGCAAAAACTCATAAGTTTGATCAGTGATAGAAGCCATTTAGAGCAGAATAATTTCCCTCTGATCATAATTAGGTTTAGGTTAGAAAACTATGATCTTTCATTTAATAGATTTTATAAAGCAATATGAGCGACATGTTGTTTGGTCAATGCGTGGTTATTTATAGGGACGTGGAAATATTTGTTATTCAAAATAAGATATTTTGGAGAATGTTGGTAATCAAACAGTTTCTGGTCCCCATTGTTCTTCCATAGTATTTATTTTTCCCCATCTCACGTCAATGGGGTCCAGCAACTGTTTGGTTACCAACGTTCTCCAAAATATATACAGTACAGGCCAAAAGTTTGGACACATAACTATTTTTAATGTTTTTGAAAGAGGTTTCTTCTGCTCATCAAGCCTGCATTTATTTGATCAAAATACAGATTTTTTTTATTTATATATATATATAGTGATATATTATTACAATTTAAAATAATTGGTTTTCAATTTATTATACTTTAAATTATCATTTATTCCTGTGATGCAAAGCTGAATTTTCAGGATCATTACTCCAGTCTTCAGTGTCACATGTGACATCCAGTCTATCACATGATCCTTTAGAAATCATTCTAATATGATGATTTATTATGAGTGTTGGACACAGTTCTGCTGCCTAATATATTTGATGAATAAAAGGTTAAAAAGAAATGCATTTATTCAAAATAAAATAAAAAAAATTCTAATATAAATCTTCTTTACTATCACTTTTTATCAATTTAACACATCCTTGCTGAATAAAAGCGAGGAGCAAATCATTTGATTTATTTAAAAAAAAGAAAGAAAAAAATGACTGACAATATTGTTGTTACAAAAGATATCTATTTTTAAAACATGCTTCTTTTAAATTTTTTTTACCTTTTATTCATCAAAGTATCCTAAAAAAGTATCACAGGTTATGAAAAAATATTAAGCAGCAGAACTGTTTCCAACTTTGATAATGAATCATCATATTAGAATGATTTCTAAAGGATCATGTGATAGACTGGAGTAATGATCCTGAAAATTCAGCTTTGCATCACAGAAATAAATGATAATTTAAAGTATAATAAATTGAAAACCAATTATTTTAAGTTGTAATAATATATCACTATATAAAAAATAAAAAAAATGCTGTATTTTGATCAAATAAATGCAGGCTTGATGAGCAGAAGAAACTTCTTTCAAAAACATTAAAAATGTGTCCAAACTTTTGGCCTGTACTGTATATATCTTTGATTTCAACAGAACAAAGAAACTCGTACAGGTGTAGAACAACTTAAAAGTACATTTTTGGCTGCACTTTACCTTTAAGTTTCTCCAGTTTTAATAATAATTATACTTTGGTGAACTTTACAGTTTCATAAGTTTGCACAACTACAACACATATGGTTTAATAACAAACAGCTCTGCTAAACTAACAGGCTTTATATCAGTACGACACAATTAATGTCCAGCTTAACTTACATTTGACTTACTATGTATACCAAAGTAAACTACAAGTTAAGTAAAATCTTAATTTACTAAGAGAACCCATGTTAAATCACTGATTCAGTGTATGGACAGTGTGACATTTTTCTTTTAACAGAGGAAAACCAGGGCACTGAACTGTTATAACCGACTCACCACAAAAGTGTCGTAAGAGAAAGCATGTCTTATTTTGAGGTGCTGGAAGAAGTCCGCGCTCCTGTAATTGGGGTCGCCCCAGGGCATCGAGGCACATATCGGGCACACCTGCAGGAGAGACACGAGGTTCACTATATATATTCAGTATATATCACGATATATGTAGATGAACACTGATTACATACTCTCTGCCACTTCTCAGACTCTTCTCTGTTTAAAGGGAAAGGCTCACGCTATGGAGAGCCACTAATTCTCCTTTATTGTGGCATTGTGCAGAGACTCTGAGATGGAGACTTCTTGCTGGTTAAATTGTTCAGAACATATATGCAGTTTACAGTAATCAGCACTGGCTGCAGTAAAGCCTGCTTTGACCGGTTGCATAAAGATGAACCCGACTCCTCTGTTTGGCTCATTTTGATCTGAAAGGGTTTTTTTTTTTTTTTTTTTTTTTTTAAAGCAGGTGTTCATCTGGATGGTACCACACTTTAAATAAGAAACACAAACACACACTATATTATTTTTTTTTTGTGGGTATACAAAAAAAAAGTCCTTAATCCTCTCCTTTTCCTGATACTGACCCGTCATAGGAAAATATTTTTTTATTTTACTTAATTTTTTCCTACAAATACACACACACACACACACACACACACACACACACACACACACACACACAAATGAAGGGATGAGAATATAGAATATCCCCAATGCAGAACACACACACACACACACACACAAATGAAGGGATGAGAATATAGAATATCCCTAATGCAGAACACACACACACACACACACACACACACACACACACACACACACACACACACACACACACACACACAAACACAAACACAAATGAAGGGATGAGAATATAGAATATCCCTAATGCAGAACACACACACACACACACACACACACACACACACACACACACACACACACACACATATATATATATCTGAATGCATAAAAAAACTAATTCAAGTGAAATTTTATTTCAAATAAATAAGTTCCCATAAAATGGTTCCCATATTCCAGTTTGTGTGCTCAATATAGCAGCTCCACTGAGACCCTTCCTGCCCTCTAGTGGCAACACTCATCACATGCGGGGCAATGACATGTTTTCCCTTGTAAGAGATAATGACTCATTGCATGACCTAATATGATGTTTTCACTAGAACTGGACTGGAATAATCTCTTTTTGTTTCTGTTTTAGTGAAATAATGTAAATAAAAATAAAAAAGTTAAAAAAAGACAAAAGAAGCAGCTTATTTTCAATTAAAATGATATGGTTCAAGAATATACAGGTAAATAAAAAAATAAAAAATCAACAACAAGTTATGACCCACTCTTGAAGAAAACAATCATTTAAAATCTAAGCATTTTATGCAACCAGCCTCTACCAGTGTTTAGTCTCCTAAACTTACGGCCATGTGAAAACCAGTACATCCCATGGGAACTGTTGGCTTTCTGACATATTTGCTGCCCAGCAAAGATTTGATCCTCTTTGAAACAATGCCTATTAATGAGACTGATACACAGCATGTGATAGATGAGTATAGCTGTAACTGCGGAGCCCAAGGATGTACTTGCTTTTTCCACAGAAGAAAATAGCATTTATTGATGTTTTTGTTGAATAAATGATTAAAAAGTGAATTTTCCTTGTGGGTTTGTTCAAGGAGGTAATAGGCACTGTTTCAAAGAGTCTTGCTCGTACAAATATGTTTAAAAAAAGCCAATAATTTCCACGGGGTGTACTTACTTTTTCACGTGACTGTAACTACAACAAAATATGCTTTGGTTCCTTTGTCTCAAGACTAAAGGGGCACTTACATTTTCAAAAAATGATTTACATTTCACTCTTTTAATGTCTTTAATGTAGTTTAGAGACACAAGCGAAGCCTCACCACTGGGCGCTGGTCGTGAGCGTGGCGGGAGGTGCAGTGCTCCACGAGACCGTCCTGGTCCAGGTTCTGCTGCTTACAGAAGGGACAGGTGAACGTGTGGCGGTTCGGCACTGAACTAAAGGAACAGGAGACCAAGCAGTGTGTGTGTCAGTCCAGATGAAGGATTCACAAGAAATGGGTGAAGCTAATTAGGCAAAGCTCAGCAAAGATGGATCGTGTGAAGTTCTCAGATTCTTTGATTATTATTATTTTTTACTTAAAATAAAGACATGATTAGAAACATATATTCTTTGAATGATAAAAAGTTCATTAAAATGATTGAATATGCATACCCCACACTAAACTGTACATTATATACACCCACGTCATGTATGTTCATCATGTCGGCTATATCTCATGAACCATGTGACGGAATGGGTTTTCCTGAAAATGTACATTTATTCACTTCATAACTTAATTTGTTTAACATTAAGCATGCTGTTTTAATCTGCTTCATCCAACAACAGTGTAAAGACTTTAATTATGTAATAATTGTGTTCAGTAAAAGAGCTAAGTCAGTAAGTAAATAAATACATTATCTGGGTTATGGTTATTATTATGAACAATCCAGTTCCTAAATTCCTTAATTATCTACCCTTCTTTTTTAATATTAAACATATATAACCAATGTTCTTGGTAAATCAGACATAATATCTTTTTGTTTGATTGATGTTTTAAAATTTTAACACAATAAATGGAAAAAAAGAATACAAATATTTCTTTCAAAATGAACAGAAACCTTCGTCTGACGGTGTTAAAAACTGCCGGAGTTCACAAAGGTCCAACTGAGGTTACAATAACTGACTAACAAATTAATTTAACTAATTTTTGAACTAATATTTAATTTAATACAATAATCCTTCCAGTGGATTGTTCTTCTCCTTGTAGCGACACAGTACTATAAGTGTATATGTTAGGTTGAGTGTAATGGTAGGCATTATTATGTGGCGCCCTGTAGAAGCAACAGAAATGTTCCCAGTGTTCCCAGAGGATCTGTAGCCTGTCTTTAAACCGCGTCTATTACGTACATTGTTATGTATGCCTGACCTGCGTGACTTCATAGAGAGCGAACATGTCCGACAGCATTTCTCGCTGCTTAAAGCGATAGTTCACTCCAAAATGAAATTCCTGTCATCATTTACTCGCCCTCGGGTTGTTTCAGACCTGCATGACTTTCTTTCTCCTGCTGAACACAAAAGAAGATAATTTGACCGTTGGGGTAAACATACTATGGAAGTCAATGGGGTCCATCAACTGTGTTTGGTTACCCATATTCTTCAAAATATCATCCTTTGTGTTCAGCAGGAGAAAGAAAGTCATGCAGGTCTGAAACAACCCGAGGGCGAGTAAATGATGACAGGAATTTCATTTTGAAGTGAACTATCGCTTTAAGCAGCGAGAAATGCTGTCGGACATGTTCGCTCTCTATGAAGTCTATTACATCAGGGTTTGCTATTGCTGTGATCTCATGTGAGTGACAGGTAAAAAAAAAAAGAAAAAAAAAAAAGATGTGTACAAATTAATTATTTATAATAAGAACTGCAATATTCCATAAAAAAATAAGAATCATCAATTTTGATTTCATGGTGATAGTAGATGTAAAGATGTTATGTATAAGGCATATCCTATATGTCTGTATGTGTATATATATATATATATATATATATATATATATATATATATGAGATCCTAATTGAAAAATCACCCATATACAGTATTAAATGCTGAAGAACGTTATATTACCTGACAATGGAAGGCTGGGTCTTTGAAATGGACTTCATACCATCCTTGATATAGTCTTGATATTTGGAGCAAATCCCTGTGTGGCTTCTCATGTCAGACAACAGAACCTGGGTAGCAGATACACACATTTTAACCAGTAACATCTTGGATTCAGACAGAAGCTCACGGTCAACACACAGTCTGTTCACGGCCCGGCTGATGCATACACCACACACTGAGCTCAACAGCACTTGTGGGAATCGAAAGCTCACATCAGATTGCCTGATAGCACACGATTTCCACAAATCAGGATGCAGAGGTTTTGATCAGTCTGACACGAATCTACACGTGTTTAAAAGGTACTGGGTTAACTTAATAATTTAGTAAAACTTAGAACAACTTAAAAAGACTGAATAAACCTCCATTTGATTGAAGAGATCAACAGATATGTCTTTGATTGGCTACATTTCTCAACGCTGCAAATATCTCTTTTGCCAATAAGGCAAATGCTATTATTACAGTTTCTCTGACACTCCTGCAGAACCGGTCCGGGTCTGATGGTCTTCATCTTTCATATTAACGAAGTCAATGCTGTGTGTGAATCGATGGCCATCACTGTTAAAGACTCCATGTGGTGAAAATCCAGATTATAACATAGTTTGTGTGTCTATGTGGTGTTTTTAATATGCTTTAAGACAAACCATGTGCAAATTCATAAGTATTTTCTCCTTAAAACTGCAGTGAACCAAAGACAGTCTCAAAAACACGCTTTGAAATCGCTGGTGTTTCTGACGTCACAAACTACCTTGTAACCAATCAGATCAACGTGTGATCGTCAACCAGTGGATCTCTGAGCTGAGTGAGTGAGTGGAGGCGGGGCTCATTTGCATATTCATAGAACCACGCATACTAAATGAGGCAATGGTGTCGAGTTACATTCAAGATATTTTAAGGCATGAAGAAACATTTAAATGTCATTTTGGTGATCAAAGACGAGTTTTAAGGTATACATAAAAAATAAAAAAAACATGATAAAATGATTGACAATCACACTGGGAAATTACTTTAATTACTTTGATTGACTACAGGGGGACTTTAACTGGGAAATTACCTTTGATTTGAACTGGCCCTCTCCTAAGATTCTCAGTCCTCTTTGTTCAACAGGTGTTTCGGCCTCACTAACACTGCCTGTGTGCTGTATACCTCAGTGTTGTGTTGTGTTGTGTTGTGTTGTGTTGTGTTGTGTGTGGGCTACACTCACCGAAACATTCGACCTGAGGGACCTTTTCAAAGTTCCTAGAACTAATAACGGAAGTACACACTTTTTGGCGTGTTCGCACCGCAGGAACTGGGAACGGATGTAGTTCTAGGAACGCCTTAATTAGCTCATACTTCAGAGTAGGGTCTAACACAAGCACAATAGGAACTAACAGTGATGTAGGCTAAGTGTACGTTGATTGGTCGTACGCATGCTATACGGAACTTTTTTTTTTTTTTAAAGCTGTGTAAACGCACACAGTTTACTCCACAATAAACACACAGAGAGTGAATTGTAGCCCCACAGGTTAACATAGGAGATGTCCTCTCTTAGCCCTCCTTTTAGCTCTTTCCATTGCATAACTTATATACATCCCATCTCCATTAGGCGTGTGTGTTGGCTGATAGCGGTGGAGATTGTGTGAAAAGACTTTGGGGAGCAGAGCCACATTCTTGTTTTTGTCTCTTCTTTATCCTGCTCTGCTAGGGTAGCGGTGTTTCGTTATTCATTTATTCCTGACAACTTTAGCGTTGACTTCGCTCTGCTGAGACAGTTTTACTCTGGCTCGCTCTAGCTCTACTGACTCTGTCTCTAAATGGTCCTGCGCACCGGCGGAGCGTTCTCCTAGCTCCCAACTAATAACGGAAGTACTCGCTTTTTGGTGTGTTCGCACCGCAGGAACTGGGAATGATTTAAGTTATAGGGACGCCTTTTGGAGGGACTAAATTGTCTCCTACTTCACAGAATGGTCTAACCCAGCACAATCCTCCTTTCTCCTGACGAGCCGACTGCGTTTTACATTACAGGAGGCACTTCCGGTTTTTCCACTCAAAAAGACTGAAACAAATCATTTCAAATCATACGGTTGCGCTACAAATAATCCTTATCTGTAAGTTTGACTGAAAGAGCTGTACAACTTCCTTCATGTTCAGACTTCAAGATAATAATGTAGCGCTTGGTATTTTAATGTGACGTGGTATAACAAGAATATCTGAGGCAAGAGCTCTTTTCAGACGCTTCTCTTCCTACAGATTATTTTCTTTTTTTCGTTTGTATAAAAAGGACAACATATTCTGTGCATTTGTGGTCTGCTTTCCTGATGTAATTTACGGTATATGGCATTAATGATTCACTGGAATGCACTGAGAATCTCTCGTTTTCTCCCCAAACCCTCACGTCTCTTTCCGGGTTTGTTTTCACACGGATGCTTTATAATATAATTGTCTCCATTAGCAGTGTTTACTGGAACGTTTCTAAAGCAAGTAAATACAATATATATATTGTCTGTCAAAATGACGGAAATCGCTTTGAACTATTATCACTCAATGTTCCAGTTAATGAACATTTTTGATTAAGGCAACGCGTTACATAATACAGACAAATATCACTACAGAGATATTTAACACGTCCATAATATTGCTGCAGAAATAATCAAGCTTTGGGGTTGCTCACGGTCTGAGGTACTTACTAATTGGTTGATGCTTTTATGCTTTTACATGTCCTTTTAATGGTCAATGGTTGAAGGGTGAGTAGAATAATGTCGTCATCTCATTGTACCCCGTTGTTGATGCTTATTATTGCGTTCATAGAGTGAACCTTTCACTGATCGTTTACAGTTACTCCCATAATTCGCATCATGAGGCGTAGGAAAAAGGTGGATAGGAACTACCAGTGACGTAAGTGTATGTTGATTGGCTGAACGCATGCAAAAAACCGGCACCTTTTATTTATTTTTTAAGCCATGTTGGGCATAAAAGGTGGCATATATATTTAATACATTTAGAAAATAAAGGAATGCTCTTATGAAGTTAAAATGAATCAATTTAGGGGGGGCAAATATCACTTCTTAAAGGGGACCTATTATGCAAAACTGACTTTTACTACAGTAAATGTGTGTCAGCAGTGTGTTACACAACTACCCTATGATGGTGTCAGGGTTTTGATGTTTCAGTGTGTTTTAAGTTCAGTGCCCGTTTGCCCGTGTGACCCAGTTTCCCAGTTTGTTCCCTTGACTGTATATCCCCATTCACCTGTTGCCCATTAATTAGCTCTGTGTATTTAAGTCCTGTCTTCCTTCAGTTCTTTGTTCGGTGTTTTCAATGTTAAAGTGCGTTTTGTCTGTTTCTTGTGATATATTTGGATTAAAGACTATTTTGTTTGAATCTTCATCTTCATGCGCTTCCTGGTTAGCAGTCTCTGTGACAGATGGTAACTAAAAAAAACAGTGTCTCAAAATGAGTCGTTGGCTAGACGGATGTGTTTGACATTTGCGTTCGCGTCTTGGCATCTTTTATAGCGTCTTGCACAGGAAACAGCGTTTTAAAAACACAGCGCTCAATTAAAGGAAGTTTAACTTGTAAAAAACGTAGGAATGGCCTCGAATTGGAGGGGGGGGGGGGGGGGGGAGCAAGGTCCTTCTAGCGCATGTTTGCATGGAAAATAACGGAAAGGCAGAGCAGTGGAATTCAAAAACATGTTTTGTGGAAACTGCGCTATGCTGTTCTTCAGTTTTGGAGTATCTGAGCTGAGGCACGAAGGAAATGCCCTCTTCTGGAAATGGGTGCGGGGAGCAGCAGCTCATTTGCATTTAAAGACACACACACAAAAACATCTTGTTTTTAGTTCCACCCAAAAGCGGGCATTTGGGGCATGGTAAAATAAATGATCTTGAGCTGAAAATTAAGTCACATTCTGGGGACACTTTAGACTCATATTACATCTTGTAAAAGGGGGCATAATAAGTCCATTAGTTTCTGTCACTACCATGAATTAATCACCGCACAGAATATGAAGAATATGGAAATCTTCAGGAGTCGGCGGTCCACAACAGGCCTATCCCTTCCAAGGTACTAGCGCAAAAACACTCTCAGCTAAATTTTACATTTAATAAAAAAAAAAAAAAATGCACACCAATATATATTTTTTGTAAATATTGCAACCCTACTTGTCACTAATTTCGTAAAAATTTCCTGTACAACCATTCAATGCCTTTTTTTTTTCTATTATCTATTAGTCAATTATTGCAGTATAATCTATTTCAGATAAACATGTCCCTACTGTGTTTAACAATCTCCCCACGATCAAGTGGGTGTTTTTTGGACAGAATAAGCACTTATAAATGAATAAGTAATGCCATCTAAACGTAACATACACAGTTTAACTGGCAAACATGCACCCACACACCTCTGTTGTACAGCCTTTGCACCTCCCGACTGATCTCTGCATCAAGTCTTGCAAACGATCTGCTTTCTCCCACTTGTGCAGATCAGACCTGCAGACTGCACACACAGGTTTCTGAGGCCGCAAGCACTCCCGAAGGCAGCTTTCACAGAATCTGACCACACGGAAGGGATATGTTTTATTTAAAACAGTAATGTTTGATGCAAATATTCACATTTGGATGACAACAAAACAATCCCACTTTCGTTTCCAACAAGATACATGACTGTTTCTCACAATGTAGGGTAAATTAAGGGTGATTTTTCTCGCCTAATGGTTGAACATAAAACCTTTTTTTGCTGAGTCCTATCTGTGAGACCACATAATCAAAATAAGACGCCCTCATTGGTGTGACATTATGTAGGTGGGCGGGGCATCAAACAGGAAGTTGACCCTGAAATGCATGAAGTAAGGAAAATAACAAGCTTTTCATAATAAGGTCATACAATTGTCATATCTACTATTTTACACAAACTTTTGATGGAACCATGAATATGATGCACTACTGCAACACAATCAGTAAAAATGTGTCAATTTCATGTTTCTATTTTCAGAATTAGGTTTTTATTTTTATTTTGTCCCATTGAGTGATTGGGACAGTGCTTAAATACTTAGCTAATTAAGAAAATGATTAACCTTGCAATAGATAACCATTGATTATGCTCTAAATTTGTGTTTTCCGACATTTTCACTTGTGCAACCACAAAAATGTTGGGCTGTTTGGCTCAGTTTGTTTACATAAAAATGTATGTCACACATCCATTCATTATAATATAAACGTGTTTCCTGTTCAAATGGATAGTTAACATGTTTCAGATTACAGAAATTCATCATGTGTTGGGCTGATGTTTTTAATTTATGGCAAGAAACCTTACAATCTCCCAATCACCCTATATATTTTTATGCACACTTGAAGATTTCATCAACACTGTTACCACCATTTCCCCCCTATTTAAATAAACTAGTCCATGAATCAAAATACTCTTCAATTTATTTTAACAAAGTATTCCTCTTTTTATCGCTTTTACTGGTGTTTTGTTATGATTGTCGGTAATGTATGACCCTTAAAATGTATATCAAAGAACTTGTTTATTTTTTTACCTCATCAAAATGGAAAAGACCCTGTTTCATAGGTCACTGTGGGTGTTGTAGTTTGATCAAAGCATAATAAAGCTAGCACTACAATTCCCACAATCCCACACAGCAAAGTTTTCTACACAAGAAGCAAAACTGAAAGTAACCAATTTCTGTCTTCTGGGAAACTCATATCACAACTACATTTATTGATCATTAATTGGGCACAATCATATTAAGTTTAAACTGCATGGCATGAAGGCAGTGCGTCGGTTGCACGTGATAACGAAATAAACATTACACATGTCAGTCGAGAAGTTACTGCGGTAAGACCTCATGGATACTCACGTATGTCCGCACTGTGTGGTCATCGGAGAGATAAATATCTCCAAACACACAGGACATATGAATTCATCATCTTCAGCATCGTTCACATCAGTTTGAGGGATTGTTTTGAGCATTGCCATGTCTGCTGCGCTGTGTTTCCGTGTTCTTGAACTCCAGTCCGGTGAGATTCACTGTCGGGGTGGGAGGAGCACAAACTCAGCTGATCTCATGCACACGCATGAGGAATTACATTAATACAGACCTGTTTGACTAATGACACAAAGCCGCAGAGGTTACCCAAATGAGTGAAAGATGGTACATGTGTAGTGTGTGCGTGTGTCGTCTTTAAATCAAGAGTTGTGAGCGTGATATTGCTGCTAGTGGTATCCGATTCACAAACGAATCACTTGAACCGGTTCTTTTAATTGATTCGGAAGGCGTGAATATGAAAATCATGAATTTCTACTCGACTGCGAGGTAGATGAAACCATAGACAATAATACATACGTATTTATTATGTCTACGGTTGAAACTTTTTGTAGTGAAACTGATGGGTGAAAAACGTAACATTTGACTGGAATGACAGCAACAAACTGGAACACATACGTCGTCACTAAATATTTGTACAATTACAATCCTACGCTAACTGAAAATGACTCGGTGTTTGAGCAAACATTGTTAAAGTACAAAAAAAAAAAAAGACCCAGCGCAGGGACTTCTGGGAATTTGTGCGATGACTCCAATGAATCGAATCATGTAGCCGAACCGACTCGGTGAATGAATCGGAGATTCCAACGCTAGTCCTATCTGCAGCCTGCAGCCTCGGGAGCGCGCAGAGGAGGCAGTGTGGCGCATGCGCAGTGTGGCGATGGGGATTTCCAGCGGAACATGAAGGTAAGAGGCGCTGGATGATGGGGAGGAGGGCGGCTCATTAATGGTGCCCAGCACCGCACGACACTCAACGGGCATGTTTACATTCAAGTCTTGTTCATATTGAGGTAATTAAAAAGTAAATGAAGGATGGTGTGTGGTTAAATTATGTGGTGTGTGGGTTTACAGGGCCCTGCAACTGCGCTAATGTTAGCAGTGGTGTGCTAACTGCATCTGATATCAGCCATAGAAACGAGTTAAGAGTAGAGTAACGACTTTATTAATGTCTATCACTGTAATAAACACTTGTTAAGAGATCAGATCGGACTGTCTGGTGCTTTGACAGATTTATTGACTAAGTAAATGAGACTCATATTAGCTGTGTGTTGCTAACACACGTCACTGTTTATCACTGTAGCAATGCAATGCAGGCAGAAATCATCATTTGTTAATACTTCACTGTTCTCTGTAAACCCTGGTTTGTTTAGGTGGATTTTTTCACATTTTCTATGTTCAGTGTTATGTTGTGATTATGATAGGATGATATCCTGATGGTGGTGATGATAGATAGATAGATAGATAGATAGATAGATAGATAGATAGATAGATAGATAGATAGATAACTTAGTGTTAAGTGTATGTATTTGTTAGCTTGAATGACAGTCTCATCAGTTTTCATTGAAGGTAAATGCTGGGAATACTGTGTGAGTATTCAGTTGGCAGTCCTAACCAATGAGGAACGAAGTGGTTTGTGTGGCCTTATTGTACACAGTCCACATTCACTACTAGAAACAGGTTTTGAGCTCTTGTATTATATACAGGATTATACACACACAGCTTTGTGGGAAGTTCCAAATTCCTGTCATTCACAAGATTGACAATTCAAAAATTGTCCCCTATCCTTACTAGTTTGTTTGTTAATGTTTTTTTAATCTAATTTGCTGATGATTTCAGCATCTATATATTACCTGGAGAAAGCTATTGAGTTCTCCTTCATCTCAAATCCTCAATAAACAGGAAGTATTCTGCATGCTGCTATCTTTGGACACAGACACGAGTCAGTCACCTGAGTGAATGCTGATTGGCTGATGGAACCACAGTCCGAAACCCTTCACTGCTGGTTCTGTTGGTTACATGAGCTGATATATCAAAGGCCAAACGTTTAGTCCATTTTGCGTTAATCCATTTTATTTAAATATTTAAAAGTATAATTTTTATAATGAAATATTTGTAGCGTATATTTTGCCTGCAAAAAAAAAAGAAAATAATTTTGTACAAATACATGATTACATTTTAATGTCTCATAGAGGAGGAGGATTATTTGTGTACCTAAAATGGTGTTGTTAGATGAGCCCATGCTAACTTTCAAACATTTTACTCTGTTTAGGCTAACCCCTAATTAAATCCATTCCACATAATTACACAGATTTCCATTCACAAAAGCTCAGAAAAATGTTTAAAACCAGCCTACTATAATTTAGACCACATCACACATATGTAATGTTCATTCTCATGGTTCTGCTTGGGTCTTTCTGTGATGCATGCCTGCATTATTAACTAGCTCTGTGATTGCAGGTCTATAGACTGAGGCACTTATTACACAGAGTTGTGTTATTGAAACAGGTTTTGTTCTTCTCTCGTTGCAGCAGCTGGCAGCATCGGACATGGTGTTTTTAACGTATTCTCCTCTGCAAGCCCTGACCTTCAACCTACTGCAGGGGGGCAACCTGACAGTGAGGGCTTAAAAAGGTGAGGAGTCTCCATTCAGCCCCCCCAGTTCAACCACCTTCTCATGTCATGTTGCTTCTTTTGAGGTGTTTTGGCTAATGAGGCACGCAGAGATGCCTATAACAGCAGGAGAGAGCCCTGGGCAAGGTGTACGCCCAAATTAAACCGCACACCTCTTCACTTTCATTATTCCATATCACTCCTTTGGAGGATGATCGCAACTTGCTGATTTTCCCCACTATACTGCACCGTTGTCCCAGGTCTTTCGGGGTCCAGTGGGAGAGAGGCCTTGAGATGGCAAGGGGTCCCATTTAAAGAAACTCCTGGATTGTGGGATAAGCGGTTGCCAGCTACGCAGCCCACTGCCACCAATGGATGCCAAGTTGCGAGAAGATCTGTTCCGCAGGTATGTGGCATCTCTGGAGAATCGGCTCGAGGAGGGAACCGGTGAAGGAGGAGGAGATAAGCCAGGGGCTAAGACTGAGGAAGCACTGATTTCCACTGCGACGGCACTGCTTGGCTCATACCAGCCTGATCCCGGGCAGCGCTTCCGCATGGTTCGGTTCTACGACGTAGCGGAGAACTCACTGAGAACTCAGAGAGGCGCAAACTTGCGGACATTGGAGACAGCCTTTGCGACGCTGGAAACCATCTGTACCAACTTGTTGCTCTTTCCGTGGAAGAAGGAGTTCCGTTGCATTAAGGTGAGTCGAGAGATTGAAGGATTCCTCAAAAAAGGCCACAAAAAAAAAAATCACATTTTGCAGTTCTTGACTTCTGTGGAGCACAAAAGGAAAGATGTTTCTTTTTGGGTGAACTACGATATATCAGAGGAAACAAGTTGTGTGAGGAGCTAAGGTTGTAGATTCAGTGCATTTTGGGGTTATTATTGAGCCTTTTATTAATACCTTACCTTACGTTTTCTTGTTTGTGAATGTGAAAGATGTCAGACAAGGCAGTGTGAATGTTATAATCCCTTTGCTTTTGACCATTTAATGACTTTTCTTTCACCCTTCCAGACCTTCACAGGGCCATACGTGTACCAGTTGCAGTCGGTGATATGCGACGCGGACCTGCGTTCGCTTCTGCGCTCCATGGGCTATTCAAGAGACCAAGAATTGCAGTACCACGTTCGGGACCATCCGGGCGGAGCCTCCCACCTTCGGCAGCTTTCCTTTGAGCTGCTTCTTGCCCAGGCTGAATGCCGGTTACTCAGCGAGGTGGTGTCCATGTCTCGGGGCTTCGCCTCGGAGCTGGAGGCCGTGGATGTGAGGAGGAACACCAGAGAAGATGCAGCAGGGTGTGCTGACGCCCTCCGCCGACGGGACAGCCTCACCGGAGACTTGTCCCGCCTGTCGGTGCGGCCCTTGGATCTCGACCGCGCCCATCTTCGGAGAAGCGGTCGGCCCTCCAAATCAGTGGATGTAACGGACAGCGCAGGACACTGGCACCAAGCCAGCAAGCCCGTGTTAAAGGCTTCGCTCAGCCTCCGCAAAGAGCCGCTATTCGTCGACACGGAGGAAGACATGAAGGATGAAATCCTCCGACCGAGTCCCTCGCTTTACCCCGTGGCGGCTCCACCCTCGTACAGCCCAGTGGCGGACTTCTTTCCCATCCAGTCGCCCCCGTCCGAGCCATACTCCTACCACTTGTCCTCCCTGGACGAGGTGGACTTGTACACTGAGCGGGGTTTGGGTGGCCTCCAGACGGCCTCCAGACCGCCGAGCCGGGAGCCTCGAGAAGCCCGGGACGGTTGGGTTCTGAAGGGGCACATGATGAAGTGCCAGGGCTGCGGGATGGGCTGCCCTTCGCTCTCCTCCTGCCAGCGATGCGACATGATCTTGTGTTCGTCCTGCCACGCGGTGGAACCGACGCCTTGTTGCGGCTTCCAGGATTACACTAAAACTTCCCGCCCTCTGGACGGATACATGCCCATCAAGGAGAAGCTGTCCGTCTACTCCAACGCCCACTCGCACACTCACCCTCACCCTCACCCACTCCCCCACGCTCAGTCCCACTCGCTGTTGCTGGACAAAGCTGTGATGAGCAGCAAGCTGTTTCCCAGTAAACCCGTGGGATCGGTGGTCAGCTCGGTCAGCAGTGGCGGCAGCAGCGGCGGCGGGGAGCGGATGAGTTTGGGCGGCTCCCGCTGTGGCTTCTGCAACAAGCCCGGGGCCTCCCACACCTGTGTGAACTGCTCCAAGGTGTCATGTGACATGTGCATGAGCCTTTACGGCAGTGATGTGTGCACCCGCAAAAATCCTCATCATAACTTTGTGCCCAATCATCAGCTCAATTTCAAATCCAGCACCATATCCCACCTCGTGTATCGATAGACCGGGAACACAGCCGCGCTTCAGTTGTGCACTACACCTCTATTGCTCCTTTTATCTCTGCCTTTTTCCACCCTTGATTTGTTTTTTTTAATTTATCGTTTCCTGCTTCCTCTCTCAGTTGGCACTTGTTTTGGTCATGTGATGTTGCGGTGCATTTCTTGTCCCTCAGTAGCTCAACTTTATCAAGGACAAAAAAAAAAAAAAAAAAAAGGTGTTTAACCAGAGAAATCCATTCAGTATCAATGTTTGTTAACTTTAAAATAACCATGCAGCGTGAACTGTGAACGTTTAGCAGAGACTTCACCCTGGAATTGAATTGAGTAAGTTGGAACTTCTCAAACTTGAACAAATGAACAAAAAAACAAAACAAAAAAAAGAAATATTACACTGGACGTAAATAGTATATATTTTGAATTGTGAAACTATAGATCTATGTAAGACTTTTCCAGTTGAATGGGGTTTAAGTTGTGAATTTGTATCAGAACTTCTAGTTGCTGTTAAGTCCCTATATTGAGTCCTCTGACAGGAAATGCCTTGTGGGTTTACCCCCGAAGAAGTCAGCCTACGCTGTTCAAAGATGCTGCTGTTGAGAGTAACACCAGGAGAGGGCACTCCTGGCTTCAACATGTTTTGCAAGAACCATGAATCTCTTCTTGGCAAAGTTAATGCACATACTGTATGATTATAACTGTGTATATAATTTTTTTTGTTCTCTGTCCAGGTTTCCTTTACATTATTGTAACCTGTTAATATTTTACTTGATTTGAAATGGATAATAATTTAATATTTTGCTACACTGACTGTCATTAGAAACAGTTTAAAGTTTGAGTTTTTTTTTTTTTTTTTTTTTTGGTTAATTCATTGTACATTAAATGTATGATGGTGTGTACACATACCATGACAAACTAAAGTGTTACTACTGGGTGAATGTCACAAAGGATTGTATGGGTCATATTTCACCCCAAAATCCAAATAAGACATTATATTATGCTTCGAGGAAAATAAGATTATCATTATTGCACTGAAAAAATACAGCTTTGAAAATCATCCTTTTTGGTCTAGAATGATTTTTTTCTGAACTCAGTTCAACAAATACTACCGCATTCTTACAGTAGGACTTTACAAGTGTTGATTTCACTTATGGTTGAGAATTATGGTTTATTAGAATTAGAATTTATTTCAGAGTGTATTTTATATAGAGGCAATTGTACATAATTGTTTGCTAATGCCACCAATAAATGGGCTAGCATAGGCTTCATTTTCTTTATGCAGAATATTATTTCTTGCAGTTTTTTTAATTTATTATTATTATTATTATTATGGAGTAAAATATGACTTGGACATTTTTTTTGTGAAATTCACCCTAATAAGAAAATTTGAGTCATTGTATTAGCACAGTTTTCAAAGTTGGCCTGATTTATATTATTCAATGAAGGAAACACTAATTGAATCATGTGTATATACATATATGTATGTACACACACACACTGGCTGACCACAAATGGATTTAAATAGGCAAATGCTTAAGAGTCTATGATTGGATCATTATTGCAGTGATTATTATGTTATATGCTAATTGACGGGAGTGTGTAGCTTTTCCTTTCTTAAACAGCCGTGTAGGAATATGGCCATATTTGTCAGGATTCATCAGGCTCAGACTGTGTAAGAATGGTTGTGAGGGAGCATGAAGACTCATTTACACACATGAACCGGCTCCTCTGAGTCCAGATCTTAAACTCACTGAAGGTCTGTGGGATGTGCTGGAGGAGATGTTACACAGCGCTGGACTCTCGCACTGACAATACAAGATCTTGAGCAAAAAATGATGCACCTCTTGATGGAAATAAATCTTGTGATGTTGTTCCATCAATATGTGCCATGCTGTGTTTTCCCACATGGTTGTTTAAGAAATGAAAAGCTACACACTCCATCAGTTAGGGCTAGAAGAACTGCTGCCAAACATATAACATGATAGAAACATAATAATCACTGCAATAATTATCCAATATGCATTTGCCTATTTAAATCCAAATGGCGAATATTTTTTCTTTATTTTTTGGCAGGGCAGTGTGTGTATATATATATATATGAAGAGTTCAGATGCAAAAGCCTGTAAATGCCATCTGAAATTTTCTTCTAGAATGATAATTTTTATCAAGCTTGTATATTTAAGTTCAGTAATTTCACTTAAAGGGACAATGTGTAGGATTGTCTTCCATCTAGCGGTGAAATTGTATTTTGCATCCAAACGAACAGTGCTCTCCAGCGCCTCGCTTTTTCTAATGCGTGCTGCCTCTACGGTAGCCGTTATGTACCAAAAAGCTGTGACAGGATGTCTTCTAACAGCACTTCGAGTTTTCCTTCAGGTGAACAGGTTTGTTCAAACAAACTGCAACTTGACACAACGAACAAACGGATGTTTGATAGAATTGAAAGTTTCCAAAGGCAGAGAAGCGACCAAGCAATGAAAAAAAGCTTGTAATTTAGACCGTAACATTGACTTACCTGTCGAGAAGAAAGCAGGCAACTTCAGCGTCTCTTTTGAAAGCTTTCTCCTGCATCAACTCTTTCCACCTGGAAAAAGCTATCCCGACATTAACCCTTGTTTTTTTGCAATCTCCGGTCCTGTGGCTCCACATAAGCATGGTCCTCCATTATAAATAACCGTGCTGTGCAGCATTTTAAACTTGCCGGGGCAGTGACAAGCGTCTCTCAAATCTTCCTGTCCGTTTCTGCTGGTTTCAGTCATGTGACACTGGCTCTTAACGAAAACGCGTTGTGGAAACGCCTAGTACTTTTTGTCCCTCTCTGCTATTATAGTTTTTCAAGATGGCGGAACGACATGGAAGCCTCCGTGGACCTACCCGTCCTATGTAGATGAAGATAATCAATTCTTAGTTTACGAGGATAAGTCAGATCATTGGCAGAGGTATTTGTACACCATTGCGGACATATTTATGAATAAAAATATTGATTGATTGATTGACAACACATTGTCCCTTTAAATGGCAATGGAAATTACCTATGAATGGTCATTTAAGTAAAATTACTGAACTTAAATATACAAGCTTAATAAAAATTATCTAGATTCTAGAAGAAAATTTCAGATGGCACTTACAGGCTTTTGCATCTGAACTCTTCATATATATATATATTTTATTTGTTTTTATTATTATTATTATTATTATTTTCTGCCTGTACGAACAGAACAAAGTCAGTATATCATTCTGGATACATATCTTTAATTTCAGAGACCTTTCAGCCTGCTCTCCTTGCTGCCTTATAGGTGACCTGAAGGCTGCACACACTGCAGGACTTGACGCTTCATGTCTGTACGCAGCTTAAAGCGAGGGCCAAAAAAAAAAAAAAAAACTCGTCAGGGAAACAGAATTTAGCACAAGACATGAAGATGGCATGTTCTGACAAAGTACCTTCAGTATGTGTTTTTGATTTATTGAAACAAGTGTTAGTGGATGCGGCTCGTCCTCGAGCCTGTGTCACGAAACTCTGCTTCCTCTTCACAATCCTGCAGTGGTTTCCAGTACAAAACAGCAGCCAAGAATTTTGTGATTGGATTTTCCACCCAAACGACAGCATGATTAACCAGTCAAACTGCGACGTGCCAAACACCCACAGGCTGTGTAGGTAAACCCGTACCTGTACTGCTTATCTGCACTGTAACTGAGCCATCTGAAAGAGTTTCAACCTTTGGGGGATGGATGACACTTTCTCTCACACACGTCATCTTAACCTGTTAATCTGTTTGTGTGGTTATTTCACTGGAGATGAACTGATGGTGAATTCACACACACACACACACACACAGAGAGAGACACGTACTCTTCTGCTCCTCGTGTTCCTGCTGTTCATCAAGCATTAGTCAGATCTCTCTCTGGCGTGGCGGGGCGAACTGGCTGGGGGGGGGGGGGGGGGGGGGGTTGTGTCAGTAAAAGTATAATCCTATAATTATATAAATTAATAAAAGCGATGATTTTATAAAATAATTTCAAAAATAAAATTCTACAAAAAAGCACTGTCTTTGGTGTTTGGGTTTTGGATAAAAAACGAGCTTAAACAGGATTTTTCAGTAAATAAGTGGTTTCAGTGGAAAACTGTTAAACAATTGTTTGCTACAACAACATTGAACCATATTGCACTGTGTGTACAATTGCTCGCCGATTTACTCTTTTGTGTGAAGGACTGTTTAGGCTGTAATGGTTTAAAAGCCTCTTACAAAGACCAGTGAAACAAAGGCATTCATATTCAAATTTCAAATCTAAACAAAATGTGCACATTTGTAGCTGAAAGGGTTTTAGATTTATTACAGCATTTATAGTCCTCAATGGGAAGGTTGGGTCTTTGAATCTCGTTCAGCAAAACGAACAAATCTTTTATTTTATTTTTGTTTTGTCATTTTGTTCATTTTAGCAGAATATAATTGAAATGTTAATAGCCAAATTCCGCAACACATAAACTTACGCAAATGTTGATCACATTTAGAATAAGAAAAAAACTTTAATGCAACCAAGGCCAAATTATGAGAAACAGAAATGATTAATGAATCGCTTTGCTGGGACTTCAGGCTATGGAGTGTGTTTAGCTCACCGCCCGATTTGAGTCGTTCGTTCTTTCGTCACAGCACATGAAGCTCTGCAGTCTGTACCGGAAACTGAAATGATCAGTTCACCACCCGAAACTTCGGGTCCGAGTCGTCCGTTCATTACAAGCTATGGAAAAGATAACCATCATGACAGAAATTCACAAATGTATAAATTGTCAGAAGTTTGAGACCAGAAAGGCATCAAAAACAAAACAAAAAACACTTGTTTGTAAGGAAGGTTGGAAATGATAAACTAATTTCTGTATCCAATACGGCTGTCATGTCACGTCACAAAAGAACGACCGACTCAGGAGGTAAACTAGTCATTTCTGTTTCCTGTAGAGAACCTATGGGATGTTGTGCATACGAGGTCAACACAAAATTAACAAATCACTGATGCAGTGTACGAAATCGCCCCCTTAGACCCTCATTCACTATTCCCTACATTACTCCACTAATATACTGCCCTGCAAAGGCAAAACACCCTCGCTACAGTGGGAAACTGAGAAAAATGACTTTAAAGTTTCTGTTTTGTCCAGACAAAAGTATTATAGGTAGGACTCCCAAAATTTGATAACTAGTTGCTATAATGAAGAAATGTTTGTATGCAAAAAAATCTTGACCTAAAAATTTACCTTTGACCCTTGTTTGGCAGTTACTGTACGCTGCCTTTGTATCATGTGCCAAAAATAAGGAGTTGTGCAAAGGCAAAAGGCAGTAACTGACATATAATCAATATTTGCTTGCTGTCCCCCATACTTACATCCATTATAAGAACACCTAAACAAGGTCTAGTCAGTCATCATGGTATTTGTTTTAAATTATATAGAATAGAAGACCTTTGGTTGTTCCTAGTGCTATAATGATCAGGATAGTGCGGCAACACTAACACAGTTAAACAGTATGACAAATAAGTTACTTTGCAGTACAGTATGAATAAACACAAGACTTTTTCTCAATAAAGATAATTTTATTATAATTGAATACAAAGGTATATTTATTTAAATGCAAGATATAGAGTAATAATTAATTAAACATTAGACCAAGTGCCATGTCTCTTAATGTTAATACCGCCTCTCGCTTTTGCCCAACACAACTACATTTATATTGTGCATAGGGACCTAACAAATCACCAGAGGAAGCAAGTTTAACCATACCCTCCATACTGGAGAAGAAGAAAAAAATTGCCCATGTTTACAAACAACCTATCCGTGAAAAGAGCAGCACTTTGTGACCAAGCTGGTCAAAGGGTTAAGTGTTAAGGGCCACCAAACTGCTCAAGATGCACAGTCAACAAACTCGACTTGGATTACTACTTTATTAATTCTGAGATAGACAAAGTCGACCGAAAAAAATGTTGGAATTACTTTTACCATTTAGGTTAGCCTACTTTGTACGGACGTTAGCGATTACTAGCTTAGTGCTATTATGGATTTGTGTAAGATCTGACATGAACACCTGCAAGAAGGAAATATGGCTCAAACACATATGGGTTGTTGTGGATAGGCTACTGCAGATGACGTGCATTGCCATGGATTATATCTTCCATGGATTATATCGGATTGCATGGAAAGGTAGGATGCCTGTGTATTTAATAATTGGTTTTCGGCGTCTGATGTGAGGCTTTGCCAAGTCACGCCCGTTTCACACATACTCCGTTTGCAGTGTGTATGCGGTGCAGGAGCAGCACGCGCTATTGTGTTCGTGCTGCGTTTGCAGTGCGTAACTGATCCGTGGCTGTACCACAAACACATACTCACTATTTTTATAGTCCAGATCCAGATTTGTCAGAATTGCAATTCTCTTTGTATGCCTACATATATATTTATATATTAAGTTGCTCAAGCAAGTTGTAAAATATTTAACCATGTAGGCTACTTATATTAAAATCGCAAACATTTTAAATTAAAACTTAAAATTGACAAAAACAGCCGACTCTCATGCCTTTTCTTTTGCATTTAAATTTTAATACAATAAATCTTGCATGTCACAAAAAAAACTTGTTTTTCCACCTCCACAAATGAGACGAGTGTTGTTCATTATGTCGCCTTGTTAAGGTAAATTGTAGTTTTCCTTGCTTTACCCCGGTCTTAAAGTAAAAAGATGACTGTGAAAATAGTAGTATTTAATTAAATACATTTATGGTGAGATTGCTACATTTTATTTAATTAAATGTATTTATGGTGAAATTACTACATTTTATTTAATTGCATGCATTTATGGTGAGATTACATTTTCATGTCAATCGGTTCATTTTGACCACGAACCATGCGCTGTCACTTTAATTCTCCGCGTGCAGCACAGCAGAAATAGACTCGGTGTGGAAACGATCTCTGCACTGCTGTATACGCACCGCTCCTGGATTGCATTCGCATGCAGTGTGAAAGCTCTGACCTGTTAACATGGGTACGGGAAAAAATACGCACGCATACGCACATCAAACAGAGTATGTGTGGAACGGGCGGGAGGCGAGTGTCAGCATCAACGTTAGTGCTACGTTACACAGATTAAATTTAGCTAGCTCCGGGCTGTCACTGACATTGACAGATCTGAACAATTCCCCTGAACGAAAATAAAAACATGTATGACAACCTAGCTTGCATACCATCTAAGTATGGCTTGTTCACCTTGCTTCTGATTGCATACTTGGAGCAGTTTGTCTGGCCAGCTAAGTGGTGGTATGTTGTTCTCGCAAGCTATAGCTGAATTAAGCTGAATGCAATCGAAAATGTATCATGTTTTTAATCTAATTCATCATCTTTTTGGTATGTTCTTATCTTGCTCTTGATGTCTGCGTTTCAAGGCCATCTCCACCAACATTTTCCACGAGAGTAATGGGCCATTATGCTATCACAGAGTAATAATACAAACAAGCACTCGACAGTCTACACTTTATTTCAAAGATGTGTTGTGTGTAGGCCTATGTTAGGCATGGGCTGCACGATTAATCGAAATGAAACCGCACGCGATTTGGCTTGTCAGTGAAGCACAGCTCTGTGATCGGTTGTAAATGCTGCTCCATCTGAACGCCAGAGGGCGCTCTTGAGCAGACACTTCAAATATGCCCCACAGAAGTAGATTACGGGACGCCATTCCAGGAAATTTAAACGCTTTGATTGATTTATTAAATGTTGTCTTTTGTTGCACAAGAGGTTCATAAATGATTGAGATGCGACAAAATCAATAAAAAAACTACAGCCAATCAGAACAGCATGTGGGCGGGCTCAGGCGGCACCAGATATTAATCTTGACGACACTCGCAAGGAAACGGGTAAGTACATAATCAAACTCACAAATGTTACACCATTTAAACATTATTAATAATAGGCCTACATACTGAGTTACTAAATCAATCTTTGTCATAGAATACACTTTGATTTCAAGATCTGAGGTGAATTATCCATTGTTGCTTTTAGTACGGCTACAAAGCTGGGAGCACTAAATGATATTCAGAATCACATATGCGTTTAACATTAAATAAAGCACATAAACATTACCTGAGTTTATCATTGCCATACTTTGTGTTGTTGTTCCAGCCGCGATCCTCAGAAAAATAAAAACCGAAATTCGCATCCGAAATTTTCGCACGTTAAAAAATAAATGCAACCTCACGTTATCTCAATCATGCTTGCACACTGCCTCCGAAACTTTCGTCCGTAGTAAAAAAATTCGGATCGGGTTCGATTTTCTGCATTTTTCACATCCATAGCCAGCATTTTGAGAGGTTTTTTGACCATTCAGAGCCACCGTACAAGCGAACGACAAAATCAAGAATGGCGTCTGACAAGTTGATACACTTCGTCTAACAGCACAAAGCACTGTATGAAAAACAAAGTGCAGATTACAAAGACACTGAATATAAAGACAGATTGTGGCAGATGATTGCTGAACAGCTTGGGAAACAGGATGGGAGGTACTGATTTCAAAACAAAGGGTGTGCGAAAGTGTGTACAGTATTGTGTTCAAGTTAGCTAAACAATAGCTCTTTTGCTAATGTCATTCATTCATAGTGAATAGTGATAACGTAGTCCCAACCAGGGTTTATTAATTCAGTTGCTAGCATACTTGGACTTTTAATAGAATGCATGCAATGCTCTTGTCACCTAAATGACTGCAATAATGTATATAACAATATATCTATTATGTCATAATATATGATATTATGAATAAATGACTGTAATACATATAACAATAATGTACCTTTTTTACATGATGTTAGTTGAAGCAGTGAAGAAAATGTGGCGAAACCTGCGGGGCACATATGTCCGCTATAGGAAAGAAGGACAGGGCAGAAGTGGACAGGTGGCCAGGCCAAAAAAAAAAGAAGTGGATCCATATGGATTCAATGTCCTTCTTGCAAAATTCCTTGGCAAGGAGAAGGTAATGTTAGCCTACACTCTCAGAAAAAAAGGTGCAATTTTGTACCAAAGAAGGTACAAACCCTTGTCACTGGGGCGGTACCTTTTACTGGTACAAAATTGTACCTTAATATAGAGGAACAAATTTGTTCCATTCCAGTTTGTACCTTAAAGGACATGATTTGTACCATGGGCAACCAAAATGTACCTTTTGTTTTTTAAAACTTGTTGGTACAATAGTGTACCTTTATCAAAGATACAAATTTAAGGTACCACCCTAGTGACAAGCCCCTTTGTACCTTAACTGTGTCAAATTTGTTCCTACGAGAACTATTAAAGGCTATTTTTCTATTGAATAACATGCACATTCAACAACTGAATCCAAAAGGCATCAATTTAATCATTTCTGTAAATACATATCAAATACATATGAACGTTTGAATACTTTCATTCCAACTTACAGTAAAATATTTCTTTGTGTAAATACATCAAAGACTTCACAATACAATAAAGACTTAGCAAACTTAACAGAATTTCACTTCTTTAAAAAGATTTGAAAGAATTTAAAATGCAATTTCACTAAAATGTTACAGTACATAAAATATATTTTCTCATCTACAACAAAGCTAGACTTGTTTTTTCCCCCACTTTTCACACAATACCCTTGCATTTATTTAACTTTTTTTTTTTAAAACACCATCCTCCAACCGAACTGCTCAGCAATTTCAGATCCTTCCATTTTTACACTGCTGAAGATTCTCCTCTCACTGAAGACACGTCCAGTCAAGAAGTTCCCAAGATCTGCACAGTGGGTTGAGATGTAGCCGGTTCTTCCTGAACATAATGAAGAATCAATATTAGTAAAGACAGATGTAAATTTATTAAATTTATACTCCCAATGACAAGCTAAAATTTGACCTCTAGACTAAAAGGGATAGTTCACCTAGAACTGAAAATTCTGTCATTTACTCGCCCTCAAGTTGTTCCAAATCTGTTTGCTTGAACAAAAAAGAAGATATTTTGAGAATTGAAAATGAAACAATTGATGGGGCCCCATTAACTTCCATAGAATATTTTTCATACTATTTTCATACTATGGAAGTCAATGGGGCCCCATTTACTGTTTCATTTTTTTGGGTGAACTACAAATCCTGCAACATCTCGTTTGGCATCCATGTAATGTGCTTCTATAACGGATTTCAGCTTCAACCTCAACAATTTTACTTAAAGGGTTAGTTCACCCAAAAATGAAAATTATTTTGTTAATTACTCACCCTCATGTCATTTCACACCTATAAGACCTTTGTTCATCTTCGGAACACAAATGAAGATATTTTTAATGAAATTCTGAGAGCTTTCTGTCCCTCCATTGGGAGCAATGCAACTACTGTAACACATGCAAGGCCCAGAACGATAGGAAAAGACATCATTGAAGTAATCCATGTGACTCCAGTGTTTTTTTTTTTTTGTTTTTTTTGGCAAAACAAAGCACTTGCATTGCTTCATAAAATTGAGGTTAAACCACTGGAGTCACTTGGATTAGTTTAATGGTGTCTTTACTACCTTTCTGGGGCTTGAATTTATTAGTTGCGTAGGCTACCAATGGAGGAACAGAAAGCTCTTGGAGTTCATCAAAAATATATTCATTTGTGTTCCGAAGATAAACGATGATAAACGATGGTCTTACAGGTTCGGAATGACATGAGGGTGTATAATTAATGACAGAATACATTTTTTTTTGCTGAACTATACCTTTAAGGAATCCTGGAAACACCTTAAATCAACCACAGCATGCATTCGGTCCATTTTCTGGAATAACTGAAATGCAGATAAGAAAACAAGTTTCACACACACACAAAAAAACTTTCTGCATTTTTACATTTTCCACAAAGTTTTAAATTATTCACTTAAAGCTTCATATAAAATACCCAGAAAAGTAAAATGTTAAAACTAATCCATTTGAATTGAGAAGTTTAGTAAAAAATGTCTGAAGAGACTACCGCTTAGTATAATAAACAGATTAAATTTAGGATTTTATTCACATTTAAACATTGAACAAACAGAAGCTCAACCACACTTGCTTTGACAAGCGAGAACAAACCTCAATGGTTCTTGCGGAAGCTCAAACGTGCTGCAAAACACACGAGAATGAACATCATCGGTTTCCGCACGTCTAGCAAACATGCTTAAGCTTCCATTTACTGCAACTGATGTGTGAATTGATGAATATTTATATGTGAATAAAAGCCTAAATTAAATCTGTTCATCATATAAAATGATCGTATCTCTACAGAAAAACTTGGACTAAACTGCTCAATTCAAATTAATTTACGATCTCTTTATTATGGTAGCATACAGGTATCAAATGACATTTTGAAATGTAATATGCAAAATGGCAATGTAATATATAAAATGGCAAAGTATTTCTTATTTAAATTTACATTTTCCATACCATAATGTGCAATGTGTGGGGCAAAGTGACAATTCAAATCCAATAATATAATTAAATTAGCCATCTCCTACACTTGTTTTAACATATCATTTAAACATATTACAAAAATTATTAGAGATGTTTAAAGGCATAATTCACCCAAAATTAAAAAAAAAACTCTGTCATTAATTATTCCCTCTCATGTTGTTCCAAACCTGTAAGACTTTCGTTCATCTTTGGAACACAAATGAAGATCTTTTTAATGGAATCTGAGAGCTTTCTGTCCCCCCATTGACAGTCCATGCAACTAAAACTTTGATGCTTCAAAAAGTTCATAAAGGGATCATCCGTAAGACCAATCCATTTGAATCGAGCAGTTTACCGTAGTTCAAATTTTCTGAAGAGACATGATCGCTTTATATGATGAACAGATTTCAGAAGCTCAACCGAACATGCTTGACACGTGAGAACAAACCTCTATCTCAAACGTGCTGCGCAACACACGAGAATGAACCTCATTTGTTTTCGCATGTCAAGCGAACACGCTAGACTAGAGCTTCCGTTCACCGTATCTGATGTGAATTGATGAATAAAAGCCTAGATTCAACCTCCATCATAAAGGAAGCACAAAATTTAGACTAAAACACTCAATTCATATGGATTAGTTTTACTATCACTTTATGAACTTTTTAAAGCGTCAAAGTGGTAGTTGCTTAGCTGTCTATGGGGGGTCAGAAAGCTCATAATTGATGAGTAATTGATGAAAGAATTTTCATTTTTGGCTGAACTAACCCTTTAACATGTTCAACCTAAAATTGTAGCAAAATGATCATTTAAATGCTATTTTTCTTAATTGCATTTACACTCACAGTTAAGACACTTATGATTGCATTTTTATTAAATACCCGCGATGAACGTGGCAAAATTCAATGTGGATTTAAAAAAAGGATTCCGAGCTGATCATTGCATCAAGTGCCTTAACTTTGAGTGTAAACGCAACTAGGAAAAATAACCTAAATTATAATTTTGCTATAATATTTGCTTGAACATTTTAAACATCTAATTTCTGTAATACATTTCATTTTTTATTTTTCAACTTATTTTAATTTTATGTTGAAGATAGTGTAGTAATGCAAATTATTATATTAATGATTTTGAATATTTTTTTTGCTCCAGATGTTGCACATATCATACAGAAAATGTAAATATAAATACAGAAATACATTGCCATTTTACACATTGCATTGCCATTTTGCATGTTACATTTCATATTGACATTTGGTACCTGTATGCTACCATACTTTGTGAATGTCAGAGTTTTAGGTGAATATACTTTCAGTTAAGTGACAGAAATGTTTCAGAGTTCATTTGAAGTGCAGTTACTGTGCTTTATCAAGACTGACATCACTCTGTCATTATGGCAAACATTTTGTCTTAGAAATATAAATTCAACCTCATCAGAAAAAAGAATATCAAGATTAAGAAACTCAAATAACACATTGTACTGATACTTGCCTCACAGCTGAGGACGCAGGAAGACTTTCAGATGTGTGATCAGTGAGACCAGCACTGACAGTTTAACGTTACCCCATCATGATCTAAAAATCAAAGACACATTAGCTGAGTAACATTATATGACATGTATATGACTTAGGAGGACAGAATCAGGTAATCGCATTCATTTAAACACAGAGAACGAGTGATCAACTAACGTTATTTTATCTGCGCACTGTTCGTTGGCGTTCAATCACGTTGTTCCAAAACCGCATACAGTATTGTGGACTAATGTAAAGTACACCAGCATGGCACCGCTGGTTGAGCATTCATTTACAACAATAATGTTTTAAATTTGAACTAACGACACAGAAAGATTTAAAATAATTTGCCGACGAGACGGCTAATATCACTGACTGGATTCGTACAATTATTTACACTCGCTATATTATCATGTTGAGTAGCTATAACGTTTTATACATTTAATTTGGTTAAACATAAACATAAAACCCACCTTTGAATTTCCTCTTCTCTTCGTCTTATAATTCGAGTCCAGCCACTAAAGTACTTCTGACGATAAAGAGGGCGAAGCCATGGTTGTGCTGGTGCTCGTGCTCGTAATCTGCTTCCCGAAGTTCCCGCTCTCCGGTGTATTTGAAAATGCAGTAACGGCTGCAGCAACCTTGGGCAATCAGTTTCAGGTTGCCTAATAGCAAAGTTAACATTTAACAGTTAACGTTATAGTGGATAATGGAGAACAAACGCCATATATTGTACATGTGATGACTTAATAATAGTCAAAAATTGCATAAAAAAAAAGAAGACAAGTGTAACGTTATAACTTACAAGTCAAATGGCTTAAAAGCATTTGGAGCAAAGCTAATTTAACTCGCTAAATTAACGTTAAGTGGCTGAAACATTTATATTTTTGACTTGTGAACTAAATATATACATAAATTATCAGAACTCACCTTTAAATTTCGTCTTCTTCAAGTTTGATAAAATAATCTCGACCGCGCTGCAGTCGTGTAACGTTAGCCTGCTTCCCGCTGTCAGTTCGGAAAATTCCGTGGATTTCGACCAATCAGTATCTTGTTGCTATGCCAAATACTCAACACAGCAACCAATCATGAATGAAACAGTAATTTGGTCCATCACTGTACCCTTGATGTGAGAACAATTATGTACCTTATTTTCAATTGTACCTTAACAGGTACCAAACAGTATCATCAGTGGTCTTTCCTGTACCATTAAAGGTACTATTATTGAAAAGGTACAAAACTGTTCTTTGAGAAACATTATTTGTACCACCGTGTACCTTTTTTTCTGAGAGTGTATCCAGAAATGCACCACAGAAAGCTTGCAGAGTGCAGTGTAGCCTATCATTTCATAACTCAGATTGCCTACTTTCAACAGGTCAGATGGTAATATCCAGGTGGATGATGATGATGATGAGGAGCAGGAGCAGGAGGAGGAGAATGGAATAGGGGAAGATGATAGAACACAGACAGAGAAGGAGAGTGACAGTGTAGTGATGGAGACAGAGAGATTACGGGGCTAAAAGCAAGAAGATGCAGGCAGAGAGTGAGGACAACCTAGACAGGTACTGTCAATGGAGAGAAGCAAGAGATGAAAGAAGAGAGAGGCAGCGCGACATTAGCGTCAGGCCTGGCAGAACCTGCAAACTGATGAGGTGTCCACCTCTCTCTCCAGCTTGGCCCCCTGCATGAGGAGACTCGCCCCAGAGAAATTGTCCTAACTAAAAATTAAAATGCAGGAATTGATTCATGATGTTTCCTTTGGAGGACTTTATTATCAGCAGTTTTCCCAGGATCCAAATACCGTTCTCTGCGATTTAATTAGTTTTTGTACATGGTACAATGTTTAAATATTTGTTTTACAACCATTTAAGAGCACCAGTTTTAAAGTAATTATTATTACTAATGCATTATTCCAGTTTAACTGGGGCGTAAGGGGTTAATCTAAAATTCCAGTTTAAATTATTATTATTTTTGATATGCAGAAACACGTTTTAAATGTTTACTTGAATTCTGGTTCTGTTCTTCTGGGCAACAAGTTCTTTTGAATGCAGAATAAACAAGAAATTATTCATTCAACTGTTTTTAGTTGTTTTTCTTTATATGTTTAATCTATAACTATTGTATAACAATACTACAATAATACAAACATTAATAGAACAAAAACTACAATAATACAAAAATGAATAAATGAATATATTGTATGTAGCCTACAAAAAAATAAATGTATAAACTATATACAGTATCATGTTGTACAGATTATAATGTATATATAACATATTGTGGTTCAGTGTTGTATTGAATGTAATAATAATAATAAAATAATAGTTTTAGTAATAATGTTAACTGATTGTATGTATTTGGTTGTGTTTACAATATATAACAGCTAACAACTGCACTGCATACACAAATCAAACTCAGCCATTACGCACAACTATACAGTGTGATTGACTGTGAGACCACGGCGCACACGGTCATACTGCCATGGTACTGCGCCAGCAGGTGAGACCAAATATTTTTTAAATTTGTCTCTAATGTGGAGAGCCTCTTCAGGTGCGCGGTTGCCCCATGGCCTCTGAAACTCCTGTAGACAGGCGTTGCCAGCATCGTCAACATCAATGCTCTCACCCTGGCTGGCTTGTCCCACTACTTCATGGCGCAGGCAGTTGCATAAGATGCAGGTTGCCTTGATGATGCTGTCTGACAGGTCAGGGTTCACCTCCATTGGCCTTTTGTAAACCCTGAATCTCTGGGTCAAAATGCCGAACGCATTTTCTGAGATGCGACGCGCTCTTAGGGTAGGAGCAAATATTGCTTCATGGGAAAGGCCTCATCTGCCACGATAACATGGTTGACCTTCCCCAATTCAGGCGCAGGTGGGAGCTCCAATGGCGGTGGAACATACAGGGTCCCACGCTGGAGGGCCCGTCCCAGCACAGAATCTGCAAAAATGCCTCCATCGCTGTTCCCACCATAGCTCCCCACACCGATGGCCAGGAAACGGTAATCAGCATCTACTAATGCGAGGAGGACAATGGAAAAGGTGCCTTTATAATAAAAAAAAGGGAACCTGTGTTTGCAGGGGCCTCAATCTTGACATGCTTGCATCGAGAGCGCCAATACAATTATTGCATTTTGCAATAAAATCTGCAGGTCAGCAGCCATGTCACCCTGTAGCCCAAGACTGGTTGCCCACTGAAGCTAAGCAGGGCTGAGACTGGTTAGTACCTGGATGGGAGACCTCCTGAGAAAAACCAGGTTGCTGCTGGAAGAGGTGTTAGTGAGGCCAGCAGGGGGTGCTCACCCTGTGGTCTGTGTGGGTCCTAATGCCCCAGTATAGTGACGGGGACACTATACTGTCAAAGAGCACCGTCCTTTGGATGAGACGTTAAACCGAGGTCCTGACTCTCTGTGGTCATTAAAATCCCAGGATGTCTTTCGAAAGAGTAGGAGTGTAACCCCGGAATCCTGGCCAAATTTGCCCCTTGGCCTCTGTCCATCATGGCCTCCTAATCATCCCCATATACCGATTGGCTTCATCACTGTCTCCTCTCCACCAGTAAGCTGGTGTGTGGTGAGTGTTCTGGCGCAATATGGCTGCCGTCGCATCATCCAAGTGGATGCTGCACATTGGTGGTGGTTGAGGAGATTCCCCCTTCTGTGTAAAGCGCTTTGAGTGCAGAGAAAAGCGCTATATAAATGTAATGAATTATTATTATTATTATTAATTAGGGAAGTTCCACCTCTCATTGAACATCCTCTCCGTGTGTTTCCAGATGTCCTCTGTTGCGGTTGGCATGTAAGTGTCCTTGAGCTGCAGCCAGATTTGGTCACAGGTCTCCCGTACAGTCTTCCCTACAGTGCTGATGCCCAACCTAAAACTGCTGGCGATGGTGGTGAATGAGTCCCCAGTGCTCAGATACCTAAACTTATACATGTATTATTATAGCACACAAAATAATGGTGTTGTATTGTATGCTTGTTTCAATAATGTGTGTGTGTGTGTAGGGCCAGGGGGGAGACAAGCCCAGACAACCTTCGGCCGGCCTGTGTGTGTGTGTGTGTGTGTGTGTGTGTGTGTGTGTGTGTGTGTGTGTGTGTGTGTGTGTGTGTGTGTGTGTGTGTGTGTGTGTGTGTGTGTGTGTGTGTCCATACCTTAGACATACTGCCAGTCTCTGTTCAGGATCGATTGATTCACGGAAATTGGTGGTCTTCTTTTTAATATGTGGCTCCAGTATCGCTAGCAAAGCATCAAACTGAGCCACTGACATTTTGAGGTAAACTTTGAATCGCTCTGGATAATTTTGCAACTCCTTGATAAGGAGGTGAAACTCTCCTTCCTCTCGGTGCAATCTCAGGATTGGATGGACCCAATATTTCCTCTTTCTTTTCTCTTTTTAAGAATAGAGAGGGCAACAAACTGCTTCCTCACTCTTCCTCACTGCTTGACGAATCAATTTAGAATTTTTTGCGGGGGGTTTTCCGCAAAGGTTTAATAAATATGCATCGTACTCAGTGTGCAAGGTTTCTGTGCGTGACAAATTTTTAGGCTGACGAATACAAAAAAACGCATACGAAATTTTCGGACTCAGTGTGCAAGGGCCTTTAAGCCGCCTTTCCACTATATCCGACATTCGCATACAAGTCACATTTCGACCCCCTTGCGGCAATCACCTGGAACTTTGAAATTGTTTGTTTTTGCTGCGGTATATAGGCTAGCCCATGCCGTTTGATCGGTTACACTCACAGTGTGGATGAATCACGTTTGTGTCGAAGACTTATCTATTGAAGATAACATATTCAATGCAGAATCTCTTACGAAGCAAACACAAACACTCGTTTTTGATCCATTAATGCATCTCGCACTTACTGTGTGTGATCATCTCACTGTTTGAAGCGCCTGTCATTGGAAATCAAAGTGTGGTGTCATGAATAATTAAGCAAAGCGTCTTCTCATAGGATAAGGACACACAGTCTCATGAATAATTATAAGACACCGATGAGTCATCGCCATATTATAGTAGGAGAAAACGTCACATCCTCTGACGTTGACACGAAGATGAATTTAAACCCGGAAGTTGAAAATAGTGCAAAAGGTTTAAAATTAACGGATGGTAACATTGACTTCTATGATATTCAACACAAATAGATCTGTTCAAATCTCAAAAAAAATGGTTTAGGTTTTCTTGACCCTTTAAGTGGTTAGGATGCGTTTTGGTAATTCGGATCACAAGTAGATGAGGGAGACACGTTCCTGTTTACACCTGGTGTTTTAATCGTCTCTTTTGTCCACTTTCAACCACTTCTGTCCTGATTTCTTCAAGAAGAGGGGTCTATGGGTGGGTAAATATATGGGGCTTTTCAGATCTTTAGATCTAATGGACGAAATAAGCACACGCAATTTACATATGAACGTGACCGGAGACAACGGAAAAACATACAGAGATTATGCTTTTGTTTCTGCTCTGACAGACACAAGACCAGCTGAACACTGTGAGTGTGTGTTAGAAATCAGGAATGATTAGTTTTCCATGTTAAAAAAACATCTCAGGTTATGCATGTAAAGAATCTCAGGTTATGCATTTGTATTAACAATAAATTATCCCTGAGCTCAGCTGTGCTGATCTGGCCCTTCGTACAGGAGGTAGGTATTCTGGGGCCCCGCAGGAATATATGTAAAGTCTTTGTTCTCCATTGACGAAATGCAGTCGGACCAGCAACACAGCATACTGTACAGCTTTTTAATAATGGTAGATATTCTGAAAACAGACAGCCCTGATGACATCTGGGGCTGACAAATGCAACCCTCAGAGACCGTAGCCTTCAAAATGAGACACAGCTAAAGGCATCCACACGCTACAAGATAATCGGGCTAATTTTGGGCCCAATTCTCCCCTTCAATTCTAGTTAAAGTCCTGATTATCTTGATGGTTCTGCAGATTATCTTATCAGATTTCCCTGTGGTCTGATGTATGTTAGGAGTGGTTGAATCTGCTCGGAAGAATGTCAGGACCACACCATGCTAACTTAACTACATTAGTTACCATGAACTAATAATGAACTGCATTAATACAGCATTTATTAATCTTTGTTAATGTTAATTTTAACCTTTACTAATACTTTTTTAAAATCTTAACATTAGTAAATGCACTGTGAACTAACATGAACAAACAATGAACAGCTGCATTTTTATTAACTAACTTTAACAAAGATGAACAATTACAGTAACAAATGTATTGCTCATGGTTAGTTCATATTAGTTAATATACATTAACTAAAGTTAACTAATGAACTAATGATTTAGTATTAACATACCAGACTAACATAAGTGAAAACTATAAGACTTCTCAGACCGAGATATAACTTGATATTACTTAGTGTAACATAAAAAACAAAAAAGCAACAGCAATAACATCTAAATACATTTATAAAGAATGTAGGGGGTTAAACAAAATCATACCAGTTAAACAAATCAAGTAATTTTCTGGCTTTATAAGTTCTCATAATGTTTAAGGCATCAATGTATAGGGCTAGCTCTTTTTTGAAAGATATCTGGGGTGCAGTTTCCAAAACTTTACATTTGTGAATAAAATATTTTAACATAAGAAATAGACCAAATTTAGAAAGAGTCTTAATTTTTGTCCTCAAAATGTACTCCACATTTCACCATATCCCAAGTAATACAATATGTTAAAAAACATTTTAACATACTAATCATTGGTAAAGGAACACTTCTAATGACTTTCATATAATCATTTGTTTCCCCCTAACAACTAAAGTTTAATTGGGTTCAGAAATCACTATAACTCCAAAAAACTTTGTATCTATCATGTGCAGCACTGACCAAATACCTCTTGCCTATATAAAGTCTCTGGTTACAACTGTAACCTTTGTTCCCTGAGAACAGGGAATGAGACACTGCGTCAAATGACGCTAAGGGGAACGCCTCAGGCGTGACAGGTGTCTGAAATCACTATGAAATCACGGCAATCACATTGCCGGTGACAGCCCATGAATCATTAATGTGAATCATTAACGTGCGACCTGGAAATATATAAGGGCACTCCTTGCAAACATGATAATCACCCTTTCGTCTGAAGGGACTGTTTGGTTGGTAGGCCCTGAGGCATGGCAAAAAGAGGCAGTGTCTCGTTCCCTGTTCTCAGGGAACAAAGGTTACAGTCGTAACCTGAGATTAGGGCTGGGCGATATGGGCAAAAAAAAATGATCACGATATTTTATTTTATATCAGTCGATATCGATAATTATCATGATAAATGTCAAATCTTTATTTCTTTCAAGTTTAAAGGCAGATTTTTGCTCCTAAGTGAAAGTTGTTGAAACCAGAGCGTTAATTGTGGTTTTAAACTACTCTTTATTGTCAGAACATATCATGACAAACACTTGCCAAACAGGTGAACATTTCACAAATCTGAGGTAGAACATTAAAAAATTCAATTTTCCTTCACAAAAATAAATATCTTAATAGAAACATTTATTTCTTAGTTTCTGCATGTGCTCATTTTTATTTTGTAAAATGTAATATTCTGACTGTTTGAGTTTTATTAAAATTAACCATTGGTCATCCAGTATCATGCATTTAGATCATTATAACCACAGATAAAACCAGGCATAGCCTATAGCACCTCACTATCATGGCAAAATGTAACTTTGTTTTCTATGGTATTTGTATGAAAAACAGTAGCCTAAATACATTATTAAATACTGTAATTATATTCCATTAGTCCTTTAATACATTGTCTACATTAATAATATAATACAATTCAATAGATATATCCCACATTTCATGGTGCAGTTAATATTACTAGGCTAACGTTACAGTAAATCCATGGTAAATGATGGGAATTTGTAGACGGAAAAGCCTTCAGACTGTATCGTTGCGCACAGTGTTTCTCCTGTTTGTCAGCGCTGTTTCATCTGCCTTGACATTTGTGTTCTTCGCTGAATTCAAGCGCTTCTCACTGGATCTCGTGACCGAGACCGATCAGAGTAAACGCATCTGCTCTATTGAGCTCGCGCTGCACTGCTGTTAGGACTTTGAGCTGAGCGGATACATGGTCCGTGTGGTGCGTGGTTCAAATGAGTTTCGTTCCGCTTTTGGCGCATTAATATTTTCGAACATTTATCGAACTCTTGATATCGTTTTATCGAGAAAAATTATATTGTAATAATTATCGTTATCGTTTTATCGCCCAGCCCTACCTGAGACATTCCCTTTCGAAAGGGAACTTGCACTGCGTCAAATGACGCTAAGCGGAACGATATTACCATGCCGCCATGCTAAGGGGAGTGCATGCCCATAGGCAGTGACAACTGGCAGAGCTTAGCAAAAATTCAAATGAAATGCCAGAGCCACTCACCCTCAGGTCACACTGGGCTGTCAGTGACAGCATTCCCTACGGTCATAGCCCAAGCTATATGCTTCACAGGAAAAACCTCCATAAACTCTGTTTAATGAAAAGGCCTACCTGGGCCTGCTCAAGGGCCTAGGACCAGAACTTCAAATTAGAAGGGGTCCCTTCTAGGGAATGTGGCTAGGGAACCCAAAGGAGCCTCAGCCAATCACTATTCAGGGGATCATACTCACCCGGAATGTCACCAGGAAGGCCTGACCTGGCCTTACTTACTTAAAACACATAACCCAGCTCTAGACGGGTGTTTGTGAACAAGTTTGTGCTGAAGCTGTGGAATTCAACCACCGGGTATCTGTTCTGGAGTGCAGATCTGGTAACCCGACTGCTAGTGCTGTTGCTGCTGCTGCTGCTGCTGCTGCTGCTGGTGGTGGAATCTCTCCAGGATCAAAGAAGGCCTTTCACCATGGCCCGGGGAACGCTATGGAGCCGACGCCGCCGGGGGTGTGAGGTGGCGAACATGTGCTGGCTGTGGAGCATGGAGTTGGAGGCTTGGCGGACCTGCACGCAATAGGGGACGCATTTGCGCGCCGTCCTAAACCGGTGCAGTGCAGTCGTGATGGGACTGTCGCGGTGGATGCAGCTACGGGGAAGGATCCTGCTGGGTCAGTGTTTTCCACTGGCTCTCCAAGTTGGAGTAAAGTTGCGAGAAATGGCCGGGCTCGGCAGAAGACAAAGTCTGTTGCTACAGCCTTGGTTGGGCATGCGACTACCGCGATTACCGCGGGACGTAAAAGATTTGGCCCAGCTTCCATCATCGGCACTGGAGTCGTGAGTACTATTAAAACTGTGAAGACCAAAATAGTGAGTGTTTTTGCAACAAAATTTTCTCCAGAACTTGATGCAGACACACTTGCTGATTATCTTAAAAGTAAACTTAACAGAGTGGTCACCTGTCAGAAAATAGACAATGCACGTAGCAGGGTTGGCTCTTTTAAAGTGACTGCTGAATGTAACGATATTGGTGAAATGTACACTCCTGAGCTCTGGCCTGAAGGAGCTCTAATAAGGCATTATTATGAGCCACGTAAGACCAGTGTGGTTGGTTTATGTCATGTGCGGCCCGAAAGGGAGGCAAATGGACCCTTTGGTGTTAACCCGTCGGCATGAAAATGTCAATTCGGGTACTGTCTTACAACTGCCATGGCCTGCACCTGGGACAGAGTGCAGGGGATAAAGCTTGACGTTCTGTGGTGGACAGTTTGCTCGCAGAATGTGACATTTTATGTTTGCAAGAGACTTTTATTGCTAAACAAGATCTAGAGAAACTGAACACTCTTAATGAAAACTTTCTTGGAGTGGGAGAGTCAACGACTGATCTTAGCAAGGCTATAGTCAGAGGCAGAATCCCAGGTGGGGTGGCTGTGCTCTGGGACAAAAAGCTTGATGCTGTGATAAAGCCGATCAGGCTTGATGTTGACTGGTGTATTGGTATACAATATACTTATAAATGTAATAATTTTGTCATTTTAAATGCTTATACTCCATATGAGTCTAGTGAGAATGAGGTTGAATAATTATGTCAATAGACTGGCTTTTATAAATGTTTTTATTCAAGACAATAGCATATGCAGTGTATATGTTGTTGGGGATATGAATGCTGATATCAATGATAGCAACTCATTATTTGCTAAGCATCTGACCTGCTTCAGTGAAGATAATAACTTCACTTTATCAAGTAGAGTACTGTTGCCTGCAGACAGTTATACATACATAAGTGAAGCCTGGCACTCAACATCATGGCTTGCCCATTGTTTTAGTACAGCTGATGGGCATGCAGCCATAGAGAATATGGGTATTAAGTATGGGGTCACAATAACAGACCATATACCTGTGGCACTCACAATTAACATTGAAGAATTACCATCTACAGCCAGCAACAACAATGCTATCAGTGGTAATGTGCGTGCTAAATTAGACTGGTCAACTCTTTCTGAAGAGGATCTATTGGCTTATTATACTAACACAGACCAATATCTAAGTAATGTTTATCTGCCCAGAGAAGCTATTCTGTGTAAGGATGTCAACTGTCAGATTGAGGAGCACAAGAGTAATCTATGTGGCGATCTCATCTAATCTAATTCTATTTGGCGAAAAGCACAACACTTTGTTTTTATTGTGAGTATACACAAAAATAATACACATTTAACATAATCGATTGATGTATGAAACTTGTTTGTAATATCAAAGTCAACAAAGCAAAATTAATCTCTTTTGAACTGATAAAAAAAAAAAGCGAGCTGGTATCGCCGGCGATACCGCCGACCCCAGGGGGTTAACAGGCCGCTCCGAGATTGAGCCCCAGGACTGGCTGGCCTTAGCAGGCCGCCCTGGGACTGACACCCGGAATCAGGGTTCATAGCAACCAGTTTTTTTTAGCTTGCTATCATGTAGTAGGCCTCTCCAGGCCTCCCTGAGGGCAAGTTCCCACATATGCTGGCTATCAGGTAGTAGGCCTCTCCAAGCCTCTCTGAAGGCGAGTTCCCACATATGCTGACTATCAGGTATTAGGCCTCACCAGACCTCCCTGAAAGCGAGCTCCCAAATACGGGAACTAGGTAGCCAGCCTTCTGGTTATCAGGTAGTAGACCTCACCAGGCCTCCCTGTAAGTGGTTTCCCAACGATACTGGGTTCTGGCAGCTAGTGGCCACTCGCTATCAGTTCAGCTGGCCTTGGCAGGCAGCTTCTGAAGGCGAGCTTGCGCCCTAGCACGATTAGGCAGGGAGGAATCTTGTCCCCTGTCTTATTTAATGTATATATGGATGAACTGTCAAGGAGACTTAATGGTTGCAACACTGGCTGTATGATTGGTGGCATGCTGGTGAATCATCTTATGTATGCAGATGACCTTGTTACTCTTAGTCCAAGTAGTGCTGGGCAGCAGGAGCTTCTTAATATATGCTCTGACTATGGGGTGGAATTTGATATAAAATACAATTCCAGCAATGCAGAACGAAAGAGGATAAATGGCTTAATTTTCCTGTGTTCATGCTAGCCAATAATTGTCTTGAGGTCTGCAAAAAGATTAAATACCTTGGTCATTGTATTGCAGATGATATGAATGATGATGATGACATATACAGACAGTGTTATAAGTTATATGCACAGGCAAACATCATAGCACGTAAGTTTAGTTACTGTTCTACTCAAGTTAAAGTGGCTCTGTTCAAAGCTTACTGTACACCACTCTATACTGCCCATCTGTGGTCTGCTTACAAAAAATCCAGCATGCAGAAGTTACAAGTTGCCTACAATGATGCAATGAGCATTTTAGTCAAGGTTCCCAGAGGAGGGAGTGCTAGTCAGATGTTTGTATCTGTAGGAGTAACCACACTGAAAGCACTTTTAAGAAATGTGATGTTTAAGTTTATGCAACGTCTGGATGAGTCTACCAACAGTATCATGGTGGCACTCTCAAATCCCTTAGTGAGTTGCTCCAGGTACACATCCAGACTGAGAGTGCATTGGCTGAAATGTCTGTATGTATTTTAATTCTTGTATTTGCTTTTTTTATTGTTTGTTCGTTTTTTTTTCTTTTCTTTTTTTTTTCTGTCCTGTTTTGTGTGAATTTTGGACATGACCAGACTCAGGAGGCCGAGTATTAATAGTGACGCTCAGTGAGGGGAGCACATGGCCTGCCTGGTAAGCAAAACCAGGCTGTAGGCTAAAGGAGGTTCCGGGAGGGAACCAATAGCAGAAAAATTACTATTTTAATCGTGCTAGGGCACAAGCTCGCCTTCAGAAGCTGCCTGCCAAGGCCAGCTGAACTGATAGCGAGTGGCCACTAGCTGCCAGAACCCAGTATCGTTGGGAAACCACTTACAGGGAGGCCTGGTGAGGTCTACTACCTGATAACCAGAAGGCTGGCTACCTAGTTCCCGTATCTGGGAGCTCGCTTTCAGGGAGGTCTGGTGAGGCCTAATACCTGATAGTCAGCATATGTGGGAACTCGCCTTCAGAGAGGCTTGGAGAGGCCTACTACCTGATAGCCAGCATATGTGGGAACTTGCCCTCAGGGAGGCCTGGAGAGGCCTACTACATGATAGCAAGCTAAAAAACCTGGTTGCTATGAACCCTGATTCCGGGTGCCAGTCCTGGGGCTCAATCTCGGAGCTCGCTTTTTTTTTTATCAGTTCAAAAGAGATTAATTTTGCTCTGTTGACTTTGATATTACAAACAAGTTTCATACATCAATCGATTCTGTTAAATGTGTATTATTTTTGTGTATACTCACAATAAAAACAAAGTGTTGTGCTTTTCGCCAAATAAAGAAAAATAAAGCGAAGCGAGTTCTGCCTTCTCTCTGTCAGTGTAGTCCATTCTGAAACGCATCCGAAAATGAACCATAACTCAGCGAATACTCAGTCAAACAGGCATACAGACACACAGGCATGAAGCTTGAATTCTCTTCTTTTAAATGAAATAATTTTTATTTAAAAAAAATATTCCTGTTTATGTAATCTTTATGAAAAGAGAGAGATGTCAGTCATTCTCATCTCAGCTCATTGCGTTTTAATCGGCCCCGCCCACGGAGAGCACGCGCTATTCAAACGCAAATGACTGAGGCGATCCCATACAAACCTGTGAATGCCCACATATCAGCTCGAGAAAACACATCAAGTTTATTCAGATCATTGTTTACACTGTCTCGCAGCGCTGTGAGGAATAATAATAATGGAAAATGTACCTCAGAAGTTCTGGTATTTCGAGAAGCAACGGATGGAATACTGTAGTAAGTTTTTTTTCATTCTCAAGTAAATCGCGTTTCTGTGTGTGAATGAACGGCAGAGATGCGCTGTTTACCACAACTCGCAAAAAGAGTTTTAATTTGAATTGCGTTTCTGTGTGTGAATGAATGATCTGCTTTTAGCAAACTATTTTCTATACTGAGTAAAAATCGACTGAAATATGTTGAAATAAAATGTATTTGTATAAGCAACGTATTAAACTGCAAATGAACATTTATATTCCTTATAATAAAAACGAAAGACCGATGTTACAGACATATGAAAGACAACATTTTGTTGATTAGTTTTGGATAGATTACACATTTTTACTGTAAAATATCTGCCACCTCAAATAAGCTTTTGTTTGCCAATTTTTGCTAATATGTTAAATATAGTATGTTTTGTCAATGTAGGCTATATTCGAAGTAATGAATCCTTAACTTTGAAATATGTATGATAAAATGTATACTTTAGTTTTTACAAAGAAAGATTACACTTCAATTGTTGTTGTAATTGTAACCTTTTTAATAAAAAATATATATTTACAAGGTAGATGTAAACAAATTTTAAAAGGTAAATATAAGCCTTTTCTTTAAATCATTTTTATTGTGTTTTATTATTGACAAATTTGGGGAGAGGATACATATTCCAAAACTGAAAATACAGTATGAGAATTAACTGCACAATTACTAGACATGTTTTCCTTGGATATTATACAATTTGCAAGCACAATTTGTGAAAAAATTAAAATAAAATAAATTGACATGCTTCCAACTGTGAACCAATTTGGTAAAAAAATAAATAAATATATATATATATATATATATATATATATTGCTCTTGCATTCTTTCTTGTGGCTATAGGTGACACCTGAATGAATGGCTCATTAAGTATGCGGGCCCCATTGTCTCCTCAGGTGTGAATCACTAAATATGCATGATGGTGTTGAATCGGTGACGCCCCTTGCGCATATTACTTTTACAAACAAAAAGTGTTTTACAAGATTTAACCCTTTAGGGGCCAGAGGTTTTTTCCTAAAACGTTCGATTTTGACATCTTAATTTCAAAAGGCTATATCTTAAAAGTGATAAAAGATAGAGACTTTCTGTAAATTAGAGAAATATTAAGGATGACCCAAAGTTTATGTAGGGATTACATTTTCCCATCTAATTTGCATATTATGACGTCATATGCTGGCGGCCATCTTGAATTATCGAATTTTCATGAAAAATCACGTTTAAATGATCAAATGCAGCACTTCTTTCCCCCCAAAATGTCCCTTACCTTCTGTATGCTATATTGCACAATACTGAATGCTCAGGTAAATAGTAAGTAGTAAACAAACTGTGTAAATCATTACTAATAAATGGTAGAAACAAACCGAATGCATGTAGCAGTTTTTGTTGATGTTTTTTTGGTTGTTGTTTTTTTTAGCTGACAAAGACGCACACATGAAGGACATGAACACACAAAAAAGAACACATTGTTCACTACTAAATGGTCAGGGAAATAGATAGTAAATCAACAGTGTAAATCATTACTAATAAATGGCAGACAAAAAAAAAAAAGAATTTGTAGCAGGCCTTTTGCTGTAGAGATAATGACTCCTTATCCATCCAGGTGACATTTCTTGTAGTGTTTCATGGTGTGGTACCTCTCATTGCAAGGCACAACACAAAGGAGAAATGATAGAAAATCTAGGGGCGAATTGGCATTGGAGAGTTCTCTTTCCCCCAGATATCCCACTGGCTGATCAAAGTGTGTGATCCAACAAAGTGTGTGAGGCAAAGGATTCACCGTTTGTGCTTGGTGTAGGGCTACACTTTCACTTTCAGAATCACCGTCATCTTCTGAAGGCAGATATTCCCCTTCAGAATCAGGGTCCGCGAATAAAACACCCAACACTTCATTGCGGGTAAGCTTTATTGATGTCATTATATAATAATAATAATAATAATCTAATGCAAATACTCGCTGACGTTGACAATATTGCTCTGATAAAATGGTTCACTCTTGCACTAGCTCCGCTTTTGTTCGCACTGATTCAATGTGTTCTAGCTCGTAGATTTTGTATAGAAGCATGACACTTTTTTGAGTCGGGGATGAAGTATAACATGTCTGCCATCTAGTGGAGGGGAGGTCGAACGAAATTTGACACCCTATTTGACAAAATCTGCAGTTTTATTCAGTGCCCCATCTTGTCGAGTAAACTCGACCGTGGCGCCTAGAGGGTTAAATCAATGTATTGTGTTATGTGAATGATTAGGTAGGATGATTTTCACATCATTTTGATGAAAAAACTCTAGGCAACGACATCCATTAGTCAAAAGTCTTATTGACACATATTTAGTATGTGTTTTGTGGCCTTATTTCAGAAACTTTAGTTTTTAGTTTTTTCAATAACCATGCATAAACATTATTCTCTCAAAAATACAAACATGTACATGCATGTTACTCACATATTAAGGTAGCCCTGTTTGTGCTAAATAGAGTGTAATTATACCTTTGCCCTTAAAAGAGAGCGATTCCAGTCGACCTCATTACAGCTAATTCAGATGTAATGTGACTCCGCCCACGGAGAGCGCGCGCTATTCAAACGCAAATGGCTGAGGCAATCCTGTGAACGCCCCCATCAGCTCGAGAAAACACACAAGTTTATTTAGATCATTGTTTACACCGTCTTGCAGCGCTCTGAGGAATAATACTAATGGAAAATGTCCCTCAGAAGTGCGGGTATATCGAGGAGCGAGCTGAGGAATACTAGTAAGTTTTTTCCTTTTTTCCGTGGGTTTCTGTTTATGAATGAATAAACGGCAGAGATGCGCGCTGTTTACCACAGCTGGCAAAGACAGTTTAAATTTAAATCGCGTGTGTGAATGAATGATGATGTTTTAGCAAACTGTATTGCTATACTGAGATGAGTAAAAACGTTACATTCAGACGAAATATGAAAGACAACATTTTGTTTAGTAGATTTGGGTACAGTTTTTACTGTAGAATATACTGCCACATCAAATAAGCTTTTGTTTAGCAATTTGTATATATAAAATACTATTTTTGTCAAAAATAAAGTCATCAACTAAGATGTTAGCTGTTCCAATGTTGGCTATATTCAAACTAATGAATACATAGATAAAATGTAGGCCTATAATATTTTTTTTTACAAAGAAAGAGTACACTTGAAATATTGTTGAAATTGTAATTATTGTTGTATATAGGAAATCAATTGAAAATAGACGCCTCTCACTGCAAAAAACGCGTCAGGTGTGATCGGCCCCTAAGGGTGGATTAAGGCGTTTGGGAAGGATCAACAGTGTAATTACATATGTAATTACATATATTTATTACAGCTGTAATTACATGCAGGTATTTTCAAAATTTGGCCAGGTTCTAACTATAAACAGGAGGGTATTCTCAAAACATCAAGGTAATACGTTATTTCTCTCAAGGATAGGACACTTTAGTCTAACTGGAAAGTAAGGCTTTAAGGTCGAGAAACGCGCCGACGCGTTTTGCTGGATTTTTTTCACATAGCAGCAACATAAACTTAAATTACTCCGTCATTTATGGTTATACAGAAAAAAGAAATATAAAAAAATTATCTGTGATATTTCTACTTTTGTATGTGTCCACTTACAATCAAATCAAAACATTGTGCTTTTGTAAAATAAAGAAAATAAACAGGGTGTGCGTTTTGGGTCCGTGTACTTGGCGGCCAACGGATTTTCGTTTTGAAAGGAAAAAAACAAAAACGAAAAACGGCCGGTTTCCCAATTACCATTAGTAAATAGGAAAACGAAAAACGGAAAACAACCCATTATTCGTTTTTTGTTTTGATATTAAAAAACGGAAAACGGAAAACGAAAAACAATCTCGTTATCCGATTGTCCTTGATGTGTTTATAGATGGAAATCGGAAATCAAAATACGTATGTATAAAGTCGTAATCCTTAATTCTGCATTGGTATTTTTTCGTGACCCGGAAGCGATCTTAAGTAGTAAGCAGTTGTCATGGATACACCTATGAGCGGTTGTATGCTAGATGTCGCCTTGGCTACGGCAGTTCATTGGAACGAATGAGTATAATATGTGTGCGTGCAACAAGTAAGATGTGCATTTGTAAATCCGGTGACGCATGCATTGATTTTTATTAATAAACTAGTGTTTTCTGACAGTGTCGACTGCTAAGATGAAGTTGACGATCGCCGTATCCGTAGTGAACGCGCATATAGAGAGAAATGCACATCATGGATTACATAATCAGAGAGTAGCCTTTTTGTTTTCGTTTTGAATTATTTCGTTTAAAGACATTTCAAGCTTTGTGTATTTGATGTATTTCTCATGTCTGTGTGAGGCATACACTGAGTTTCGTTAAGTTAGGATGATATGAGCTCCAGTTAACGTGCAATGCAAGTGACCGCGCGAGCGCCTCCATGATTATATTGTCTGTTATGCTTCTTATTTATTCAATCCAGGCAATTATGTTGATGAAAAATTTATTAAAATTAAGATACAATTTATACAAAACAAAATACACTTTTAAAGAAAGGTTTTCTACAAAACAAAACTTAATGAAGTGGTCAAAATCATGTCTGACCCGCTCCATGTCTCTCGATATATTGCGCATCTTACTCGTGCTGTTCACTGCAAGCATAAATGGAAAACAATAACATTATAATATTTGAACAAATATGAAACTAAATGCGCTTATTTAATGGCTACAACAGTATAATAGGCCTACAGACTATCTATTTGTACAAATTGCTGCACATTCATTTAATTCTGAATTTTGCACACACAAGTTGAAAGGCATTTGTTCAAATCAAGTTCACGGATAATTGTGCGTGCATTTATTAATCATTATGATACTAAAATCATAACAAAGTAGGCTATGCTATGTACAAAAAAATCAGATGAGCCCAGAATATGAATGCAACGTTTACTTGTTCAATTTAATAAAATTAAAACTTTAATTGTGATCATTAAAATAATTGAATATAAAATATTTAGTGGCCAAGTTTTTCTCATTTATATATATATATATATATATATATATATATATTAGTGGTGGGCCGTTATCGGCGTTAACGTGCTGCGTTAATGCGAGACTCTTATCGCGCGATAAAAAAAATATCGCCGTTAATCTATTCTCCAAGTTGGGTTGGGAGATGATGACGCAATCTACCTGCGGCCGCGAGGTAAACCCGGCTGCAACGCATATTCGTCGTCATCTTAAGTAAACACGGCTGAAAGTGAAAGCTGGTGAAAAAGATCGGTGCAACATCCATTATTTGGACTTGGTTCGGGTTTAAGCCGTCAGACGAGCAGCAGCAAACTATATACAGAGTGTGTGGGGTAACAGTTCGGTAAGTTAACACACGACTAATCCGTTCTACCACCTCAAATTCAAAACGAAACATGATATCACTGAATACCAGCGCGCGCGTATTATTCCCATTCCAATATATCTTAGTGCAGGGCCGGATCTACCATATGGGCAATCTGGGCACGTGCCCAGGGGCACGTGTTTAAAAGCAATTGTTTAAAAGCAGGGGCACCATTGTTTAAAAGCAATTGTTAAAATTGCTTTTAAACAATTCATGTGCGACAAGACAAAAGTCTGACTGTGACACACACACACACACGCACACACAGACACAGAAAGACGCGCGCGCGCCAGTATCGTGCGCACAGACAGCACGCCAGAATACAGTTATCTTTCGTGCTTGAACTTACAATAACACACACAAGTATGCCAAAATGTCCGTTTTGTCGAGTATCTTCATAACATAAGAGCTGTCTTATGATGAACGTCAAGAGTTGTGACAGAATGAGGCGCGTGCGAGAGCCGCGTCTCCATCAGCTGGTCTTAAAGAGACAGCAGCCAATAAAGCTTTCTGTCAGTAAAGTTAATCAAAGAACAAAAAGTCAGAGAAAATGACTCACTGCTGGTGACTAAAGTTTTTTTTTTTTTTTTTTTTTTGCTATAATAAGGATTAGTCTATATTTAATTGATAATTTATGCAGTGCAGTTTGACAATTTCGGTATATGTCCTAGGTCTACCTGTTTGACAGGCACAGGTAAATATGACATTTATTTTTAACTCTTGTATTATTGAGACAAATAACAATATTGAATTTATTTTAATTTGAAAACACAGTGCATTTAGTTGTTGTTTCTAGTTTGAGTTGAGAAATGGGCTACAAATTTCAGCATTATCACTAATCTGTGTGTGCATTTTACTTGAGAAATAAGCAAGTTAACTCATGAAACCATTTGTTTACTATATCGCAATCGCATATCGCAATATTGACCTCAATAATCACAATATGACATTTTCCCCAAATCGTGCAGCCATACTTTTCAGAAAAATGTATTTCGTATCATTGTCTTGTGAACTAGTCATTCAGCTTTTGATCAATAGTGATTGGCATGTTAAATCCCACACCTGGTGTGTGTTCCTTTGGAGGGTGTGGTTGTCAGGTAGGGGAGGGGGCCCATGAGCTTCAGTGCCCAGGGGCCCCTGGGGGTACTAATCCAGCCTTGCTTAGTGGTGTAGCACATCATCTCGATTTTAAGAATCGTTGTTGTGTTTCTTTTTAACTGAAAAGACATCAGTTAGACAATATTCTAATTTTAAATTTGGGGTTTCATAAGCTCCAAGCCATAATAAACATTAGACCTACTTAAGTCTCTGCAGCTAGTGTACTTAAATTTCATTTATCTGCAAAATTATGTTGTGTACTTACAGTTTTGCACAATATATGTTCTCAAAACTACATAAACCCTTTAAAAATATATACATTTAGCAGTTGTTTAGCATGGGTCTGTGTAATCTGTTCTGAAATGGTTTTATTATAATATACTGTAAATCGTTATCGCAAGAGGCTGCAATGTATATCACAATATAGATTTTAGGCCATATCGCCCATCCCTAATTGATAGCCTATAGTAGTTGATAATAACATAGGCCTACCTAATGTTGCCTACGGACGGTAACAGTACAGTAGTAACCTTTTACAGTCTATGAGTAGAACAGCTTTCTCAAGCAGTTTGTGATGCATTTTGGAAACAGGAGATGAGCCCCTGGTCTAATGCGCCACCTGGCTTGAGAAACCCGTTCTCAAAGACTTACTTTTATAGTCATTATTTGGGTAGCACACATATTCTGAATGCCTTCGGCAGAATTCAAATGAGCCATTTTAATCTAGATTAATCTAGATTAATTTCAAAATTAATCTAGAGTAATCTAGATTAAAAAAATTAATCTATGCCCACCTCTAATATATATATATATGCATTCATTCCAATGAACTGCCGTAGCCAAGGCGACATCTAGCATACAACCGCTCATAGGTGTATCCATGACAACTGCTTACTACTTAAGATCGCTTCCGGTCACGAAAAAATACCAATGCAGAATTAAGGATTACGACTTTATACATACGTATTTTGATTTCCGATTTCCATCTATAAACACATCAAGGACAATCGGATAACGAGATTGTTTTTCGTTTTCCGTTTTTTAATATCAAAACAAAAAACGAATAATGGGTTGTTTTCCGTTTTTCGTTTTCCTATTTACTAATGGTAATTGGGAAACCGGCCGTTTTTCGTTTTTGTTTTTTTCCTTTCAAAACGAAAATCCGTTGGCCGCCAAGTACACGGACCGTTCTGCCTCTCCGTCGCGGTGAACTTTTTTTTCTTGAGCACGTCTATAAACTGAAACAAAACTTAGCGAATACTTCTCACACATTTATGAGCCATACCTTTATACACATTTAAGTGTGTACTTTTAAATGATCGGATTCAAACTGAAAACAAATATTCTCTGTTTAAGTAATTTGTATAAAACCAACAGGATGTCCAGTATCTCAAACGCTTGCTAATTACTTTTTAATTCGACACGCCCACTCGCGCAAAAGAGATTCACATGCAAATCTCCACATGGGACGCGAACGCCCTCGTTCCCTCAAACACAAAACACCAAAACACTTCACAAGTCTCTACTTTTCGTCGAGTTTGGAAGACACGTCTGAGCTTACATTGGATTTACCCCCAGAAGAAGAAGAACGCGATTTGAAGACAAGAAAGATGTAAGGTAAGAAATTCTTACTTATTAGTTTATGGTATTGTTGCATAAACTTCACATTGCAGTTGAACTGTTGCTAGATATATGGTGAATATTATAATATTTAGACCCGTGTTTACTGTTAAATACTGTTTGTGGATATCTGCTCAAACATAGATATGTATAACCATAATGTTTAATATTTTGGAGCCCGATGGCGTTTGAATGTATCATATTTTGGAGCGCGCTGTGGGTTTTAATGTATCATATTTTGGAGCGCGATTGCGTTCAGGAAAAATGCACCAAACATTAGGCTTTATGTTTTTACTATTATCTCATTTCATATCATCATAACGAATGGAAACATTTGAAGTAACATATCTCAATATATCAATATATTTATATATCAATATCAATATATTTTTCTCTAGCATAGTTGTTCTTGAAATCTTTTGGAAGATTTAATTTATTGTTATTATTATTTTATGCAGCACTGCGTAGCCTATGCCTACAAGGCACAACAAACCTGGTGTTCATTATATATTGTTGGAAACGTGTGTGTGTGTGTATTCTGTGAATTTTAAAAAGAAATTTGAACCAGAAAAATCTAAAATCTATTCCCAAAATCGTGCAGCCCTATAGTTTCTCTTGATATCAGTATGTTCACAGTTTTTTCTTTTTTTTTTTCTTTCAGGGACCAGATGCCACTGAGTCCTGCTGACTTCAACATTCACATGAGTCTCTGTACATGAACATGGTAAAGTGAAAATCAAACACCTTGGAAATGAAAGGTATGTACAATGTTTTTAGGAATGGCACAAAGGTCTCTGTCTTTGGATCATTGTTTTCAATGTGCTCTTTTGTCATTTGTATTTTTGGATTGTGTTGTGTTGTAAATAAATCCAAACAATCTAAAAGCCATTTTTTTTTTAAATCTCCTCATTCTTTGTGCAAGGTTGCTCTGAATGACAGGGCCTGATCGCTCCTAATAGGGCAGTTAGGGGAGTGTCTTTGTCTTTCTCAGGTGTTGAAGGCTTACATATTCATGAGATGATCACGCCTCTTCGCATATGGCTTTGTCACACAAAACACGTCTTAGAAATTTTAAATCAATATATTGTCTTATCTGAATGAGCAGTCAGGGTGATTTTCACATAGTTTTGGAGCAAATATTCTAGGCTATGTCATACAATTTTCAAAAGTCTTGTGAAGAAATAATCGGTATGGGTTTCATGGCCTTATTTCAGTGAGAATTTTTTTTTTGTATTTTCACAAACCACGCATAAATGTCATTATCTCAAAACTACAAACTTTTACATACATGCTGCTGATATATTATTGTAGCAGAGTTTGTGCTGAATACAGTGTAATTAGACTTTAGCCATGAAAATGTCACTAGTAACAGAAAAAAACACAAATGTCAGAGCATGTCAGACCACCTCCAGGGCCCAGAAAACAGCTCAGACCTCAGAGGGTTAACTGAGAAATGGTCCCTTAAACTATAGACTTCAATGACCCCTGTGACTTATAGTCGTCAGGGTACCCTAGAAAAACAGATGTATTGACACGTTAAAGACCTTTCTCAAACAAAATATCTTTCCATATTTCATGTCTGGAAGCCGGGCTAAATGAGCAAGCACTGTTACTGCATTCAGATTTCAAATACAGACATTAGAGAATACATGAAAAGAACATTTCAGTAATTACACTGGTAACTTCTATAACAAAGTAAAATCTCACCTCAAGCCTAGAGAAGTCATTCAACTCATGTGATATTTAGAAGGGAAAATATTGATTAAAGGGGTGATATAATGCCCTTTTGACTAGATCAGTGGTTCTCAACCTCTCCTGCAGGGACCCCCTGACAGGCCATGTTTCTGTTTTAACCCTGAAATGGCACACCTGATTCAATTAATTAAAGGCTTAATGAGTAGTTGACTAATTGATTAATTGACTAATTCCTACTCTTCCTACTCTAATAACTATTCATTAATTGAATCAGGTGTGCCATTTCAGGGTTAAAACAGAAACATGGCCTGTCAGGGGGTCCCTGCAGGAGAGGTTGAGAACCACTGGACTAGATGTAAAATAAGTCTCTGATGTCCTCAGAGTGTGTATGTGAAGTTTTAGCTCAAAATACCCCACAGATATTTTTATATAGCATGTTAAAGTTGTCACTTTTAGAGGGTGAGCAAAAACGCACCGTTTTTGTGCCTGTTCCTTTAAATGCAAATGAGCTGCTGCTCCCGGCACAGAGGGCGGAGCAGACATGCAGTGAAAATTGTATGTTCAAACAAAGTCAGAAAGATGGAGAGACTCAAAAAGAAGTGACAACATGTAGACAATATTTCTGAATGTTTAGTTATGTAGCTCATGTGTAGTTATCGTCTAGTCATTGATTAGCATATTCTGTTTTGATAATCTATAAATCATGTTCTGGAGGCGGGCGTTATGTAAATTTTAGGGTTAGTGATGTCACTAACCCGGGAGGAATATCGTGTAGTCCCTACCAGCCGTTTGTTGTTGTCCTTAAAAAGTGATTTCTTTAAAAGAAAATACTCCCTTTTTTACACTTTCAGCTTTGTAACTTTTCAGATGTTGTTTATGCTCAAACAGCAACATTACACACTAACTAAAGTTAGAAAAGTGAGATCATATTCAACCACCCCTTTAATACCTTGATTATAATAACTTATTACATATACATTGAAGCAGCAGTGAATTCCAAAATACACCCCCTTCAAGTGGAAATCAACTAGTTCACTAAATTGCAAGGAGTACTGTTGGAAAAACATTATAAGATATGTTATAACACCAATACAAATGGCCAAATGTAGTAATAACACTTCAAAATGTTGGCGAAACTGTGGATGTAATGAAGCAAACCATTACCATACTGTATTTTAGTTGTATATGTTCAGATATAGTAGCAGCAGATAATAAATACCTGACTGGCGTGATTTTGGCAGCCAGTAAGGCAAACACATGCAAATGGTTAAAACAAGAGAGACCAACATTAGATGACTGGATAGATGTGACAATTCTGGTTTGATGGAATGATTGAAAAGATCACTTTTTTATCCATTTGAAGAAATGTTTTTCTGTAAAAATGGAGGAAATGGTTTGAATATGTATCAGAAGGAAGGTCAGATTTTGCTGCTATACATAAGCAGATTAATATATAATGTTTATGTCAATAATGTATCTTTGCACGTGTGTGTAATAATAATTCTCATAAATCATTTGAGATTATAATAATAAGTAATTTAAGGTTGTTAAGGATGGAATATAACTAGGACACATGTTCTTTCCCCGGATGTGCATAGTTTCCCTTTTCTTTTCTTTTCTTTTTAATAATTTTAAAAAAAAATTTGGGGGGGGGGGGATGTGTATACTTTGAAACAATTTAACAAATCTTGAGTACAATTTATATTTAAAACACATTAGGTAATTGTACATATTTGTAAAGAAACTTTGTGATTGCATTGAGCACTGTATGTAAACTGAAATATACTATATGATTGTACTCAATTAAAATAAACAAAAAAACAGAACAGTTTGCTGAACAGAGCTCGCTGTGGACCCCTAGGTCACGGCCTACAAAAGCATGTGCATTAATCTGTCCCTGCAGGGACTCCACAATAGCTGTGTCTCAAGTTTGAAGGCCGCACTCTCCAGAGGGCGCTTTTGAAGGCCACATACTGTACGTCATCAAGGCTGTCTCGTTTCAGAAAAAAAAAAACATTACATTCCAAGTTAAAAACAAAGTAATTACGCTAATTATGGTGCACAAGGATTATGTACATTTTTAGAATGGTTGCTTTTCTGAAAACTGATGACATCTATGGCCGACAAATGCAACCTCCCGAGGCTGCAGCCTTCAAAATGAGACATGGTCTTCAATTAAATTATTATATTCTAATATGTCAAGCAACAGACAAATATTGTTGTATTAATCTACCTTGAGTCTCAATAATTATTTGTCTCACCCTTAGTCTACGAGAAATCACAATCGTTTGTCAGTATTGAGAAGTGTAATTGGCCGTAGGCTATCTACAATTATTTTATCCTTTGCAGGTTTTGGAATCAAAATAACAAGACCCTGCTTCATGGTAGACAATAAGTAATTACTCTTTTTTTGTATTTAATTTTTTTTATCAAAAAGTATTAAAAAGATTAACTTTTTAAAAAGAATCATTTAAAAGTTATTGAATTTTCTCTAAGTTCATATTTAAAAAAAAATTATTTACTGCCACTGGGCATACATTTGTTACCAATATCAGTTATAATCCTCTTTATATGTATGTGCCATAGTCCCACTAGGTTGGCGCCTCCCACTAGGCCGGGCAGCTGCGGCGTTCAGTGCTGTGTGGGAAGTCATCAGGCGGAGGTCTGTGTTGTTAGATTAATTCAAACTGGTGCACTGACGTTTCAGTATTACACAAACATTGCTGCCCTTTGTTGGAGTTCATTGCCATGGACTGTAGGCCCTTCTATGCCCCTAGAGAGTTTACCTCTATTATATTTGCATGTGTGTATATCCCATCCGAAGTTAACACACGGGAGGCGCAGTACACCCTAACGGAGCTGATCATCAAAATTTAGAATAAGCATCCTGACTCTGTGCTTCTCGTTATGGGCGACTTCAATGCCTGCCATTTGAAACATGATCTGCCCAAATACAATCAACTAGTCAGCTGTCCGACTCGTGGAGAAAATATACTGGATCATTTTTATTCTGTCCACAAAGCAGCATATCGTTCACTTCCCCGTGCCCCCCTCGGGAACTCTGTTCACTGTTTAATTCAGATGGTCCCCACTTACAAACAAAAACTAAGACTAGCCAAAGCAGTTCAGCATACATCTAAAAGATGGACGACAGAGGCAATTGGGATGTTACAAGACTGTTTAAACACCACTGATTGGGAATCCATGCGTGCCTCTTGTGACTCCATGGACTCATATACAGACACTGTGTGTTCATACATTTCCTTTTGTGAGCAAAACTGTATTCCCACCAAAACTGTGGTGAAATATAATAACAACAAACCCTGGTTCACAAAATCCCTCAGGCTGCTTAGGAAGACCAAAGAGCAGGCCTACAGGGAAGGAAGTGGAGATGAATACAGGCTTGCCAGACAAAAGTTAAATAAAGCCATTAGGAAAGCAAAAGCTGCCTACAAGGTGAGGATGGAGGAACAATTTGGCACTAATGACTCCTCTTCGGCCTGGAGATCACTGAAGAACTTGACAGGCTATAAAAAAATAAAATACAACAAGTCACTCCATCTGCTAAACTGGCTAATTTTATACCAGATTTGAGAGATCTCCCGGCCCTCCCCCTTCCCCTTGCCCTTCCAGGTGGGATCTGACTCATAATCATGAAGTCCCACTCAGGGAGGAGGAGAACACTGCCCCTCAAGATCAAGCCCCCTTTGATATTGAGGAGAAGGATGTGTACTGGCTATTTAGCCGGCAGAATGTAAGGAAAGCAGGTGGCCCCGATGGGATTTCGCCTGCCACCCTGAAGCACTGCGCTAGTCAGCTCGCTCCAGTTTTTACAGTCATTTTTAATCAGTCAATTGTCTTATGTAAGGTTCCGGGTTGTTTTAAGTCATCAACCATTATTCCAGTACCAAAGAAAAACAGTGCCGTGGGCCTGAATGACTACAGACCGGTGGCCCTTACATCAGTGGTCATGAAATGTCTTGAGCGGTTGGTTCTGTTCCATCTCAAACCCATCACAGCTCCCCATCTTGACCCACTGCAGTTTGCTTACAGGGCAAACCGCTCAGTGGATGATGCAGTTAACTTAGGCCTGCATTATGCTCTGGACCATCTCGACTCTCCTGGCTCCTATGTAAGGATGCTGTTTGTAGATTTTAGTGCCGCCTTTAATACCATTCTACCCAAGCGGCTGCGGAAGAAGCTGTCACTGATGGGGTTGGAACCCTCTATCCGCGGCTGGATTATGGATTTTCTCAGCAACAGACAACATCATGTGCAGCTTGGCCAGCACATGTCTGATCCTCAGTCCACCAACATTGGAGCACCTCAGGGGTGCGTGCTGTCACCATTTCTCTACTCACTGTATACCAATGATTGCACTTCCAACAACCGTTCCATCAAGCTGATTACATTTGCAGACGATACCACCTTGGTCGGCCTTATTAAGGGCAACGACGAGTCTGCTTATAGGCAGGAAGTGTCTCATCTGGTTGCGTAGTGTGATAAGAACAATCTTGAGCTTAACCAACAAACGACAGTGGAAATGGTGATAGACTTTTGCAGAGCCCCCGCCTCTCTCCCACCCCTAACCATCAAGAGCTCTGTTGTCAATATGAGCAGGCTCATAACTGAGCTCTGGGACTGAAGTGGGCTTGTGGGCTGGACCGAGCTCGTAACTGAGCTCTGCGCCAGGGGGGGGGCTTGTGACTGAGCTCTGGGACTGAAGTGGGCTTGTGGGCTGGACCGGGCTCGTGACTGAGCTCTGGGGCTGTAGTTGTCTCGTGACTGAGCTTGTGGCCTGGAGCAGACTCCTGACTGACCTCTGGGGCTGGAGCGGGCTCGTGGGCTGGACCGGGCAGGTGTCTGAGCTCTGGGGCGGGAGCAGGCTCCTGGCTGAGCTCTGGGGCGGGAGTGAGCTTGTGACTATGTGTCAAAAACTTAAACCTTCCTGTTTCTGGAGATCTGCCTACCTTCTGGGTTCAGATCCAGCCCTGATCAAACACACCTGTTTGTAATCAAGTTCTCCTGAAGTTCTTAAAGAGTTAGGCTGTGTTCCAGTCCACTTTTAGACACGCACTTGGAAACTTCCCTAAGCACTTCCCCTCGGGGGAATCCCTGCCGCCATTTAAAAGTGCGTTCCACTTCGTGAAGTGGACAAGGGAAGTTTATATGGACAGACCCTCGCTCCCTCGATTTTGACAGAGGGAGCAAGTCTACTTCATATGTCCCACAATACAGTACGATTTTGACGTCACCACTGATCTCGTCTAATCACCAACAAACAACTCTATGATATATCAATTATATATATTTTTTTATTTAAAACAACCCAAACACACCTATAAATATTTGGATGCTGCATTAAACAAATTCTTAAAAAAATTAAATAAATAAAAACTCCATAGCTGATCCCAAGTGATCAAGGGCTTAGGACGTTCCAATTCAGCCCATTGTAGTTTCCGCCACTATTGGGCACTCATGCAACGCAAGCAATGACATACATCCGAGTGAACGAGACGGGGGGAAGTTAGCAAGTGAAAGGCATGACAATTTTGGACTGGAACGCAGCCTTAGTTCACCCCAAAACTCATGTAATTTCAAACCTGGTAGACTTTCAAACTAGGATTACTTTAATGATGTCTTTACTACCTTTCTGGGCCTTGAAAGTGCTAGTTGTGTTGGCTCTCAATGGAGGGACAGAAAGCTTTCAGATTTCATTAAAAAGATCTTCATTTGTGTTCAGAAGATGAAAGTCTTGAAGGTTTGGAACGACACGAGAGTGAATAATTAATGACAGAAGTTACATTTTTGGGTGAACTGACCCTTTAACCCTCTAGGGTCTGAGCGGTTTTCTGGGCCCTGGAGGTGTTCTGACATGCTCTGACATTTGTTTTGTTTTTCAGTTATTTATAAACATGTTAATGGCAAAAGTGTAAATTCACTCTATATAACACAAACAGGGCTAGCATAATATCTGATCAACATGCTTGTAAATCTTTGTATTTTTAAGAGAATAATGTTTATGCGTGGTTATAAAAAAAAAATTTAAAAAAAGAAAGTTGCTGAAATAAGAACACAAAACACATTCTAAATATGTGCCCACAAGACTCTTGACTAATGTATGTTGTCGTTTCTAGTTCTGGCTTCAAAATGATGTGAAATTCATCCTGCCTGATCGTTCTCTTAAAACAATACATTGATTTAAACATTGTAAAACAGTTTTTTTTGTCAGAAGAGGTTTATGCGTGGGAGGGGTAATCGCTCATCAATATTAATGAGATTCAAACCAGGGTGTGACATAGACACTCCCCCAATGACTAATGGGCCATCAAGAGAGGCAGCCTGAACAAAGTAGAGGAGATTCAAAGGTTTTGTTTTTCACTGTTTTATTGTAATTCCTCTATGAGGAGGAACTAAATGTTTTAAATTTGCAATGTTTTAAACTCAGCTGTGGTCCAGGTTCCCGTGCAGGCAGGAATCTCAGAGTCTGTGGAACCATATCAATGTCAGTCTCTGTTTTCCATGACAGAGTAGACTGCTTGTTGCTTGTCTGAATGTTTGTCTTGGCCCTCTTTGCAACAGGTGTCTGATGATCACCATCACCTTTATAGCTGTAAAATAAACAAACAACTGTGAGCATGTTTATTACACAAAATATAACAACTGCATTTCAATCATTATAAGTAACATTGGCCAGATGCAAAGCCATACAGACACATAATGTTTGTATGGACTATGTAAAACCAGAATATGTAAACAGAATTATACTAATATCTGAAAGAAAGGGAATAAGTGTACTTACTTTTCAGTTGTTCTCAAAACTGAACGACACCTGTCGCGTGACCTCCCAGTGCGAGTTGCAGGTGAGGTTGAGAGTGATGCTACCACATTCCTATAAAAATAATAATATTAATATTAATAAAGGTTGAACAAAGTACTATGCCAGCACATGCATAACTGATGGACAGTCAGCATTTTGGTAAAACAACAAAAATAAGCTCTTTTATACTAACATTACCAATCACTAATTGTAATATTGTGCATACATAACACCACAATTTTTGCAATTGTGTCTGGTAATTGTGTTTTGCAATTGTGTCTGGCAATCCACACAGGCACATGTACATTTGTAGCATCTCTAAGTATATAAACAAAATTGGTCTAACATCTGTAAAATAGTGGGTAAATATGTACTTACTCCTTCTGATTTCTGTCTGTGTTGCTGCGTGCCCTCTTAGTGCGAGTTGCAGTGAGAGGTGAGAGTGAGCAACCTACATCATTCCTTTCAAAAAAAGTTGAAAACTATTATTATCATATAGAGTACTATTCCAGCACATGCACAACTGATGGGCATTAGCATGCTGATAAGATAGCACAAAGAAAAAATATGTAACATTATCAACCAACCTCCAAAAATAAATAAACTCATACAGGTAATAAGTATATAAACAAAATTGCACAAACATTGGTAAATATGTACTTACTCTTTCTGACGTTCAACTGTGTTGCTGCGCGCCCTCCGAGTTGCAGATGAAGGAGATGCAGCATTCCTGTTTTAAAAAAAGTTGAAAACTATTATAACATAAATATTTCAAAGTATAGTAGCCTATCATTAGTCTATATGAATAACTGATGCAAATAATTGTAGACATGTGCTGTAGGCATAATATTGCGTGTAATGGGCCATTACCGGAGATAGCACAACGCAAACATTAACACATTTGCAATTCATCAGCTGGGCATATTTACACATTTCAGCACATACACACATTTGCAATAGATATTTGCAAGCACTCTTCGTTGATGATAATGAGGCAGCATAAACACTAGTCAAAATATAATCTAAACATACATAATATTTTCTAAATTAATTTCAAAATTCTAACTTTCATACAGGCCTATAATCTAAACGTTGTACATATATACAGCATGTCTAGGCTATGCTGTATAAAGTCTTCTGAAGGCACGCGCCGAAACGCGTTTGTGCAAATAAGTTTATTTATGCATGAAGCCTCTCTCCTACTTTATACAGCATAGCCTAGACCATTTAAATATAAATTACTCTGAATGGAAAGTATGGAAATGGTCCAACCAGTAAAATCTGTAGCCTACGTTTATTTAAAATAGCTTGTCGACTAATTTCTCTGTACTGTAGGCTAATTGGCCTACGTGTTGTAGCCTAGTCATTAAATAAAACAATTTAGTTCATATTTAGGTTTAAATAAAATCTTTTTTTTTAAATTTTTTTTTTTATGTCGATTATATGAAAAGTGAAAAGCATGAGTAAGATCATGCGCAATCGTGAGACAAATGGAGTGGGCAGACAAGATTTTGACCATTTCATTAAGTTTATTTTTTGTATAAAGCCTTTCTTTAAAGTGAATTTCGTTTTGTATTAATTGTATCTTAATTTGAATAGTTGTTTCATCAACCAATTGCCTGTATTTAATACATAAGAATTAAAAATAGCAGGAACTGGAGGCCTCATAAATGAACCCAAACTCATAAGCTTTGCCTAAAATACCAGAGAAATATATAGAAAGCTCGAAATGTGTTATTTTAAACAAAACTATTAAAAACGAAAGAAAACAGACTGCATGAAGCCTCTCTCCTACTTTATAAAGCATAGCCTAGACCATTTAAATATAATTACTCTGAATGACAAGTATGGAAATGGTCCAACCAGTAAAATATGTAGCCTACGTTTATACAAAATAGTTTGTCAACTAATGCAAGTAAATTTAAAAAGACTTACTCATCCGAAATATTATCCACGCCTGGATCAAGTCGCTCTTCAAAAATACAAACATTCGTTGTCAGAGTCCTGTTCTTCTTCTGAGGAAAAAGTGAACTCTTCATCGCTATCCAGGACTAGCTGAAGGGCTGTGTGTCATCTTCCAACGGCGCAGGAAAGTGAATGAATGAAACTTGCTGGTTTTAAAGCATTTCAGGGGGCTTTTTACCTTATTTTGCATAGATCACCTCAGTACATTATCTTATGAATAGCGCGCTCTGCGAGTGGGTGTGAACTCATTTCAGGGGGCGTTTACCTTATTTTGCATAGATCACCTCAGCACATTATCTTATGAATAGCGCGCTCTGCGAGAGGGCGTGAACTAATTACAGCTAATTAGATGAGACGGGAGAAACTGTACTTCTCTTTAGCTTCATACAGATTACATTGCAGGAGAATATTTGTTTTGAATGTGAACTGTTTTATTTAAAAGTAGAAATTTAAAGCTTTCTTTAGACGCATGTTTCATGGTTGTGTGATAAGTATTCGCTGAGTTGCAGTTCATTTTCCAGAGTGAGCTGAAAGCGCACCCTGTTCATTTTATTTATTTAAAAATAAAAACAAGGTTTTGATGTTAATGTGAGTGTACACAAAAAAAAAGAAGACCCTCTATAGTTTATAATCATGTATTTATTTTATTTATATGACCATAAATGCATAAATGCAAATCTGCAGTGTGGCCTTTCTGGAGTTATTTATGTTATTTCTTAGTTTTATTGATCAAAAATGTTTTTATACATTTTCTTCTATATCTTTGTGCAATTTTCTGTACATCGCAGCTTTGAAACGTTAAAGCCCCGCCCCCAGCCCCACCCCCATAAACATGATTCGACTATTAGTCGACTATAGGCAAGACATGACGATTCTGATTCGACTATGAAAATCCATAGTCGGGGACAGCCCTATCGACAAAACAAACGGGAACTCTTCAGAGGCAAACAGTGAACATTTCAACAGGGCATCTCCTCTCCTATTAGCACAAACAGAGGGGTTAAATTCTAATCCCAGATGATAATTCTCCGACCTCCAGATGGATAGAACAGATCAATGTCACTGAGCTCTCATTATTGACAGTAGACCAGCATGACATATGGAGTGCACGGTAAAGAGAAATGTATCTTCCACACACACACGGCAATTCCACTTCAAGCATATAATGTGGGAGAAAACGTCAATTTTGGGCACTGCAAACTCACTTCACGAAGTGCAATTTAAAGCCAGCACTCACCCTTGGGTCTCTGTCCGAGGGGGACTATCTGTCTGTCCGAGATAAGAGATTATCGATCTCTTATCTCTTCCTCCATTATAAATGGTGATGTGAACTCTGACTGTGTTTGTGAAGAACAACATCTCAAAACCTCTCTCAAAGGTTTTGAGATGTTGTTCTTCACAAACACAGTCAGAGTTCACATCACCATTTATAATGGAGGAAGAGATAAGAGATCGATAATGAATCAGTACAATCCACTCAGTGATATTTATGATCGTGATCCAAACACTCCAAACCACATCCAATTCAGTGTCGAATGCATGCAATTACGAGACTCAGCTCTCGGTTACTTAGCTCCTCTCCAATGCCAACGGGGTATTTCACTCTCCCTCTGTTGCCCTTGAGTCCCTCATCAAGTCAACACTCTCCTCTTCATTCGACAGGACTCCAATAACTGCAACCACCCAATAAAACGACTTATCACGGGGGAGAACCACACCAACAGCCTCTTTCTCTTAATTTTTATATTCTCTCAAATGCTGACGGGGCCTCACCCAAACTCTCAGAGTAAATTCCCCACACCTGTTGTCAATCTGTCATTTGGGGTTGTAATGGCAACAGACGCACACACGCACATAGACATGTATAGAAAGGCTAGATGGCTCAAGGCGGAGTCAGCTGTGTCGTCACTTGGCGGCCATCTTAGGTCAGGAGACTGCGCTGCTGCTCCCTGCTGCTGTGGACGGAAGGTGAGTGACATACGCCAACTAAAATGCTCGTAACTTGCTGAATTCTTGACGGATTTACAAACGGTTTGGTTTATTACAAACCTTATTAACGTGGCTATGATTTGTGCTGATGCCGTTTGTGGCTATAATTTTTCACAAGTATGCAGTTAAATAGCCGCATCCCTGACGTTTATGACACACCAAGCCGTTTGAAAATCGGTTGAAAATTGAGCAAAATATAGTTATTTCAGCACTACATGCACAATAGACTTTAATGTTATAACTGGACGAGCGGTCCTGTCCTAAGATGGCCGCCGTGTGACGTCGTCGGGTCCCATTGGCTCTCAGCGCCGGTAAGCTATCTAGCCTTTCTATACATGTCTATGCACACGCAGGCCTGGGGACGGTGTTACACTCAAAGTGTCCCAACGGGAACACTGCTTCAGCAGGAATAAGTTCCATATGCTACTTGTCACACCGTGACACTATCTCACACGCATCCTCACATACGGTCACCGTGATTTTGCCAAGTAAGATGTGTTCCTGGATCAACAAATTTTGTTGATCCTGGATCAACATTTAATCAACCAATCACAAGCCTCTGATGTCATCAGTGTGTGCCGACCAAATCCAATCGGTCCATTTTGAACGTTCCCTCCTCTCTTCCCTCGGCTGACTGACAAAAGGTAAGTTATTTTGTCTGTCCTCTTTCTTTGACCCTCTCTGCAACTAAAAATCTGACTTTGTAAATGTATTTATTCACTAAAAAATCCTGAAATAGAACACTTAAATGGCATAATGTGATGCAACTCTGAACATAACAGCCATGTGCCGTTTAGCTAATAGCTAAGCTTACTTTAACCCCTAAAAATCGAATTTCTCTCATACCTTTACACACAAATACACATTTAATATTTAATAAAATGTTATAATAATGTTTAAAAATGTCAATAAATTCCAGGTCTTTAAAACAGATTACTATGATTTTAGTCCGAATAAAGTGTGCAAAAAGTATATGACATTTAAAAAAACAGTACAATAATTGCTTTTTGAATCTGATTGTAATCAATATTTTGATATCGTCATCATTTCAATATGGGGTAGATTCGCTAATGTTGATCCAGGACCATCATGACCATTTCAATATGGGGTAGATTCGCAAATGTTGATCCAGGACCATCATGACCATTTCAATATGGGGTAGATTCACTAATGTTGATCCAGGACCATCATGACCATTTCTATATGGGGTAGATTCACTAATGTTGATCCAGGACCATCATGACCATTTCAATACGGGGTAGATTCGCTAATGTTGATCCAGGACCATCATGACCATTTCAATATGGGGTAGATTTGCTAATGTTGATCCAGGACCATCATGACCATTTCAATACGGGGTAGATTCGCTAATTTTGATCCAGGACCATCATGACCATTTCAATATGGGGTAGATTCGCTAATGTTGATCCAGGACCATCATGATCAGTTTAATATGGGGTGGATTCGCTAATGTTGATCCAGGACCATCATGATCAGTTTAATACTGGGTAGATTCGCTAATGTTGATCCAGGACCATCATGACCATTTCAATATGGGGTAGATTCGCTAATGTTGATTCAGGACCATCATCACCATTTCAATATGGGGTAGATTTGCTAATGTTGATCCAGGACCATCATGACCATTTCAATATGGGGTAGATTCGCTAATGTTGATCCAGGACCACCATGACCATTTCAGTATGGGGTAGATTCGCTAATGTTGATCCCCCTTACGAAAAAAAAGTATACTTCAAGTTCATTTTATGAAGTATACTTGAGTAATGTTCAAGTATATTTTTAAGTATACTTTATGTAGTAAGTATACTAATGTCAATATGTACTAGTAGTAAACTTGTAAGTGTACTATTTTAATACCGCTTGGGACTAAATTGGCCCACTTGAAGTATATAAAAGTATATGTTTAAGTGTACTATAAGTGTAACAGTAGTACACTTTAAGTGCACAACTAGTTCATAATTATGTTTTTCATTTGTACTGCAAGTGAACGCCTCGGTTACGACTGTAACCTCGGTTCCCTGAAGAGGGAACGAGCGTTGCGTCGAGAAATGACGCTGTGGGAACGCTTTGCGTGATGACGTCTTGAAGCACATGTAAAATCAGTCCAATGGTGTGGCGGAACGTCAGAGGCGGGTGACGTCACGTACCAGGAAACTATAAAAGCCGGCCCAAAACAGAAAACGAAAGCTTCGTAAAAGTCTGAAGTCGAGCTGACAGGCATGAAGGAGATATGGCAGGGCGACGCAACGCTCGTTCCCTCTTCAGGGAACCGAGGTTACAGTCGTAACCGAGGCGTTCCCTTTCAAGGGAACTCCCGTTGCGTCGAGAAATGACGCTGTGGGAACGTCTATACCAACGCCTCCATAGCTACAAATGTCTGTCCTGTGGGAAATCCGTAGAGCAGCACTAGGAAGACAAAACATGAGACCCTGGAGCAGAGTCTAGATCCAGAGAGTAAAACCTGACGAAAGTGTGCGGTGAGGACCAGCCTGCCGCATCACAGACGTCCTGTAATGAAACTCCTGAAATAAGGGCCTTAGAGGCCGCCATACTCCTCGTCGAGTGCGACCGGACAGCCAAAGGAGAAGGCTGCCCAGCCGCCTCATAAGCAAGTGAGATAGCCTCGACCACCCACTTGCTCATCCTTTGCTTAGACACCGGGCCCCCTTTGTTAGGGGACCCAAAGCACACAAATAATTGATCACTTTTACGCCACAAGGCAGCTCTGTGGACGTAAGCGTCTAACGCCCGCACAGGGCAAAGCAAATGATTAGCCTCCTGGTCAGCATTTTGAAAGGGAGGAGGACAGAAGGCCTGCAGAACAACAGGTCTGACCACATTAGTGGGGACCTTGGGGATATAACCCGGTCTCGGATGAAGGAACGCTTTAACCATACCCGGAGCAAACTCTAAGCATGACGGAGCCACCGACAATGCTTGAAGATCCCCTATTCTCTTGAGAGAAGAAATAGCCAGAAGGAAAAGAGCTTTCAGAGTAAGAAACTTCTCAGGAACCTCCTCAATGGGCTCAAAGGGGGCCTGGGATAAGCCTTGTAGCACAAAGGACAAATCCCAAGGTGGCACCCTAGAGCGAACTGCAGGCCTCAGCCTCCAAGTGCCACGAAGGAAACGAGATACCAAGGGGTCTTTCCCCACAGACATTCCACCCAAAGGAATGTGGTAAGCACCTATGGCCGCCACATAGACCTTTAAAGTGGACGGGGTCAGACCTGCAGTGAACCGTTCCTGCAGGAACTCCAGCACTGTACCAATTGGGCAGTGGACTGGGTCCAACTGACGGTCACTACACCAAGAAGTGAATACTCTCCACTTCAGGGCATAAAGTTTCCTCGTGGAGGGAGCTCTGGACTGTAGAATGGTCTCAACAACCTCGGTTGAGAGACCTGACTCTATGAGCTGGGCCCCCTCAGAGGCCAAGCCCACAGGTTCCACAGTTCTGGCCGAGGGTGAAATATCGAGCCCTCTGCCTGGGACAGAAGGTCCCTCCTGACGGGTAACTCCAGAGGATGCCCGTCGAGGAGGGACACAAGATCGGGAAACCATACTCTGCCCGGCCAGCGCGGGGCTATAAGAAGTAGATGGACCCGGTCCCTGCGAACTCTTTCCAGAACTCCCGGGAGCAGAGCAACTGGGGGAAAGGCGTACAGACGTAGCCTCGGCCACGTCTGTACCATAGCATCCAGTCCCAGAGGAGCTGGATGCGTGAGGGAGAACCAAAGTGGACAGTGAGACGTCTCTCGAGACGCAAACAGATCCACTTGTGCTTGGCCAAACTCCCTCCATATCAGCTCCACCACCTCGGGGTGGAGCCTCCATTCCCCGGGCCTCGGCCCCTGCCTCGACAGAGTGTCTGCTCCTATATTCTGTACCCCGGGGATGTAGGCTGCCCTGAGAGACAGCAACTTCCCCTGGGACCACAAGAGGATATGGCGTGCCAAGTTGGATAACGGGCGCGAACGCAAACCCCCTTGGTGGTTGATATAGGCGACTACCGATGTGTTGTCCGTATGTACTAACACATGGTGCCCCCTGAGATCTGTGATAAAGCTCCTCAGAGCCCGGAAGACAGCTAACATCTCTAGGCGATTGATATGCCAGGAATGATGATGGTCTTCCCACAGACCTTGAGACGAGCGACCCTCCAGGATCGCTCCCCAGCCCGTGAGGGAAGCATCCGTCGTTAGCAGTTTGCGACGACAAGGAGCTCCCAACACTGGGCCCTGGGACAGGAACCAAGGCTTCTTCCACATAACCAAGGCACATAGGCATCGCCGCGTGACCTTGATTGTGCGAAATGGGTTGCCCCTCGGGGAAAACCCCCTGGTCCTGAGCCACCACTGCAGGGGCCTCATGTGTAGCAGTCCAAAAGGTATCACGTTGGAAGCTGCTGCCATGAGACCCAACAGTCTCTGGAACTGTTTGACAGTGAGTAGCTGGCCTAGCTTTACACTTTTCACAGCTGCAAGGATGGAATCTATCCGTGGCGGTGACAGGCGCGCCTGCATCGACACAGAATCCCAAACCACGCCTAAAAAAGTGGTCCTCTGAAGTGGAGAAAGCACACTCTTCTTGGCGTTCAGCCGTAACCCCAGCTCTTTCATGTGGGCGAGAACAACATCTCGATGTTGAACCGCCAACTGATGCGACTGAGCTAAAATCAACCAATCATCGATGTAGTTCATGATGCGAATACCCTGGAGGCGCAGAGGCGCCAGAGCTGCATCCACGCATTTGGTGAAAGTGCGGGGTGATAAAGCCAGGCCGAATGGAAGAACTCGATATTGGTATGCTTTGCCCCCGAAAGCAAACCTCAGGAACTTCCAATGACACGGACGGATGGATATATGGAAATATGCGTCCTTGAGGTCTATCGTGACAAACCAGTCCTCGGACCTGATCTGTGGCACGATCTGCCTCAATGTTAACATTTTGAACTTGAGCTGCATGACTGACTCGTTCAGAACTCGAAGATCTAAAATGGGACGCAATCCCCCGTCCTTTTTTGGAACTATGAAGTACCGGCTGTAAAACCCGGTTTCCCTGCTGGAGGGAGGTACATATTCTATGGCCCCTTTCTCTAACAGAGTGTTTACTTCCTGTTCCATAACCAGAACCTGCTCGGGGCCCACCACTGTGGGCAGGACCCCCATAAACCGAGGTGGCCGTTTCTTGAATTGTATCTGATACCCTTTTTCCACGGTCTGCAGGACCCAACGAGAAACATTTGACAGTAGCTTCCACGCTGTCAAAGATTCTACTAGAGGTACCAGCCTCTCGAGACTGGTTTCTGGATTTTGTTGCTGTTGAGTAGTCTGTTCGACGCCCTTTAACGGCGAACCGGCAGGGAACGACCGAACAGACTGCTCTAGCACCCTCCTCAGAGGGGGCGGGCATCCCGAGGCCACTACGTTTCCGGGTGGACCTTGAGATATGTGCTCGCCGGAGACCGCTGCGCCCTGTAACACCAGAGGTGGCAGGGTTGGCAGAACGGTCCCCTGAGGGTACCGAAGAGAGACGGGCACCGTAAAAAGAGGTGTTAACCGCTCTGCTTCGGGGGGAACTACCCTCATTTGTCCTGGGTCCTCGGACGTCAGGACTTCTTCCCAGCAGCCTTCTTAGCAGTAATAACGGTCCTCAGATCCGTTCTACCCCTCAAAGACTGCTGGGTTTGAGCGCGCCCTCCGTGTCCCCGAGGTTTTTGTGGGGGAGCACGGGAGGAAACGCTCTGCTTCTGAGTGGCACGGTGCTCAGCGCTCTTTTTAGAGGAGTGAGGCTGCTCCCGCCCAGCAGCCTCATAGAAAGAACGGCGGGGGAGGAGTTTTTGCAATGCAGCTGCCTGTTTAGCAGCTTCCTGAGATTTAGCTACCGCACTGTTTACTGCATCGCCAAATAAACCCACAGTGGAAACCGGAGCATCTAAGAGAACGTGCTTTTCTTTCTCTTTTATATCACTCAGGTTGAGCCACAGATGCCTCTCAGTGGCCACCAGGGCTGCCATAGACCGCCCGATTGATTTAGCGGTCTCCTTGGTGGCCCTGAGAGACAAATCTGTGGCTCTGCGTAATTCAGCCACTGTATCGGGACCAATTCCCCCGCCCTCCTCTAAATCCCCCAATAATTCTGCCTGATAGGCTTGCATAATGGACATCGTATGCAGACACGCTGCTGCTTGACCAGCGGCTGCATAAGATTTATGAACCAGAGATGAAGTATATTTTACTGGCTTAGAGGGAAGTGAAGGAGCTTTCAGGGAAGATGCCATTGCTGGAGAGAGATAGCTCGCAAGCGTCTCCTCCACCTTCGGCATCTCCCCATAACCATAATCTTTATATTTCTGAATAGATGAATAGTAAGATGTTTGTGGTGCATACACTCTGTATGAAACCGGTTTTCCCCACGATCTCGACACCTCGGTGTGGAGATCGGGGAAAAACGGAAGGCTTCTTCGCTGAGGCTGAGCTTACTTTTTGAACGAACGTCCTGCCTATCCTCTGGCCACTCAATAGATAGTCTGTCAACTGCTCTAGTAATAACATCGAGCAGTTCCTCAAACGCATGAGACTGAGGTGGCGAATCCTCAGACTCAGCTTCAATACTCACAACATCCAACTCCTCAGAGCTGGATAGTTGCAGTATTGGTGCCTCTATCGGGGGGGAAGAAACCGCAATGCGTGCTTCCACACCCTGATGAGAGGCACTGGATCTGTCAGATTGATGCTGAGATAAGGCAGAGCCCGTCTCAACATCCACTGACAGATCCATTTGCGAACCCCAGGTCTGAGATCGCCGCCGAGCCTCAGCCGCGGCGGGACCCGAGCCCTGGGGAACGTGGTCGGGATTGAACCGAGCCAACCGGGATCGGAGCGTACGCAATGGAAGCGCACAGCAATGCTCACAGTCACCACCCTCGAGTGCTGACTGGGCATGCTCCTCTCCCAAACAAACAACACAAAGAGTGTGTGTGTCACCTCCCGTTAAATAACGCGGGCAGGGATGGACACACACTCGATACTGCTGCTTGCTCGCCATAACTGAATCAATATATATATATATAAAGACAGACAACACCAAATAACAAGGACAGATTTCAACACAGAGCGCAACTGAAGACTCAGAAAGCTTTCGTTTTCTGTTTTGGGCCGGCTTTTATAGTTTCCTGGTACGTGACGTCACCCGCCTCTGACGTTCCGCCACACCATTGGACTGATTTTACATGTGCTTCAAGACGTCATCACGCAAAGCGTTCCCACAGCGTCATTTCTCGACGCAACGGGAGTTCCCTTGAAAGGGAACTTATGAGTATACTAGTAGTTTACTATTTTAATACTTGTAGCAACTTTGAAGTATACTCTCAGTAAACTACTAGTTTAGTAGTTTTATTCTACAAGTTTTCTTTAAGTGAACTTAACATTATACTTATAGTTTACTATTTATATAAAATTTTTGCCATTGCAGTAGGCCTATACTACTATGTTCAAATGTAATTTTTTTATACTTGAAAAATACCTTTAACTTTAATTAAAAAAAACATTTTATTAGCTTCATGCATCCTTTTTTATCAACACTTGAATGTCAGTAAGTTTCATAAAGGCAACATTTTAAACAAAATAGTTGAGAAAATCACATTCTTGTCAAAGACTACGCCTTGATCAGATCCAGAACGATGATCAAAACACAGGTGGAGTAGATCGAGTCCAACACCCCCAAAGCTTCACAGTCGTTTTCTCTTCATGGGTTAGGCCTACACTTCATTTCATTTGGAAACATTAAGCAGTTTTGATTTACAAGCTGTTTAATGTTTGATATTACATTATTTTACATTTGAGTGAGCAATCGTCTATCACTTGTTTCAGCTTCTTCTTCTCCTGTGTTTTGATCCAGAGATTCTGTACTAAAAGATGAGTCATAGCACCCCCTACCGTATACCAGTGAAAAACATGGATAGCTGGAAAATTCAGTCAATGGCGGGGAAAAGTTAAATTAAAGTAAATATGTACACTACCAGTGGACTAGCCTACACAAAAATTCAGATACGCAGAATTAGAAACATCTGTTTTATATCAATATTTTAATCAATATTTTCAAACAAAGTTTCATAAGACTGTATATGAAAAACGATGTAAAAAAAAGTATATTTAATAGGCTACTCGATCAAAAGAGTTAACACAACTACAAGCCAAGTATACTTTGAATAATTCAAATTTTAAGTATATCTCGATCAAAAGATTGAGTACAAGTATAGGCCAAATATACTTAGACTTTTCTGTCAGTATAAGTCAAGTATACTTAAGTGCAATTTGAAGTATATTTCTGAGAAGTACATAAAGTATATTTCTGAGAAGTATATAAAAAGTAGACTGAAAGTATACTTTCTTATTTTTAGTTTAAAAGAAGTATACTAATAGAACACTTGAATAAACTTCTTTTTCGTAAGGGCCAGGACCATCATGACCATTTCAATATGGGGTAGATTCACTAATGTTGATCCAGGACCATCATGACCATTTCAATATGGGGTAGATTCGCTAATGTTGATCCAGGACCATCATGACAATTTGGGAAAGTCAGATCGATAATTTTGGGAAAAATGGCGGCATATGTGTTGGGTGGTTTGTCAGGCTCCACTCCAATACTTTCTAACTCATTTTATCAAATAGTTGCTGGGTTAAGAACAAAACAAAGAAACCAGTTAAATAATAATTATAGAGACGAAGGAAATGTCTGCGTATTTTTGCTTTGCTGTTGGCTTCTGTTGTTGCCACTTGGACAACACCTAAGCGCAAACAAACATATGTCCCAGGCTGACAACCATCAGTCAGTAAATATGAATGGATTACCGAGATTAAACTTCTTCGGACATGGATACCTTGTCATCTATTCGATCACCAAACAATCTGATCACCCCCGTCGTGGCACGCCGAGCAAACAAAACAACATTGCCATCTGCTCGAATACCAAACAAACTGAACTCACCCATCGCGGCACGCTGAGAAAGCGGGATTACCAGAAAGGATGCAATTGGCGTGATTTCGGTGTTCTCTTGACTTTGATTTTGCTGTCTGGGGATGTACAATTGAATCCAGGCCCATTTGCTGTTGGCCTTTCCCCGGAGGGTGCAGCGGCTGACCTCCGGAGGGACGGACGTCTTCCCCGAGGTAACAGGAATTCCTATACGGTGACGGTATACAATCAGTAAGGAAGCAACGAGAATTCAGATTTTTTCAGACTGTAAATCACGCACGGGTAATATGGGAGCCTATGTCTAAACCTAAGGGTATTCTAGGTGGTACTATTCTATAGTGATGGGAAGTCCGGTTCTTTTCCGCGAACCGGTTCTTTCGGACAGTTCGTTTCAATGAACCGGTTCAAAAAACCGGTTCACCAGTTCTTTTACGTCATCACGTAATGACGTCAATTCTATCATCCCGGCGGGTAAATATACATTCAAATAAAGGCATTTGTAATCATAACTTCAGTTAAATAATAGTGCTCATCGTCATAATCATCTTTCTTACATTTACGTTTTGAAAATTAACCCTGTAGCAGGCCTAAGGCGATGCGCAAACGCGGATGTTTTACATGTCTTAAAGTAAATAAACTTCATCATTTTTATTTTATTTGTAATTAAATAAACTTACATTTCGCCGAATTCGGCCCCTCATTCAAGTCCTTGGTTCACCCGTGCTCATGATTCAGCACAGCGCATAGACAGTAACACAGCATCAGTTGGCCAAAAGAAAGTTCGGTTCAGAGACGGTGTTGTTATCACGCATGCGCAGTCTCTCCAGCTCGTCGGTTCTCCGTATCGAACGTGTCCGAAAGAAACAGTTCTCGGTTCTGTACTGGTGATGCGAGAGCTGCAGCAACAACCAGTTCTTGACTCGAGAACCGCCTGTGTGTGAGCTGAGAACTACTGAAACCTTACTAGGCTATAGCCTTATTCAGTCGACAAAACAAAAAACTTGATGCATATCTATGTTTAAGACGTTATGTTTTGATTAACACATTATAAACATTTACTTTGCACCCTTTAAAACCTTGGCAAGAGTTTACGTCAAAAATGTATATCAACTTACTTAGAAATTAAATGATCTGTTCCAGAAAATAATGTTTTAGTATAATAATAAATGTTTAGTTTTACAATCCATTCATTGTGTTTCCAATCTTTAAAATAATACAGTGAAAAGGCAGTAGCCTATGTGATAAAAATGTTTCTAACGTGTTTTATTTTGTTACACTTATTGATGTTCAGTAAAATACTTCAGATTTGCATGCATTTCGTCCCTCTGAAAAAATTGCATGCATGCTCAGCTCATCAGCTCATCGGTTCTCCGTATCGAACGTGTCCGAAAGAAACAGTTCTCGGTTCTGTACTGGTGGTCCGAGAACCGCTGTACCTGTACGTTTGGTAGTGTCCGCATGCTCAGTATCAACTGCTCGTGCTCATCACTTCTCTCAGCACGTCTCAGTTCAGTGAACTGTTGGATTTACTGGAGTAACATATATGCCTACTCCGGGATATTGGTTTATTTTGAGTAGAGGTGACTGTCAGGACTCAGGCATGTCCGAAAGTGAGTAACTTTACTAACTTGTTGTGGATCAGTGCTGACGCAAGACGCGAACTGTTTTGAACGATTCAGTCCGATTTAGTGTACTGGTTCGACCAGTTCACTAAAAAGATCCGGTTCAAAAGAACGATTCGTTCACGAACCGGACATCACTACTATTCTATGTTAGAGACACTCTGAAATGTAATGAAATCAAACTGGATACACCATTAGAATGTTTGGCTTTAAATGTTGTATTATCTCCTAAGATGAATTTTAACATTATAGTGCTGTATAACCCACCATCACATGATGTTTCATTTTATGAGAATTTAGACAAAATTTTTAAATATGTAAATACTCGCACCGAATCTGTTTTTCTTGGTGATTTTAATATTAATTGGCTAGAGAAAACCCGTAGAAAAAAATGAAAGAGACTGTTGTCAAAACACAGTCTTCATCAGATGATTAAAGGTCCAACAAGGATCACACGAGCGAGTAAAACTATGATAGATCTGATAGTCACTAACAAACCACAGAGAATCATCAGAACTTATAATTTACTAACAGGGCTCTCTGATCACAATATGACCATGGTTGTACGGAAACTCACTAAACAGCGTTTACCCAAATTTACGAACGAAAGTAAACCAGGGAACTTGGGTATCCCCAAAAATAAGTTGACACAAGTTAAAAATGATTTAGATAATTTAGATTGGAATAATGTTTTACAATCGAATGATTTAGAAAATGGTTGTAACTCTTCGATGAAAAACCTCACAAATCTGATTGGGAAATATAGTAAGACATTCAAAGGCATGCAACGAAAAGCCTCCTTACCATGGCTGAACAATGACACTCGTCAGTTAATGAAAAAAAGAGACTATGCATTGAAAAAATTGCTGCTCTCCAAAACAAATACCGATTTTCTCATCTTTAAAGGATTGAGAAATGCAGTAGTCAGAGAACTGCGTAAAGCAAAGACAGCCTATTTTATGCAATTGATTGAGGAATCGGAAGGAAATAGTGCGTCCCTTTGGAAGCACCTCAATAGCCTTACTAAACTTAAGCCTAGTCAACAAAAAACAATAGCTGAGTTGGAAGTGAATGGAGTTATCAGCACTAACAATTCAGCTATTGCAAATTAATTTAATAATTTCTTTATTCAGTCTGTGGAGGAGCTTGCTGAGACTTTTGAACCAGCAACCCTTTCACAGACCACAAAGTCTGACCAATCAGATCTTTTTCAAATTAAAGAGGTTGGTCAGGAAAAAGTACATGAAATTATTAATAAATTAAATAAATCTTAGGCAAAGGATGTATTTGGGTTGGACACTGCCTTTATTACAACTCACTGCTCTGCCTTGATTAAACCTGTAACCCACCTTGTAAACCTTTCCATCAGAGTGGGTAAATTCCCACAAAGTTGGAAACAAGCCATCATTACACCGATTTTCAAGGCTGGCGCAAAGAACCAAGTAAGCAACTATAGGCCAATCTCAATACTGCCAGCTTTATCAAAAATTTTAGAGAAAATTATCATAGAACAGTTAGTAGAACATCTTGAAGGTAACAAACTTATCAATTCTAAACAGTTTGGATTCAGAGCAGGGTATTCTACAGAAATGGCTAATTGCTACCTTACCGAGAACATTAAGAGTAAGTTGGACAAGGGTAATGTTGTGGGAGCTGTGTTTATAGACCTAAAAAAGGCCTTTGACACCGTGAACCACAACATACTCTTGAATAAACTTACCACCTTCAACTTCTCTGAACATGCTATCGGCTGGTTTGCATCATATCTAGAGCATAGAGAGCAACGTGTTAAAATAAACACCGAACTCTCAACATCATTACAATCCACAATGGGTATTCCACAGGGCTCCATTTTGGGGCCTCTGCTCTTTAGTCTATATATAAACGACTTACCTACATGCTGTCAGTCAGCCAACTGCCAAATGTATGCTGACGATACAGTAATTTATGCATCAGCTAGGACACCAACTATAGTAGCAGAGACCCTGACCAAGGAAATGGAGGGTATATCCCAATGGCTTAAAGATAATCATCTGACGCTTAACGTCAAAAAGACGGTATCTATGTGCTTCTCAATTAGAGGAAAAGCTAAATGTACTATTAAAATAGATCAAAAAGCCATAGAGGAAGTTGAGGAATTTAAATTTGTAGGTATTATTTTGGACTCCCAACTCAAATTCAATAAACACATTAACAAACTCTGTAAGACTGTCCGGACAAACCTAAACTGTTTTAGAATAGCCGCGTTTCCACTGTCGGGCCAGGGCCGGGCCAGGGCTTTAAACGGGCCGTGCCGGGCTGATAGCCTCGGGCTAATAGCACCGGGCCTGCGTTTCCACTGTCGGGCCAGAAGCTCCACAGCGCTTCACTAAAACACGCCCGTAACACGCCTCTCTGGAACAACGTCACACTAACCCATTCACCAACAAATGGAAGTTTTATCAGAAAACTAATCAGAAATCACTGGAAACAGCGTTGAAAACAAACATTATAAAAGCGGCCGTTTGCTGGCATTTTTGTTGTTTACTTGAATATTTAAAACCCAAGCATCGATGTTTTACCACAGGTTTACAATAAAAAGTGATACATTGATCATAATTAATTAATTTATGTCAAAATTGCACATTAGTCACTCAGAAATAAATTACCGTTAGGTCTATTTCACAAAAGAAAGAGGACACACTTACTTCTTCAGTCGCGTCTGTTACTGTTTATCTGGTAGTTAAAGGACATATTTACATCACATTTAGAAAGAATGATAATTTCTACAAATATATGCCACCAAAAATACGACCTGAGGAGCTTTAGTAGCACTCTCTTGACTCCCATGCAGATATTTTCAGTCAGAGAAACAGAGGAAGCTCCCGAAAAAAAAGTTGCTTTATTTTATGATAGTCCGGTATAAAGAGACAGATAAAATAAAAACATGATTGTGATAGCCTTTATGATTGGTCTGATTTCTTCAAGCGTTCACTATGTTTTTTTACTATGCGTATCTTCAAGCGTTTACCATGTTTACTATGGTAATGGTTAGCGCGCATAGTCTTTTGCATCACAAACACAAGGCATTTGTAGCGTATAACACGTGTCTAGCGTGTCATACTAGCGTAACATTCAATATGGGCCCAATTGATCAGAAGGTAGATGCGACTACTGGAGAGAGGAAGACAGCACAACAGGTGGGTGAACAATCAATACAGAGTCTTGATTCTGATTCAGTTTGATTTTGTATTAGGAGAAAATACACTTTTGCTCAAAATGTGTGAATCACAAAAGTAAACAATTAAAATACAATAAATGATAATATTCACACTCTTCTTCTTATTGTTTTTTCAGATACGTGGACTCAGGTTTGGACAATAGTAATGAACACTTTCAACTCTATTGGAAACAGATTCTCGTATACTTATGAATAATAAAAGAAATAAAATAAATCTCTGTGTCAGATTCCTTGTAACACAACAAAATTAAAGAAACAATAGATAATGCTTTCACACAAAGTATTGCAATCAATAGCTCAAATACCTCAAAATATAATCAAATGGACAATCAGTTCAATTCAATACACAGAATGAAATTCTGAACTTTCGCTTTCAGTTGCAAATGAATCACTTTCTCCTCAAAACTTAATAGTCTGTCCAATGTGAATCAGAGACTCAAGATTTGACAAATCAATTCAGTTAACCTGAGTTCATGAATCGAATCGATGAGTTCAGAGAACTGTTGATTCTTTTAGAATGATTCAGGATCACAATCAATGTCTTTTGTTGAGAAATCAAAAAGGAAAAATAGAAAAAACAAGATGATCTCAATGAGTCCGAGTCCCGGTTGTCCAAAAGTAAAAGAAAGAATTCTCCTACCAGTTTGATGGCTCAAAAACACAGTTCAACAGAGAAAATGATTCCATGGGTGGCTCGCCATATACAATCTGCACCTCGTGCGTCCAGCACGAATCAGGGAACTCATCACAGAAGAACTTGAATCTCACAAAAAACTCAGCCTTGTAAAACACAAGGCAAAACAATAATTAATTTTCAGTTCAAACTATTTCACCGTCAATCACATGTATGCACATCAAATAACACATTAAACATAACACTTAGATAGCATACGTCATTAGCTCATTAGCATTCTCACACGTGCGTCAGCTTTAGCCCATGTGCTATCCACTTGGGCTCGCACGGCCTATATAAACACTCTGTATTGATTCTCTATCAGATTCGCGGCACTTTTTTTACATAAACGTCAAGTTAATGTTTGAGTTTTAACTCACCAAGGCGATGAATTTATATATGTTCGACAAGGAAGTTCATTTGTGGCACATTGATGTTCCGTGTATCTGCATCGATCTGTTTCACAAGCCTCCGTCTCATCCGCTTCTTACTCTGGCATCAGCTCCTTCATATTATAGCATCAGATCAGAAATCCTGTTTTTCTGTTGTATGCGATCACTTTTCTCTGAATTAATCACTTACATGGAGGGGTTTTGAAGATCGCTCCGTGTAGCTGCGTCATCTCACTCGCACCACCAGTAGCAGATAGGCGGGGCTTGGCTCACTGTTGCTACTAGCTCTTAAAGGGCCCATCACCTCATTTAATCAGTGATTTCTTTCTTTCTTCCTTATTTTTTACTTTCATTTTATTTTATTAGTAGCCTGGGTTACCCGGGTTACATTCTCCCCGCCTTGAAGATATGCAGGTCCCACTGCATCTTCCAGGCTGTGAAATCACAGCAGAGGGAGATCCAGTTTCCATTTCCGGAGAGGCTTCCAAAAGGCAGTCAGACTCCTCCAGTGATGCACTAAACGCTGTACTGAGTCCCTGCAATAAGGACTGTATGACCAAGGAAAGGGGATTCCCTAATTGAGGGTACTGTAGCCTTTTTGGTGGCTCATGGCACCTTTACGAACGCCTCAGGACACCTTCTCCAACCTGGCCAACCACTGTCTGGTCACTCTGAGGGTTTCTGTGTTCAACAACACTGTCTTGCGGCAGGACATCCGTCCTATCATCCTCAGTGGATATCTTAGATGCCGGTTTATCCGATTCCTCTCTCTGCTCCACTAGTCCTGGGTCATCTCCAACAGGTAAGTCACTCAACACATCTGCTCTTACGAGATCCATCACCCGCTCATCCTCTCTCTCAGGCTCATCCAGTGGAATTCCCTCCCCAGCGTCATGTAGGTTAGGTAAGCTCACTTGCAACTTCACTGGAGTAGGTTGCTCAGGGTCTGTATTAATCACAGTTCCCATTTCAGGAGAAACTTCTGCTGTCACTCCGCCACTTGACTGCTTTTGAGGTCTGGAACTAGAGAGAATTCTGTTTTCAACACTTGGCAAGTACCTGGGTGCATAATAATCCATACAATCATTTTCTGATTCAGAATCCTCAGTCACACTTCCGGGATCTTCTGTACCAGGGTTTGCTCGTGTTCTAGGCCTCCGAGGTGTCTTTGGTCTTACTGGTTCCTCAGGTGTGTTTTCTTGCAAATATCCACAGGGTAGTAGCAAGTCTCGGTGCAACGTGCGAAGCGGCCCATCCTTGCCCTCTGGCTGAACGGTATAGACTGGCAAGTCAACAGCTTTCTTGATCACAATGTATACCTCTTTCTCCCACTTATCTGCCAACTTATGCTTTCCCCTCAGCTTGACATTCCTTACCAAGACCCGATCTCCGATTTCAAGGGATGAGGCGACCACTCGCTCGTCGAATCTCTTCTTATTACGTCTTGCCACTTTTGAGGCGTTCTCACTTGCCACCCTGTAGCTGTCTTGCAAGCGATCTTTCAAATTTCTGACATAACTTGAATGAGATGGGAACGACTTAGCAGGTAAACCGAAGGCCAGATCGACTGGTAGCCGAGGCTGCCTCCCGAACATTAACTCGTAAGGCGAGAATCCTGTCGAGTCATTACGAGTGCAATTATATGCATGGACTAACGGTTTCACATAGTCCTTCCAGCAGGTCTTCCCCTTCTCATCCAGGGTCCCTAGCATCTGAAGCAGCGTCCTGTTAAAGCGCTCAACAGGGTTGCCCCGGGGATGGTAAGGTGTCGTCCTCACTTTACGGATTCCTGCTATACCACATAGTTCCTTTATCAACTTTGACTCAAAGTCGGGTCCCTGATCACTGAGGAGTTTCTCAGGAAACCCGTAGTGGATGAAGAAGTTATCCCACAGGCATTTGGCCACAGTTTGAGCCTTCTGGTTCCTAGTGGGTATTGCCACAGAATACCTGGTGAAGTGATCTGTGATCACTAGAATATCCTTAATATTTCTCCGATCAGGCTCCAGCGACAAGTAGTCCATGCAGACTAGCTCGAGGGGTCTGCTGGTTGCTATGTTCACCAGGGGCGCGGCACGCTCGGGAGGGGTCTTCCGTCTCACACAACGCTCACAGGCCTTAATCTTCTCCTCCACAGTCATTGCCAACTTTGGCCAGTAAAACCGGGACCTAGCCAGATCCAGGGTCCTCTCAATTCCAAGATGGCCCATGTCGTTGTGCAGGCTTGTCAAGACCATCTCCCGCAGATCCACAGGTAATGCCAGGTAAAGCACACCTCCTTGATCTTGTCTCCTTCTAAATAACACTCCATTCTTGAACTCCAGTCTGTTCCACTCTCTCAGCCATAAGGCTACCTCCACAGGCTCTAGTTTTCCTTCAGGTTTTTCCCATATTCAAGGTACTTAATGACGACTTTGAGTTCTGGATCAGCTCTTTGACGTTCCCTCAACTCTTCTTCAGACATTTGGGGAAGAATCGGAAGGCCATGGGCATCCTCCTGCTGGAACTCCAGGGGTACTGCACTAGCATTAATGCACAGTGACTCAAACACAGTGGGTTGGAAGCATGACAGGTCAGAATCATCACAGCTCTGATACACTTGGTGTCTCTCACAGAGGGCTTTCACTGCTGCTGGGAGAATTGTTGGCTGCTCTGATTCTGCTAAATGGTGAAGAGTGAATTGTTTGATTCTTTCACGCTCTTTTTGGGAAGCAAGGTCATCCACGGGCCTGCAATGAGGACGTCTGGAGAGTCCATCAGCGTCTAGGTTTCGTTTGCCTGCACGATACTGGATCTTGAAATTGAAGGTTGACAGGCTGGACAGCCACCTATAACTGGTTGCGTCAAGCTTTGCAGATGTTAAGATGTAGGTGAGTGGGTTGCTGTCTGTTATTACAATGAACTCTCCTCCATACAGATAATCACTGAATTTTGAAGTGACCGCCCACTTGAGTGCGAGGAACTCCAATTTGTGCGCGGGATACTTTGTTTCGCTTTTGGTTAGACCCCTGCTCGCGAAGTCAATAACTCTCATTCTACCCTCCTGCTCTTGATAAAGGGCAGCCCCAAGTCCTGTTATGCTTGCATCCGTGGTCAACACGTAGGGAAGTCTGGGATCAGCAAATCCAAGGACTGGAGCTGAAGTCAGCTTCTCTATGATGCTATCAAACGCCCACTGGCATTCATGGGTCCACCGGTCCCCAAACTGCTCCTTAGGATCCCGGTACTGTGCACTTTTCTTTGGGTCTCGCCTTTGGTTTTTCTGCAGAGGGGGATATCCAATGGTAAGGTCGTTAAGCGGTCTTGTGATCTTAGAGAAGTCTTTGACGAACCTCCTGTAATATCCCGCAAATCCAAGAAAACATTTGAGTTCTTTGAGATTTCTGGGCCTTGGCCAGGTCTTGAGAGCTTCAATCTTGGCCGGATCCGTCTCAACTCCATTCTGAGATACTATGTGGCCTAGATATCGGACCGAAGTCTGGAAGAACTTGCATTTCGTGGGCGAAAGTTTCAGTCCATACTCTCTCAAACGCTTTAAGACTTGCAAGAGTCTGGCTTCGTGCTCCTCTAAGGTTTTAGAGAAGACTATGAGGTCGTCGACGAAGACCAATACTTCCCTCCTGTTAAGATCGCCCATGCACCGCTCCATTAGTCTTTGAAATGAACTCGGCGCATTTGTTACCCCTTGTGGCATTCGATTGAATTCATAGAAGCCTAAAGGACAGACGAATGCAGTTTTCTGTTTATCAGCCTCTTCCATCTCAATCTGATAGAAGCCTGATTTTAAGTCGAGGACTGAAAACCATTTGGAGCCAGATAGAACTGAGAAGGCTTCTTCCAAATTTGGCAGAGCGTACGCGTCTTTTATGGTCTGTGAATTCAATTTCCTAAAGTCAATGCAGAGACGTACATCATTGTTCTTTTTCTTTACCACTACTATTGGAGAGGCAAAGGGTGATTCCGATTCTCTAATGACACCTGCATCGAGGAGTTCTTTGAGATGCCTTCTTACTGCATCGACATCTTGGGGATGGATAGGCCTAGGCCTTTGCTTGAAGGGTGTGTTGTCACTGAGATGGATGTGATGTTTTACCTTATCAGTCCGACCGTAATCCAAATCATGCAGTGCGAATACATCTGACATGGAGCTCACTAGATCAGTTATTCTTTCCTTCCATTCACTTGATAAGGGAGAGTCACCAAAGTCAGGGACAATCTTTGCTTGTGCAGGTCTCACAACTTCGCACACAGGAGCACTCACAGGGTTTCTTCCCTCAATCACACTTTGGACAGTGTGCACTTCAGCCAACACTGCTCTAGGAGGGATTGTTAAATCAACTTGGGTCTCGTTCTTCAACACTACTGGTATCTGGATGTTGCGCTTCGGAGGTAGGGAATGCAAACAACTAGCCACTAACAGTCCGCCAGGCAAAGATGATGATGCTGATGGTTCTACGGTTACCCAGGTCTCTGACAGTGGCCCGATGATGTTGACACAGCCATTTAGAACCACTGTGCTTCCAGCCGCTACTACTTCAGGCATTTCTCCTTTCACTTTTACTTGGCCCAAGACACTCGCACCAGCTCGTTGCCGTCTTGCCTCTAGGACTCTTATCACAGCTCGATATCCATGGTAGCATGACTTGGCTTTGAGTGTGGTTCCTTGCATGTAATCAGCATACAAGACATCCAGAGTGTTAGTGCCAATGAGGATCTGGGGCACATGTGTCAGGTCTGGGACTACTAGGGCCAACGTTGGAACTTCAGCTTCTGTTCCTAAAAACTCCTGAGGGAATTTCAGAGCTAATTCAACATAACCCAGGTAAGGAACAGCCTGGCCATTTGCCCCTTCTACTTCCAACAGGCGATTCAATGGCTGCAGGGGATGGTGCGACAGGTGACTGTTGTAGAAGTACAGAGGGATTGTCGTGACCTGAGATCCTGTATCTAACAGGCAGTTTACTTGCTTCCCTTCGACTTGCGCCGTGCATCTCATTCCTATTAATCCATCTGGTAGCTTCAAGGAAATTCCAGCACCGACATTCTCATTAAACACTTGTCGCTGCTTAGGGCTTTGTTTCTTACTTCCAGTCCCCATCCGCCCTGCGACAGAGACTGCTTTTAATTTAAAGGCACCGCTGCGGCTTCATTTTGAAGATCCCACTCAGCTTGTCTCTCCTTCAACTTCCGCCTCTTCTCCTCAACTCTAGATGGGTTGGGTGCATTCTCACAATTAGCGGCTTGGTGGCCATCGTCTCCACAGCGAAAGCAGTACCAGGGCCGAGGACGATTGGATCTCATCTCAGTGTACTTTGGTCCTTCATTCTCCTTTCTGCTGACTTCATTGAAATTCGATCTGCTCAGACTGCTTCTGAGATGAGGGGATCTTGCAGGTTGGTTTCTCTGTGCACCAGAAGCAGCAACTTGAACTTTAAGCTCCTTTATCTGGCTTCTCAACTCCTCAAACTCATTGGTCTCAGTACACGTCCCTTCTTTCTTCCTGGTGTCTGCTCTCATGGTGGCGATTTGACTTTGAAGGCCAGCGATTTCCTTTCTTAAAATGCCCACTTCTGACATGTCAGGACACTGGACCTTGCCTTTCTGCTTAGGTGCCTTTTGCTCTGCATTTCTAGGAGCTGGGGTCTCTGCAACATCCTCTTCAAATGTGCTGAACGGGTAAGCAGACTGTTGGTGCGATGCCGTCCTCAGTTTGAGGGGAACTGATGGATACTTGCTCACGCCCAAGTGCTTTCTCATTCTCTCCTCCTTAGAGGTCTGCTTATCCTCAGCTGTGCGAATGAGTGTTGCTAATTCAGCAAAAGGAGGTGGGACTACTTTCCTCTTTTCAAGCTGCAGGTCAGCTATCAAGGTGTTGTCCCAACAGCCACGGCAGAACTGCTTCAACAGACAACGATCTCGTTCACCCTCCGCAACACCTTCACGTCTGATGGTAGCACTCAGGATCACATGCAATCTGTGGAGGTAGGCAGATGATTTTTCACCGGGATTCTGCAGGGTGCTGATGAACTTAGCCAATAATTCGTCTCCATCCTCCACTGAACCATAGACGGACTCTAGTAGCTTAAGGCACTCTGACGATGGAGCGATTGGATTCACATGTTTAATAATATCTGAAGCAGGCGGTAACAGGCTATCTAGAATTCTCCGTGTCTTGTGTGACTCGGGAAGGGATGGATCATTCAACAGGTAGTCAACACTTGCTCGCCAGGTGTCAAAATCAGGCTCATTGCTTGGACGGGGGCTCCTTCCAGAGAAAGCTCTTAGGCGAAACGGGGTATTGTGTGAGGACAAGGAGTCATTCGTTCTTATAATGTGTTCCATCACCACCTTCTGGATGCCTGGAAGGGTGTACAGCAGTCATAGGCAATTTCAATGATACCGTCTCAGTAGTGCTGTCTCGAGGTCCCTTGAGCAATGCGGTGATGCAGCGCCCATGGCTTCCTTGACTGGGTTTTTGAGTTCATCGTTCTTTGAAGGGTGAGTCAATGTCTCTGCAGAAAATTCCGTTCTCTGTAGAGATAGTGATTTACACACTGGATGCTGAGGAGTGCTGGTGGCATGTGTCAGAAAACTTGATTTACAAGGATGGTGCTTTATTTCAGGCTCTGTTCTGGACGACGCATCAACTGAAGTTCTAATCTCGCTTATCTTATTCAACTCTCGTTGGAGCACGTCCTGAAGCGATTCTCCACTGGCATCTGCTATTGCCTGTAACTTCGCCAAATACCCTGTGGTGGCGCTACTAGCGGTAGGGGTGTATACACTACTCAAGGTGCGCACGTGAAACACTGTGTCCGCATCAGTGGGACTTATGATGGTTGCGGGCAGCTAAGGCTTGAGGTTGGACATGGCAGAATTGCATGAGAACTCTATTACTGCATTATGATGAAACTCAGAGCATGGGTCATCAATTAGTACGTTTTGTCGAATAGAGCCAAACTTCTGCAGATAAGCCTCAGGAGCTTCATCTAGTTCAGTTAGTGTTATGCCACTGACAATCACTGCATTTTGCACATTGACATTTTCTCGTTCCACAACATCCATTTTTGTCTGGTTCACTGTATGTGCTATTTTAATTGATTATTCACCTCAGCAGCTGCTGCGTCCTCTCTCCTGGCTGGCTCGCCAAAGTGTAGCGTATAACACGTGTCTAGCGTGTCATACTAGCGTAACATTCAATATGGGCCAATTGATCAGAAGGTAGATGCGACTACTGGAGAGAGGAAGACAGCACAACAGGTGAGTGAACAATCAATACAGAGTCTTGATTCTGATTCAGTTTGATTTTGTATTAGGAGAAAATACACTTTTGCTCAAAATGTGTGAATCACAAAAGTAAACAATTAAAATACAATAAATGATAATATTCACACTCTTCTTCTTATTGTTTTTTCAGATACGTGGACTCAGGTTTGGACAATAGTAATGAACACTTTCAACTCTATTGGAAACAGATTCTCGTATACTTATGAATAATAAAAGAAATAAAAGAAATCTCTGTGTCAGATTCCTTGTAACACAACAAAATTAAAGAAACAATAGATAATGCTTTCACACAAAGTATTGCAATCAATAGCTCAAATACCTCAAAATATAATCAAATGGACAATCAGTTCAATTCAATACACAGAATGAAATTCTGAACTTTCGCTTTCAGTTGCAAATGAATCACTTTCTCCTCAAAACTTAATAGTCTGTCCAATGTGAATCAGAGACTCAAGATTTGACAAATTAATTCAGTTAACCTGAGTTAATGAATCGAATCGATGAGTTCAGAGAACTGTTGATTCTTTTAGAATGATTCAGGATCACAATCAATGTCTTTTGTTGAGAAATCAAAAAGGAAAAATAGAAAAAACAAGATGATCTCAATGAGTCCGAGTCCCGGTTGTCCAAAAGTAAAAGAAAGAATTCTCCTACCAGTTTGATGGCTCAAAAACACAGTTCAACAGAGAAAACGATTCCATGGGTGGCTCGCCATATACAATCTGCACCTCGTACGTCCAGCACGAATCAGGGAACTCATCACAGAAGAACTTGAATCTCACAAAAAACCCAGCCTTGTAAAACACAAGGCAGAACAATAATTAATTTTCAGTTCAAACAATTTCACCGTCAATCACATGTATGCACATCAAATAACACATTAAACATAACACTTAGATAGCATACGTCATTAGCTCATTAGCATTCTCACACGTGCGTCAGCTTTAGCCCATGTGCTATCCACTTCTCGCACGGCCTATATAAACACTCTGTATTGATTCTCTATCAGATTCGTGGCACTTTTTTTACATAAACGTCAAGTTAATGTTTGAGTTTTAACTCACCAAGGCGATGAATTTATATATTTTCGACAAGGAAGTTCATTTGTGGCACATTGATGTTCCGTGTATCTGCATCGATCTGTTTCACAAGCCTCCGTCTCATCCGCTTCTTACTCTGGCATCAGCTCCTTCATATTATAGCATCAGATCAGAAATCCTGTTTTTCTGTTGTATTCGATCACTTTTCTCTGAATTAATCACTTACATGGAGGGGTTTTGAAGATCGCTCCGTGTAGCTGCGTCATCTCACTCGCACCACCAGTAGCAGATAGGCGGGGCTTGGCTCACTGTTGCTACTAGCTCTTAAAGGGCCCATCACCTCATTTAATCAGTGATTTCTTTCTGTTTCTTTCTTCCTTATTTTTTACTTTATTTTATTAGTAGCCTGGGTTACCCGGGTTACACATTCAAACATGAACGCGAGTTAAATTATTTTAAAAGTCTTTAATGCTGACAGAATCATCCGGCGCTGCCGTCTCCCGACTCAGGTGAACTCCGCCTCTGTTCGTAACCACTCCTCTAGCCCGAGCTGGCCCGCTCTGGCCCAAGGTATTCGACGGGCCAGAAATCCTGGCCGTTGGCCCGAGTAAGCCCCGATCAAGCCCCGGAAGTGACAGTGGAAACGCGACTGGCCCTGGCACGCACTAGCACGGCCCGGCCCTGGCCCGACAGTGGAAACGCGGCTACTGATTAGGCATCATATACCTGTCAAAGCAGCTTTGCTTTTTTTTCATGCTATGATACTCTCTCATTTATCTTATTGTGTTACTGTATGGGGCCAAGCCTCCCAGACAACAGTCAAACCCATCATATCATTATACAAACAAGCACTGAAAATAATGGATCAGAAACCAAATATGTGGCATCACTGTTTGATTGTACAGAAATATAAGCTTTTAAATTTTGATAGTTTTATTAAGTTCTCTTTTCTTAAGCTGATTTTTAAATGCACAAATAATCTAGCTCCAGCCGTACTCTGTCCTTTTGTGACAAAAATAAACACAAGGAGAGTTGCCACTAGGAGAGCAGCGGGTGGCAACTGCATTTCAGTGATAGGGACCCATTTTTGGAATGATTTACCAACGGAAATAAAAACAGAAACCGACCTGAAAACATTTAATAGAAAGGTGAAACACTGGCTGAAAGAAAATCAAATATGTGGACATTGAGTCATTTTTGTTGTAATGTATTTTCTGTGATGGATGTGTTGGTCCTGGATCAACATTAATGAATCTACCCCATATTAAACTGAAAATGATGGTGCTGGATTAACATTAGCGAATCTACCCCATATTGAAATGGTCATGATGGTCCTGGATCAACTTTAGCAAATCTACCCCGTATTGAAATGGTCATGATGGTCCTGGATCAACATTAGCGAATCTACCCCATATTAAAATGGTCATGATGGTCCTGGATCAACATTAGCGAATCTACCCCATATTAAAATGATCATGATGGTCCTGGATCAACTTTAGCGAATCTACCCCATATTGAAATGGTCATGATGGTCCTGGATCAACTTTAGCAAATCTACCCCGTATTGAAATGGTCATGATGGTCCTGGATCAACATTAGCGAATCTACCCCATATTGAAATGGTCATGATGGTCCTGGATCAACATTAGCGAATCTACCCCATATTGAAATGATGACGATATCAATTATCAAAATATTGATTACAATCAGTTTCAAAAAGCAATTATTGTACTGTTTTTTTAAATGTCATATACTTTTTGCACACTTCATTCGGACTAAAATCATAGTAATCTGTTTTAAAGACCTGGAATTTATTGAAATTTTTAAACATTATTATAACATTTTATTAAATATTAAATGTGTATTTGTGTGTAAAGGTATGAGAGAAAGGAGATTTTTAGGTTGGAGAGGGGGTTGGAGGTAACCCAGCACAGGCAAGCAGCCATCCGGTCCTGCAGCCATTTCGGCACTGGTCACAGACCCGCCTGTCAGACTGGTGGTAAAAAGCGTCGAAGGCGTGGGATGGGGGCTTGGGGTTGGTGATTGCATATCTGTATCTATGTAAGAGTTTCTGTATGTGTGGGCCTGAAGAGTCGCTACGCCTGGCATCCCAATCTAGGTGCCTCAGTCCGCAGGATGTCATAGCGAAACACAGCAGTTGCCATGGAGACAACCTTGATCAGGTCCCAGACAGAGTCAACAATCAGCAGGTGTCAGTGTGGAGTCGGGGAAGGAACGCAAGAGCGTCTCTTTGCAGTGCTCTCTCCAGAGGGGGTTGTTGTTCCAGCAGCGGCCTCGGCCAAGGCCAGTGCTGATAGAGGGGGGCCGAAAGCAGATAAGATTGTGGTTGTTCGGTCTTGGGACGAGTAGCCGCATTCCAATTTACACAGCTCCTGGTCCGTTTGGGTCTCCGAAACGATCCATTTGCCTTTGCAAAGCTGTGAGCTTCTCCATGATGTTATCCATATTGTGGTTCATCATAGTCACAGTCTGAGTGCCGACAGCTCTGCCCACTGCTTCAATCATAACGGGCAGCCTTGTGGGGCTTTGGACAGCTGTCACCGTCTTCTTAATTCCTCGATAAACCAGGGCAATGCCTAATCCAAACAGCAGAAAACCTGTTATCATGGTTCCGAATAGGTAGATATCTTCAACGTCCTCCACGGAAAGAGCCGCCAGACACACGACCCGCCACCTCTCCCATGCGTCCATCGTGTAGCCAGCTGCAAACGTTCCGGCAGGGCAGCCAGGTTCCCCCGAACCCAAGCTTCTCGTCGATAAGAGAGTGTCAATTGCGTTGAGAGACCAGTTGATCAAATCCATAATTTCTTAGTTTGGAGAGCAGTGCGGAGAGAGTCTCTCAAAGTACAAGACAGTAGACTAGACGAGATGAGAGGAGCAAAGCAGGGAAGATAAGGGAGAGGAGGGTAAGAAAATGCGACCGCCTTCGTTGAGAGCCAAAGCAAGAATTACACTCTCTCACACGCATCCTCACATACACTCTCTCACACATCCTCACACTCACTCTTTCACACATCCTCAAATACACTCTCTCACACGCATTCCTCACATACACTCTCTCACACATCCTCACACTCACTCTCTCACACATCCTCACATACACTCTCCCACACATCCTCACACTCACTCTCTCACACATCCTCACATACACTCTCTCACACATCCTCACACTCACTCTCTCACACATCCTCACATACACTCTCTCACACATCCTCACACTCACTCTCTCACCCATTCCTCACATACACTCTCACACGCATTCCTCACATACACTCTCTCACACATCCTCACACTCACTCTCACACATCCTCACATACACTCTCTCACACATCCTCACACTCACTCTCACACATCCTCACATACACTCTCTCACACGCATCCTCACATACACTCTCTCACACATCCTCACATACACTCTCTCTCACACATCCTCACATACACTCACTCTCACACACATCCTCACACTCACACACCCTCACACTCACTCACACATCCTCACACTCACTCTCACACATCCTCACACTCACTCTCACACATCCTCACACTCACTCTCTCACACATCCTCACATACACTCTCTCACACGCATCCTCACATACACTCACTCTCACACACATCCTCACACTCACACACCCTCACACTCACTCTCACACATCCTCACATACACTCTCTCACACGCATTCCTCACATACACTCTCTCACACATCCTCACACTCACTCTCTCACACATCCTCACATACACTCTCTCACACATCCTCACACTCATTCTCTCACACACATCCTCACATACACTCTCTCACACGCATCCTCACATACACTCTCTCACACATCCTCACACTCACTCTCTCACACATCCTCACATACACTCTCTCACACGCATTCCTCACATACACTCTCTCACACATCCTCACACTCACTCTCTCACACATCCTCACATACACTCTCTCACACACATCCTCACATACACTCACTCTCACACACATCCTCACACACACTCTCTCACACACACCCTCACACTCACTCTCACACATCCTCAAACTCACTCTCTCACACATCCTCACACACACACTCTCTCACACACATCCTCACATACACTCACTCTCACACACCCTCACACTCACTCTCACACACAACCTCACACTCACTCTCACACATCATCACACTCACTCTCTCACACATCCTCACATACACTCTCTCACATGCATCCTCACATACACTCTCTCACACATCCTCACACACACCCTTTCACACATCCTCACATACACTCTCTCACACGCATCCTGACATACACTCTCTCACACATCCTCACACTCACTCTCTCACACATCCTCACATACACTCTCTCACTTCCTCACACTCACTCTCTCACACATCCTCACATACACTCTCTCACACATCCTCACACTCACTCTCTCACACACACTCTCTCACACATCCTCACACTCACTCTCTCACACATCCTTCCTCACACTCACTCTCACACATCCTCACACTCACTCTCTCACACGCATCCTCACATACACTCTCTCACACGCATCCTCACATACACTCTCTCACACATCCTCACACTCACCCTCTCACACATCCTCACATACACTTTCTCACACGCATCCTCACATACACTCTCTCACACATCCTCACATACACTCTCTCACACATCCTCACACTCACTCTCTCACAAATCCTCACACTCACTCTCTCACACATCCTCACATACACTCTCTCACACGCATCCTCACATACACTCTCTCACACATCCTCACTCTCACCCTCTCACACATCCTCACATACACTCTCTCACACATCCTCACACTCACTCTCTCACACATCCTCACATACACTCTCTCACACATCCTCACACTCACTCTCTCACACATCCTCACATACACTCTCTCACACGCATCCTCACATACACTCTCTCACACATCCTCACACTGAGACCACCAGACCTAATCCTAAATCTTCCTCATCATCCACTCTGATTGACCTCCTTTTGACTAACAATCCATCTAATTATCAAGCTGGAGTTTTCAGTCAAATAAGTGATCATTGCGCTATTGCATGTATACGCTCTGGCCTTTCATTCCAAAGGCCCCCAGTAATTGTAACCAAGCGCTCTTTGAAAAAACTGGATATGTAAGCTTTTCTCCAAGATGTTGCGGCTGTGTCCTGGGACAGAATTAATTCCTTCCCCTTTTTGGAAGAGGCATGGTCTTTTTTAAAAAACCCTTTCAGTCTGATTATGAGTAAACATGCCCCTCTGAAAACAATTTGAATAAAAAAATGTATATAGTCCTTGGTTTTCCAATGACCTGGCTGAGATTATTCATCATAAAAATGCCCTCTGGAAAAAGGCCCGCTCTACCCAATCTCCAGTTGACTGGCTGGCCTTCCATCAATGCAGAAATAAAGCAACACAGGCTATCAGAAATGCCAAAATCTCGCATTTTAAAGAGAAACTCACCACATGTGGCACTGATGCTAGGGCATTCTGGAAAACAGTCAAGGTAATGGAAAATAAAGTTATTTCCCCTCATTTACCAGTTTCTATGTTATTTAATGACATTATTATTACTGAGAAGTCTCGGATGGCCTCACTTCTAAACCATCACTTTATTAATGCAACCCATACAGTTTCAATGTCAAACCCTAATCCAGTCTCAATGGACACTTCAGTTACAACCTCAGCAGATGCCCAACTTTCTCCATCAAGCAACAGTGGCTTCTCCTTTATGCCTCTTTCCACCTCTGAAGTCCAGGATGAACTCACCAAGCTGAATATAAACAAATCTGCTGGCCTTGATGGTCTTGATCCCATGTTCTTAAAAGCAGCAGCCCGCATTATTGCCGCTCCGGTCACAAGACTATTTAACATGTCCATACAGCTCTCTGAGTTCCCTATTGATTGGAAATCAGCCATAATTTTTCCCCTCTTTAAAGGGGGTTCTGAATCTGACCCAAATTGCTATCGCCCAATTTCCATCCTACCATGCCTTGCCAAAGTTCTGGAGAAGCTCGTCCAAAAACAGTTAAATGATTTCCTGGATAAAAATCATATATTATTTGACATGCAATTTTATTTATTTTTTTTTTTATTTTTTTTTTTTATTCGGGACAGTGCACATTAATGGACAATCAAACATTTCTGTAGACTGTAAATGAGCCAGGTTATAGCATAAATGCTAATTTTCACCTGTAGTCCCGGGGCAGGAAAATAACATTATACAAGATAATACAACATAAAAGAATGACAGTACAATATCAAGCAGAAAACACATTAGCACACAATCAGACAGATTACGTTATATCAATACAATTATTTAAAATGAGTACATAATTGTGAAATTTTAAGAATTTGTTTAAGCTGCTTTTTGAATGTGCAGTAAGTGGGACATTCTCTAGTAATTGTTGGAATGCTATTCCAAAAATGACCCCCTTTGACAGATAAAACAGTTTGACCAAAGTTAGTTTTTCTATGTGGGATTTCTGTGTCTCCTCTAAATGAAGCTCTGGTACAACGACCTCTGTCAGACCTTGGTTTGATAAATAGAGAATTTGGTTTTCGGACGGGACATGGGTGCATAACAGCCACCACAAAGGTCCTTGATGATGTAATTACAGCATTAGACAGCAAACAGGTCTGTATTGCCACCTTTATAGACCTCGCCAAGGCCTTTGACTCTGTCGACCATAGGATCCTCTTACATAAGCTTTCCAGTATTGGTCTGTCCTCCTCTAGCTGTGATTGGTTTGCCAATTATCTCACAAACCGTGCCCAGCAATTGAAGAGTGAAAACATTATGTCAGACCCACTTATTATCTCTAAAGGTGTGCCTCAAGGGTCCATCCTGGGCCCAACCCTTTTTTCTATCTACATCAATGATATAGCCAGAGCTGCTGGCACCTCCCGGATTCATCTTTATGCAGATGATACCATTTTGTACTCAGTTGGTTCCTCTCCCAATTCTGTGGCTTCCAGTCTTAAACTCAGCTTCACCTCTATAGAGCAGTTCTTTGACAATCTCCACCTCCGTATTAACACCAGTAAGACAAAATGTATCCTTTTTAGCCGAAAACCGGTTACTGAGACTCCACTTACAATTACCTGCATGGTATGGCTCTGGAGTATGTCAAAAAATATCAATATCTAGGTATCTGGTTGGATTCATCCATGTCATTCATTACACACATCAATAACCTTCAAACAAAAGTCAAAGCTAGACTAGCCTTTCTTTTTCGCAATAAAGCTTCCTTTACTCACGCTACCAAATGCACCCTCGTTAAGATGACAGTACTGCCAATTCTGGACTATGGCGATATTATCTACAGAATGGCACCAAACACAGCCCTAAAAAAACTTGACACAATCTATCATTCAGCCATCCGTTTTGTCACTAATGCACCCTTTCACACTCATCACTGTGACCTGTATAAACTGGTGGGCTGGCCCTCCCTTTATACCCGGCGGCTCCATCATTGGTTTCTCTTCATATACAAGACAATCCTGGGCAAGACTCCTCTCTATTTGTCATCTCTTCTTCATGCCGTTCATAACACCTATCACACAAGATCAAGTAATTTGATTAAATTTAGTACCCCCTCTACTTCTACTACCTTTGGACGTAATGCCTTCCGCTTTGCAGCAGTACATGACTGGAACATACTACAAAATACCCTGAAACTTACATCTCTGATCCCAATCTCCACCTTTAAGCAAAACCTCCAAAATTACATAGTTGACTCTTGTTCCTGCTGACAATCATGAACCATATTTATACATACATATTTAAGCACTTTATTATTTTTATTTTTCTCTTTTCTTTGTTGTCTACCTTTCTTAATTCAATTGCTTGTTCTATGTGTCATGTGTTCAACTGTGTACAGTTGTACAGTATGTCCTATTTATTCTTGTAGCCTCTGGGCCAGGTCATGTTTGTAAATGAGAAGTGGTTCTCAAACAGTTTACCTGGATAAATAAAGGTTAAATGAAAAATAAAAAATAAAAAAACACTCACTCTCTCACACATCCTCACATACACTCTCTCACACACATCCTCACATACACTCTCTCACACGCATCCTCACATACACTCTCTCACACATCCTCACATACACTCTCTCACACATCCTCACATACACTCACACACCCTCACACTCACTCTCACACATCCTCACACTCACTCTCACACACATCCTCACATACACTCAATCTCACACACATCCTTACACACACTCACTCTCACACACATCCTCACATACACTCACTCTCTCAAAAACATTCTCGCACTCACTCTCTAACATGCATCCTCACACTCGCTCTCTCAAACACACCCTCACATACACTCACAACATACACATACACACACAACATACAGTCTCTCTCACACACAACACCCTCTCACATGCACATGTGGCCAATGTTCACTACAAGCATCCCCTGTGCAAATTTCCACTCTTCAGCTACTTTTATTGCTAATATATTAAGAGCATATTATACATACTGAGGTTTCTTTTTTCTTTTATTTTGTATTCGACAGATGCCTTTTCAATATAAACCCAGAGAAGGGATCAAAAGTAGAAAAGAGCACATCAAGAAAGCAACTGGCAGTCAGTCCAAAGGTTCTTTCACTGATCAGCAAAATTGCGGACTATGAATGGATGGAGTAAAAACTTTTGGAAGAGTGTCAAATCTCCCTCCATTACCTTGCAGAAATTCTTGGTAGTGTCACAGACTTTGAAACCACTTGTTTGAAAACTTTTTTTCATGGTTTAATTATTTGTTTTTGTTTTTTCATTCTGTTGATGACTAATTTATCTGTTGACAATTTTTTATATTGGTGTATTGTTGTAGTTATGAACTAGAACGAGTTACACTAATTGTTATATCAGTAGATTGTTGAATTTATTAACTGATCGGTATATTGTTGCAGTTGTGAAATAAGTTTTGCACTTGAGGCTGATTACTTGAATTGTAGCAGTGTTCAATCCTATTGGTAATTTCATGGTTTTTACATACATTTTGTCACAGTGTCTGGTTTGTGTTCCCTGGGTGTCCACTAGAGGTCCTCTTCCCGCACGGTGTCCTACACTCTGTTACTACATTTCCCATGATCCTGTCTGTCACTGAGTGTTCATTGTGTTCAGCTGTTTCTCGTCACCTCGTTTAGCACTTGTGTATATATACCCTGTCAGTTTCAGTGTTTGTCACGGAGTCCTTGTTTAATGTCCTCACACTTCTGTTCCTGTTTGCTGCCTGTTCTTGTTCTTGTTCTTGTTCTTGTTCTTGTTCTTGTTTTATGTTCAACATGTTTTATGTTGTTTTATGTTCTTGGATTGACTTATTGGATTTTGACCATTTGCCTGAACTGATTGTGAGTACGGATTACCCCAATTAAATTGCACTTGGATCTCTCTCTTTTGTGTGTGATTCGTGACAGAAGGACTGTTATTCCTGGTGGGATCATCTCACCAAGCAGAGTGCTGCGTTCCCGGTAGATTCCGGGAGGACAGCAGCATCCACTCCCTCGCAAGAACGGGGGAGGAGAAGGAGGAATTCCTCCATGCCTGTGCCGGTGGTCCCAGTGCCGGTGGTCCCAGTGGTCCCAGTGCCGGTGGTCCCAGTACCGGTGGTCTCGTGTCCGGTGGTCCGGAAACGGCGGAGGAGGAGGAAGACTTCCTGCCTTCCCAATGGCCTGGAGGTCGTCCCCGAACAGCCCGCTGTCTCCCTGGAGGTCGTCCCCGAACAGCCCGCTGTCTCCCTGGAGGTCGTCCCCGAACAGCCCGCTGTCTCCCTGGAGGTCGTCCCCGAACAGCCCGCTGTCTCCCTGGAGGTCATCCCCGAACAGCCCACTGTCTCCCTGGAGGTCGTCCCAGAGCAGCCCGCTGTCGTCCCGGAGGCCGTCCCCAAGCTACTTGCCCTGACGGCACCTCTCCAGCGTCTCGCCCTGCCGGCGCCACCCCAGCGTCTCGCCCTGCCGGCGCCATTCCAGCGTCTCGCCCTGCCGGCGCCTCCCCAGCGTCTCGCCTTGCCGGCACCGATCCAGCGGCTTGCCTTGCCGGCACCACCCCAGCGCCTCGCTCTGCCAGCGCCATCCCAGTGTCTCGCCTTATCGGTTCCTCTTATACAATCTGCCGATCCAGAGACTGTTCAGGTCACGTCTGCCCAGCCAGAGACTGTTCACGTCACGTCTGCCCAGCCAGAGACTGTTCCTGAGCCTATGTCTTCGGACAAGATGGCCACCGCCGCCGAGCCTGTTCACGTCATGCCTGCCGAGCCTGGGTCTTCGGACAAGATGGCTGCCGCCGAGCCTGTTCACGTCACGCCTGCCGAGCCTGTGTCTTCAGACAAGATGGCCGCCACCGAGCCTGTTCACGTCACGCCTGCCGAGCCTGTGTCTTCGGACAAGATGGCCGCCGCCGAGCCTGTTCAAGTCACGCCTGCCGAGCCTGTGTCTGTTCCTGAGCCTGAGCCGGTGGTGTCTGTTCCTGAGCCTGAGCCGGTGGTGTCTGTTCCTGAGCCTGAGCCGGTGGTGTCTGTTCCTGAGCCGGTGGTGTCTGTTCCTGAGCCTGAGCCGGTGGTGTCTGTTCCAGTGCCTGAGCCGGTGGTGTCTGTTCCAGTGCCTGAGCCGGTGGTGTCTGTTCCAGTGGTGCCAGTTCCAGTTCCTGGGCCGGTGGTGTCTGTTCCAGTTCCTGGGCCGGTGGTGTCTGTTCCAGTTCCTGGGCCGGTGGTGTCTGTTCCAGTTCCTGGGCCGGTGGTGTCTGTTCCAGTTCCTGGGCCGATGGTGTCTGTTCCAGTTCCTGGGCCGGTGGTGTCTGTTCCAGTTCCTGGGCCGGTGGTGTCTGTTCCAGTTCCTGGGCCGGTGGTGTCTGTTCCTGTTCCTGAGCCGGTGTCTGTTCCTGTGCCGTGGCCGCCCGAAGGGGTTTCACCGCCCTGGCCGCCCGAGGGAAAGTCTCCGCCCTTGCCGCCCGAGGGAAAGTCTCCGCCCTGGCCTCCCGATGGACTGACATTTCTGCCCTGGCCTCCCGAACTGTCCTTCCTGTTTGCCCTGGTCTGTCCCTCCCGTCCCGCCCTGGTCTTATGGAGCGTCTGGTAGCCGCTCCGTAGAGGGGGGGTTATGTCACAGTGTCTGGTTTGTGTTCCCTGGGTGTCCACTAGAGGTCCTCTTCCCGCACGGTGTCCTACACTCTGTTACTACATTTCCCATGATCCTGTCTGTCACTGAGTGTTCATTGTGTTCAGCTGTTTCTCGTCACCTCGTTTAGCACTTGTGTATATATACCCTGTCAGTTTCAGTGTTTGTCACGGAGTCCTTGTTTAATGTCCTCACACTTCTGTTCCTGTTTGCTGCCTGTTCTTGTTCGCTGTCTGTTCTTGTTCGTGTTTTATGTTCTTGGATTGACTTATTGGATTTTGACCATTTGCCTGAACTGATTGTGAGTACGGATTACCCCAATAAATTAACTGCACTTGGATCTCTCTCTTTTGTGTCTGATTCGCGACACATTTCCACAATATTTAAGATCCTTAATTAAATATTAAAAAGTTCAAGAAAATACAGAAAATTCTATGTAAAATTACAGCCAAAAAAAATGTATTTTGAATAAAGGAAATTTACTGTAATTTTACGTGTTGGTTGGTGTTACTTTTTTTTTTTTTTTTTGGGCACCCCATCTTTACGTGTTTTTTTTTTACAGTGCAGGACAACACACAGACAATACGTGGCACCATTACATAAAGTTCACATGATCCCCCTAAAGCAAAATACATTCACTAACCTCATAAAACCAGTTTAAAGGACATCAGTTAAATAATGCAGTCTAAAATGCAATGTGTGGAATGTAGCTTGTTGCAGGCAAATATGACAAGATAATAGGTAAACAGAAAATTCTGATCTATAGCCAACCTTGTCATTTTTTAAACTACATCCTCTAAGTATTATTATTATAATATATATATATAGATATTTTTTTTAAATGATTCAATGAGAGTCAAGGTGAGTATGTAGCATTTCAAGCTCTAAAACTGTAAAAAAAAAAAAAAAAAAACATTCCCCTAAGTGAAATGTTTTCTTTAAATTATACTTTAAACAAACCCAGTTTAAATAATCTTGAGGCCAACAATTAGAGAATCCAGCTTAAAATGTGTGATGAAATTATAAAATGCTGAATTATGCTGATAAGAATCATAAAATATGTCTAAAACCTGTCTAAAAACTCCATTCAAACACAATTGCAGATTGTATTTCCCATCAATACTCTAAAGAAGGTTAATAACTATTTGTTTAATTTGTTTAGTGAAAATAAAATATTCAGTCATTTGTATGAAAATTTGAATGTGGTCACGTAAGGTCAAGTGGGAAAGTTTTCTGTTGTCTCTACACAGTATTAACTTTACAATTTGCATGAACTATTTGTAAAAACATTGGTTAATTAATTTCATTTGGCTTTTTTTGTTTGTTTGTTTGTTTGTTTGTTTTATATGAAAGTATGGTAAACATTTAAGATCAGCCAGCAGTGAAACCTCTTTGCAAAAACACATACATCTTTGACAAATTCCTCATAGACATCATAATTTATGATGACCTTAGGAAGATCAAAGCAAAAGGTAAAAAACACACCAAACAGACAAACCCCACCCAAAATATTTAGGTATAAATAGACACAACAACACACAAAATGTTTGTTCCACAAAAACGCAGTTCCTCGTATTTGTTCTTCAGAAATTTCCTTTGGACATTTTGGTAAGATTCATTGCCACATTACCAAAAAACTGTGCATTTTTAGTAGTAGTAATTGTTGTTTTTGCTGCTGTTATTTGTTTGTTTGTTTATTTGCCATTTTATATATATGATATATTTTGTCTTTTACAGACAACGCTGTGACAGACCAACGAAAGGATGGGGATATCTGTCCCATTATATATTATAGCACTGCTGTCTTTTCTTGCCAGTAAGCCAGGAAGTTTTTGACTAAATATGACACTAATTGTAACTCACTGATAAATTATGAAATTAATTAAACCATTTAATGACTCAGATTTGGCTGTTAAGTAATTAAATTAAATAAATATCTTCTATATACTTTTTGATACGAAAGCTTAAGATTAGCCTGAAACTAACTGTTCTGTTCTCACTCCACCAGGCAAAATAACTGGAGCAAAAGGTAATGACAATTATGATATATATGTGATTGTTTTTGTTCAGAATGTGCTGAAGTAAGATGAATCATGCTTTCTTTCGAATATAATAGGCATTCAAACACTCTAATAACAATATATGATTGTAAAAATAGCAGAACTGTAGTAGAGTATATGTTGTGCAATATTCAGGCCTGGTTTCAAAGAAAGGGGAGGAAGGGTGTGTGCATTCTTTGAGTCAGTAATGTAAGGTTTCATGCGATTGTAATGAATGATTTTTGCTTTTGTATGAGGTCTGCCTTTTCTGAATGTAAATACATATTTCCATATATTTATGATCAATATATTATATGGTGTAAAATACTGAAAAATATATGAAATAATATTTTGCTTTAATATAATGTCATATATTACAATATATTGAATGATACATAAAGAATTGCTGCCGCAAAATGTAATTAGTTGAGTGTACTTAGAAAACGTGGAAAATGATTGCCTCTCAAGGATGTTTTACTCAAAGTCATGCTGTACACACCTTATTAATAAACCATACTATCCTACAGAAAAGCAGATGAGCCCAGAATATGAACGCAACACATTTAATTACACGTTAAGCGTTTTCCTCCCATAGAAACACTTTATTATAAAGAAATTAAAGGTGGTTCTTAACGTGACTTTCTATGGGAGGATGGCATTGCGGTGCACAATAAATAATTTCAATGATATTCAATGCAAAACAAAAATGAAAAATATAAGTAGCCAATAAAATAAACAAATTATTGTGCCATTAATTAGCCCACAAACAATATTTATTTTAAAGCGTAAACAAATTTATTTAAAGAAAAACACCAGCGTTGGGCGTTTATCTGTGTTGGCTAAGTGTTTCAGCCACCCTTTTCAAACTAGCGCAAGAAAATGCAACAGAATTTGATTTGTTAAACATGAAGAGGACTCTAACGTTAACCTAGATAAATGTTCGCTAATATTAAGCGCATATCCAAGTGTTTGTGCGGAGCGCGCACTGCATGACATGGAGGCGCCGGTGCCATCACTCGCATTTTCCTATCAACAGTGTAAACAACTTAAAATACTCCATCATTTCTGATCATACAGAAAATAATAATACATCAGTCGCAACTACTTTTATGTGTGTAAACTCACAACAACAAGAACATTTTGTGCTTTTGAAAAATAAAAGAAAACGAACAGGACGCGCTTTCATGGTCTCTGTGAATTGGAGTGCGTCTCAAAAATGAAATGAAAAACAGTTATGATAAAGACATGATAGCCTATCAATTTTATGTGGATAAAGGCATATTTTGTACATGACTACATGTCCTTATAAGGTCAAGAAAAGATGTAATTTTAACGACATAGCATCTCGTTATTACGAGAAAAATATGTTGTTTTCACGACATAAGATCTCGTTATTACGAGAAAAGATGTCGATAAAACTACATAAGATCTCGTTATTACGATAAAATATGTCGTTTTAACGATATAACATCTAGTTATTACGACATAAGATCTCGTTATAACGAGAAAATATGTTGTTTTAACGACATTAAGATCTCGTTATTACGAGAAAATATGTTGTTTTAACGACATAAGATCTTGTTATTATGACATAATTGAGTAGAAAAATAATATGTATTTGGCAGCAATACGTTACCGTAATTAAACAGAAACTTAAAGAAGTTAATTGAAAAGACTGCAATAGATTTCTGCATTTTAGATAAAGCAACATGCAGCACATCATCAGTGTTTCTTGCTCTTCTGCTGGACTGAAGCACAGGCTCTACTCTTCAGCACAATGGTGACACACAAAACTCAGACAACAGAAACCCTTTAAATCCCAACAGAACATTAAACACTAACAGATCTCTCAAGATCTCAGCAGAGGAGGGTTAAACTACAAAAACAGCATTACCAGCTTCACTTATTACTAACAGTTTGACTTTGTTTCTGTCATACAGCGACAGAAGATCTTATTGAGAATCAACAGGTTTAGATGTTGATGATTTATTGAAAATAATATAATTTTACAGTATACAAAATTACACCATTATGGTGATTAGTTGGGCTCTTGACTCTTGACATTACAGCTTTAATTTTTCTCTGACTGCTGTAACTGTGTGTTATATGACACAGTCGTTATAGCAACAAAAAACACACAAAAAACCCGACAAAAAAACAATAGAAATTACGTGGATAATCTGTTGTGTATTTATTGATGATGTTCTAATCATCAATAATTATACTGAATCATAGATCACATCCCAAGATTTCTCAATGACCACAAATGTTATAGGTCATAAAATGCATAAAATGCATTTAAATATTGTTTTATAAACACTGTGAAACTATAACAAGAGATCAAACACTGCGGTAATCAGATTTTTTTAAACACATTGTGCATATATATATATTTTTTTTTTTTTTTTAACTACTGCTATATTCAGTCACACACAGATATCAAGAATCAGCATATGAATCTCAACTACGGTGACATGATTCATGCTCAGCCAGCTGATTTCACTAATTAGTTATTTCTCCTGGCTGAAAAACTGTGCTAATTAACAAATCCAGGTGATTGGAATAAAATACTGAGGACTTTTACTTTCTGAACCTGGACTTTACACCTCTGGTTATAAAGTCAAGAGTCCAACTAAAGCAAAAACTGATCTCCATCATGGTGACTGTAAAATTATATTATTTTCAATAAATTATCAACATCTAAACCTCTGTTAATTCTCAATAAGAACTTCTGTAGACGTATGACACAAATAAAGTCAAACTGTTACTAATAAGTGAAGCTGGTAATGCTGTTTCTCTTTCAAGAGGTCTCTCGTATTGCGTAAGGCTAGCTTATGCTATGGGAAAACTCCTTTTCTCAAGAATATTGAAGCCAAATCTTTAAAACGCAGTGCAGCTGCACAGCATACACAGATGAACGTCGAGTACGATCATTGGCTGTGCTGCGGCAACTGCACGAATCTATGGCGAGGCGGCTCAGATGCGCGAACCAATCAGGACACTTCGCGCCCTAGCACGTAAGAGCCCGCCAGAATGGGCGTGGCCAAAGGCTATAAAGCACCCGTTCCCCACCAAGGAACTCAGATTTTATCTCCTTCAGCGAAATCACCACTTCGCTGATCTCCGGATAGAAGCCTTATCGCCGCTGTCAAAGAGCCTTTAGCGGAATAAGGAGCTGCTTCACAGATCTGAGGACGCTGTGCCATCCGAAGCACCATATCCTTTTAACACAAGTGTGTTCGTCGCTGCGTCACACTTTTCTAAAAGAGAAATTTCCAGGCGTTGTTTCAAATGCCTCACACTAAATGCGCCTCGTGCAGAGGCCCTCTCATCGGTGGAGACAGTCACATCCTTTGCGCTTCCTGTCTGGGCCTTGACCACACGGAAGCTGCACTCGCCAAGGGTGGCTGCCCTGAGTGCGACATGATGGATCTCTCCTCCTCGTGGGCTCGACTGGCCATTTTCGCGATGACGACCCTGCTTTCTCTCTCTCCCTTTGCTCGAGTTGCGCAAAAACAAGCGCCGTTCACCCCGTTCACCCGTTCAAACCCCCTCGCCGGTCCTGTTCACACGCGTCATGCAGAGCCCTCTTGAGCTCTCTGCATGTCCAGACGGACACTATGGGCCCTATCTTGCACCCATCGCAATTGACTTTGTACACCAACACATGTATCATTCCTATTTTGCACCCAATGCACAGCAGACTTTTCCCTCCACAGACGCACATCGGTAAATTAGGGAATGAACTTGCGCTCCCGGGGGCGGTTCAGCGAAAGAGCTGGTCAGTGTTCCAGCGCTATTCTGAATTCCCTGGTTCTATTTTGCAGTTCCAGAAAACAATTCTGCCACAGACCAGGAAAAACCTAGTCTAAAGTCAGTGTCGCATTTTCAGTGGCGTGTTCAGATGCTATTTTAAGGGCGCATGCTTGGCCATAATGTAGCGTGTGCACAACACGCATACATACACTTTGCTTCTCTCATCTACACACAGACGCAGAAGTTGACATTTTTGTAAACCATATATAATTACAAGGAAAAATATTCCACATGAGGGAAATCATTGTGGTGTCCATGAAGATGTGAAAAAATAGGCATAAATCTGGCTTACACATTTACCAAAATTATTATACGCCTGTTTAACCGAAGCTAATTTGGGTGGGTTTCTCCCATTCCCATCACGGCGCTCGAGGTGTAATAAATGTAGGTTGTGTGCCCACTATAAAGTACGCACCCCTGCACATAAGCACTGTTCCCACAGTATCAAGCTTCCCCCCAGCTCATGCTGGAAGTGTAATGAATGTAGTGCGTGTGCCCACTATGAAGTACGCACCCCTACACATAAACACTGCCAACACGGTATTAACTCTCCCTCCTGCCAGCGCGGGAGAGAAAATAAACGTAGATTTTGTGCCCACTGTAAAGTACGCACCACTACACACAAAAACTGTTCCAACATCAGTTTCCCTCCCAGCTCGCGTTGGAGATGTGATAAAGGGTGCGCTTGCTGTGAAGCGTGCGCCCTTGCACATGAGCACAAAACGGCTGGATGGCCAGGTCCCTATCTCACAGCGGCCCGTCTCCAGCCAACCCCCTGCCAACCCCTCCAACCAACCCCTCCAACCAACCCCTTCATTCAACCCCTAGCTATGCGGGCCAAGGCCTGGGAGGCTATCCCCGGTATATCAGAATGGGTGTTTAACATAATAAAATGAGGCTACTCGCTACAGTTTGCTCACAGCCCAATGTGATTTTCAGCCGTGGTCGAAACGACAGTGAGAAAGGATGTTGCCCATGTTCTTCGCACCGAAGTGTCAACACTGTTAGAAAAGGGAGCTGTCGAACCAGTTCCCTTTTCACAAAGTGAGTCGGGCTTTTACAGCCGCTACTTCCTCGTTCCAAAGAAGGATGGCGGCATCAGGCCCATCCTAGACCTCAGACACCTGAACAAGGCACTGATGACGCGTCCGTTCAGGATGCTGACAACCAAGCAGATCCTCTCGCAAATTCACCCGGGGGATTGTTTTTTCTCAGTGGATCTGAAAGATGCTTATTTTCACAACAGGGAGTGCGAGTGTTAAAGGGATACTCCCCTTTTTTTGGAAAGGCTCATTTTACAACTCCCCCAGAGTTAAACAGTTGAGTTTTACCGTTTTCGAATCCATTCAGCCGAACTCCGGGTCTGGCGGTATCACTTTTAGCATAGCTTAGCATAGATTATTGAATCGGACAGGACCATTAGCATCTCTCTCAAAAAAATGACCAAAGAGTATTGATATTTTTCCTATTTAAAACTTGACTCTTCTGTAGTTACATCGTGTACTAAGACCGACGGAAAATGTAAAGTTGCGATTTTCTAGGCTGATATGGCTAGGAACTATACTGTCTACTCAAAAAAAGTGGAGTATTCCTTTAAACTACCTCGACGACTGGCTGATTATAGCTCAATCGGAGGCACAGTTGTTAACTCACAGATCCTGGCTCCTCAGCCATCTAGAATGCCTGGGTCTCAGGATCAAAGATCCAAGAGCACATTATCTTCCAGCCAGAGTATATCTTTCCTGGGTACAGTGATAGACTCTATACGAATGAAAGCGCACCTTTCACCAGAGCGCGCGCTCACCATTCAACGCCTAGCGGCATTTTTGTGACACTTTCAGAGCGGACGCTCACGCTCCTCTCAAAAGATTTCAGAGGATGTTGGGTCTCATGGCCTCAGCATCATCAGTACTCCAGCTGGGACTACTGCACATGCGTCCTCTTCAGCGCTGGCTGAAACCCCGTGTACCAGCTCACACGTGGTGATCTGGCCACTTACTATTCAGAGCGAGTCACGGCTGCATCAAAGCCCTGACTCCCTGGAAAGCGACCAACTGGTATCAGTCTGGCGTGAGTATGGGTGTGGTTTCAAAGAGAAAAGTGATCTCGACAGATGCCTCCAACCTATGTTGGGGGGCCCTTTATGAGGGCAGGCCCGTCTCAAAAGAGAACTAATGTGTCTGAAATGAATAGCCAGGATGAATAATCATGAATCTGCAAAAATTGTTGCATAACTGAAAATGCAAATAGAACATTTTACAAAGGACTGTTATTTTGGATGTTTCTTTGAAAATTCATAATAATGTATTAGTGTTTACCCTGTCTTTAACACCAGCTAATTTGCTGCCTTTTGGGGATGGAGACACACAAAACCCCATGTCAGATGATGGAAGCTCTCAAGCCATTTCCTTGCAGCAGCCTTTGAAATACTTCCAAAGCACATACAGTCAGATCTTTGTAAGCATGTGTGTGTGTGTGTGTGTGTGTGTGTGTGTGTGTGTGTGTGTGTGTGTGTGTGTGTGTGTGTGTGTGTGCGTGTGTGTGTGTGTGTGTGTGTGTTTGTGCTTTTTTGCAGATTGATTAAATTATAAGAATATTCAAAGATGTATTCAAATATTTTGTGGATCTTTTTAATTGTCTGTTTTAGCAGTGCACTGCATCATTCATATTTAGTTTAGACAAACATTTTGATATTGAAACTTGCTTTGGTTCTTAATTTTAGGTGAACAACAATGGCCAGATAACATTTAATGAGCCACTGTATGCCTACAGCCCCTTTTTGAAGTCTGAAAGTGACATGATTGCTCCCCTTTGGACTGACCTTGACAATAGACATGGAGGAACTATCTCCTATAGACAGGATACAAGCAGTGCTGTACTGGCACAAGTCACTGCAACTGTTAAGCAAAACTTCCCTAACATAACATTTGCTGCTACATCTGCTTTTATTGCTACCTGGGACAGGGTGCCATACTATAGTGGTAGAGGGGTAAGACCAACAATAATAAATGATTATCACAAATTATCTATGGTTTTTCTTTGGATGATTTTGAATGCTGTTCATTTAATTTGTGAAGGTGGTGACTTTCCAAGTGGTTTTAGCCTACAATGTGCATCGCTCTTTCATCCTATTCACTTATGGTGATATTGCTACAACAGAACAAAGTTGGACGGTATGTGAAGTACAGGTCTTCATTTTACAAATTACCGAACTGCATGATCATCGAGTTTGAAATTATGCATTCAATACTTCATGTACCACAAAAATAAAGCTTTGTTTTGAAAAGGTTGGGAAGTCTAAAAATTCAGTTTACTTCTACAGGCTGGTTATCGTACAATGGACTCTGTCAATTCATTCACAATTCCATTAACCAAGGCCAGAGAACTCTCAACCAACAGCAATATCAATGTGCCTGGGCATTGGTCTTTTCGTGTTGATGGCTCACCAAACTGTAAGACAATGTTTCAAAAGTAAAATTTTTGAGCTTATGTCTTGATACCAGTACTAAAAAATGGTCACTTCTACATTTTTAGTGCCAACTAGATTCCTAGCTTTGGAGAATGAAAAAATATTGAACCCCTTTGTTGGAAATGGAAGCTCTGAAGCCATTTTCTTGCAGCAGCCTTTCAAATACTTTGGACGCACATACAGTCAAATCTTTGTGAGCACACGTTATATTGATACCTCTAATTTATTCAAAACTTCTGTTTGATATACCTTTGAAAAGTGTGGTCATAAATTTAGGTGAACAACAATGGCCATCTAACGTTTACCGAGTCGCTGTCTGCCTACAACCCCTCTCTGGATTCCGGAAGAGACATCATTGCTCCTCTTTGGACTCACCTTGACAATAGACGTGGAGGAACTATCTCCTATAGACAGGATACCAGCAGTGCTGTACTGACACAAGTCACTGCAACCGTTAAGCGATACTTCCCTAACATACCTTTTGCTGCTACTTCAGCTTTTGTCGCTACATGGGACAGTGTGCCATACTCCAATGGTGGAGGGGTAAGACCTACGGCAATCTTTGATTTTCAATGAATGGTCCGTCTGGTTTGTTTGGAAGATTCTGAATGCTGTCTGTTGATGTTTTGAAGGTGGCCTCTTTCCAAGTGGTTTTAGCCTACAATGTTCATCGCTCTTTCATCCTGATCTATTATGGAGATGTTGCAGAAACAGGACTACCTTGGCAGGTGAGTGAAGTAGCCGACTGCTTCTTGTGCACTGTACAAATGAAAAAAATAAAAAAAATAAACAAATACAGATATACAATTCAAAAGGAATTGTTCATAAAAAAAAGAGGGAAAAGATGTTCTCTCTCTCTTTTTTAATAGAATGAGAACTTAAAACATTTTGTTTACTCCTATAGGCTGGCTATTACACTGTGGACTCTATCAGTTCTATGACAATTCCAGCATCCAGAGTCCAAGAACTCTCGTCGAGCAGTAATGTCAATGTGACTGCTTGCTGGTCTTTCCATGTTGATGGTTCACCAAACTGTAAGCCAACGAGTTGTGTTATTGGTTATGACAAGGTATTCAGGGGTGAATTCACTAACCTTTTACTGTAGCATGCCGTGTTTGAACTCAAAACCTGAAACTGATTTACAGTGGAGCTTTCCCAGGCACCGTGTAGGTGAGTGCACTTTCAGCCTTTTCAAAAGCCAATTCAGGTGCTGGATCGCAGTGGGGGAGAGTCGTACTTTACAATCCCAGAAAATCTGACAGATTGTAGTAGTCTGCTGTACTCTCCACAACCTTGCACATTTAGAAACGGCCTGCGACCTGGGGAACTGCCCTTGGCAAATTCTGATGGCCAGTAGTTTTGTGGCCGTAATACCCTAACTCCAGTACCGTATTTACATCATTCGTGTTGTGAATCGGGTTCTAAAATCATATGGGACACATAAAAAGAGACAACAGTGTAAACCAGCACAATTCATTCTTAGTGAATTCCCCTTTAAAACTTTTAACCAGTGCAGTGTTTGTGTGAGAGCTTATGTTTCTTGGAAGAACTAAAAGGATTGCTTCTCACTTACATTTTTTCCTAGTGCCATCTAAATTCCTACCATTCGGGAATGGAGACATAGTAACCCCCCGACTGGATAACGGAAGCTCTGAAGCCATTATATTGCAGCAGCCTTTCAAATATTTTGGACGCACACACAATCAGACCTTTGTAAGCATTGTTTAGTTGTTATTTTGCTCATTTAGAGACATGTTTCATCTACTTGCATCTAAAATCACAAGTCTCTTTAAACGAGTGTAACTACTTGCTTTACTTTGTTCAGACTTTGATATCTCAATGTACAGGTTTTTGTAATTGTGGAATTCAGAGGACTTTTGATTTGTTGAATCAACTAGTAGACATTGTGGCAAAGTCTACGTCTTAATTCTGTCAGTATATTTCCTCTTACAACACACAAACATATTTTGTGCTAAACTTTAGGTGAACAACAATGGCCTTCTAACATTTACTGAGCAGCTGTCCGACAACATCCCACTTCTGAATTGTGGAAGAGACTTCATTGCTCCTCTTTGGACTCACCTTGACAATAGACGTGGAGGAACTATCTCCTATAGGGAGGACACAAGCAGCGCTGTACTGGCACAAGTCACTGCAGCTGTTAAGCAATACTTCCCTAACATAACGTTTAGTGCTTCCTCGGCTTTTGTTGCTACCTGGGACAATGTGCCATACTCTGATGGTGGAGGGGTAAGATCTATTCATTGCTTATCAATTAATTAGTGTTGTCCTGTGAAGGGTGAAGGTTTTAATGCCGTCTGTTGGTATTTTGAAGGTGGTTACATTCCAAGTGATTTTAGTCTCCAGTGTTCATCGCTCTTTCATCCTGATCAACTATGGTGACATTGCAGAAACCAAACAAATCTGGCTGGTGAGTGGAGACAGGTCCTTGTTGTTGTTTTTTGCAAATGATAGAAATGACAAGGAATTGCCCTGGCTTTACTTCATACCAAGAGCATGTTGAGGACATAAAAACAATGTGTTTACTTCTACAGGCTGGTTACAACACGGTGGACTCTGTCAATTCTTTCACAATTCCAGTTACCAGTGCCTCAGAGCTCTCATCCAGTAGCAATATCAACGTGAATGGTCGCAGCTCTTTCCATGTTGATGGCTCACCAAATTGTAAGCCAATGCAACCAGAAAATCAAGCTTAACCTGTACTATTTATTAGCTTATTTTTCTTTAGCAGGACTAAAGAATTCATTCTCACTCATTCTTTTCTTAGTGCCAACTAATTTCCTATCTTCTGGGGATGGAGAAATAGCGATCCCCACTGCCAAAGATGGAAGCTCTGATGTTATTTTCTTGCGGCAGCCTTTCAAATATTTTGGACGCACATACAATCAGATCTTTGTAAGCACCACATTCCACCCCCACACAAACATTAAGTTCCCAGTTATTTATGTACCCTAATATCCTAAAATGTCTCTTTAAACTCCTTTTGAAAAATGTGGGCCTAAAATTTAGGTGAACAACAATGGGCATCTAACGTTTACCGCGCCGCTGTCTGCCTACAACTCCTCTCTGGATTTCGGAAGAGACATCATTGCTCCTCTTTGGACTCACCTTGACAATAGACGTGGAGGAACTATCTCCTATAGACAGGATACCAGCAGTGCTGCACTGACACAAGTCACTGCAACCGTTAAGCGATACTTCCCTAACATACCTTTTGCTGCTACTTCAGCTTTTGTCGCTACATGGGACAGTGTGCCATACTCCAGTGGTGGAGGGGTAAGACCTACGGTCAATCTTTGATTTTCAATGAATGGTCCGTCTGGTTTGTTTGGAAGATTTTGAATGCTGTCTGTTGATGTTTTGAAGGTGGCCTCTTTCCAAGTGGTTTTAGCCTACAATGTTCATCGCTCTTTTATCCTGATCTATTACGGAGATGTGGCAGAAACAGGACTACCTTGGCAGGTGAGTGAAGTAGCCGACTGCTTCTTGTGCACTGTACAAATTAAAACAATTTTTTTAAATAAAAATATACAGATATACAATTCAAAAGGAATTGTTCATAAAAAAAAGAAGGAAAAGATGTTCTCTCTCTCTTTTTTAATAGAATGAGAACTTAAAACATTGTGTTTACTCCAACAGGCTGGCTATTACACTGTGGACTCTATCAGTTCTATGACAATTCCAGCATCCAGAGTCCAAGAACTCTCGTCGAGCAGTAATGTCAATGTGACTGCTTGCTGGTCTTTCCATGTTGATGGTTCACCAAACTGTAAGCCAACGAGTTGTGTTATTGGTTATGACAAGGTATTCAGGGGTGAATTCACTAACCTTTTACTGTAGCATGCCGTGTTTGAACTCAAAACCTGAAACTGATTTACAGTGGAGCTTTCCCAGGCACCGTGTAGGTGAGTGCACTTTCAGCCTTTTCAAAAGCCAATTCAGGTGCTGGATCGCAGTGGGGGAGAGTCGTACTTTACAATCCCAGAAAATCTGACAGATTGTAGTAGTCTGCTGTACTCTCCACAACCTTGCACATTTAGAAACGGCCTGCGACCTGGGGAACTGCCCTTGGCAAATTCTGATGGCCAGTAGTTTTGTGGCCATAATACCCTAACTCCAGTACCGTATTTACATCATTCGTGTTGTGAATCGGGTTCTAAAATCATATGGGACACATAAAAAGAGACAACAGTGTAAACCAGCACAATTCATTCTTAGTGAATTCCCCTTTAAAACTTTTAACCAGTGCAGTGTTTGTGTGAGAGCTTATGTTTCTTGGAAGAACTAAAAGGATTCCTTCTCACTTACATTTTTTCCTAGTGCCATCTAAATTCCTACCATTCGGGAATGGAGACATAGTAACCCCCCGACTGGATAACGGAAGCTCTGAAGCCATTATATTGCAGCAGCCTTTCAAATATTTTGGACGCACACACAATCAGACCTTTGTAAGCATTGTTTAGTTGTTATTTTGCTCATTTAGAGACATGTTTCATCTACTTGCATCTAAAATCACAAGTCTCTTTAAACGAGTGTAACTACTTGCTTTACTTTGTTCAGACTTTGATATCTCAATGTACAGGTTTTTGTAATTGTGGAATTCAGAGGACTTTTGATGTGTTGAATCAACTAGTAGACATTGTGGCAAAGTCTATGTCTTAATTCTGTCAGTATATTTCCTCTTACAACACACAAACATATTTTGTGCTAAACTTTAGGTGAACAACAATGGCCTTCTAACATTTACTGAGCAGCTGTCCGACAACATCCCACTTCTGAATTGTGGAAGAGACTTCATTGCTCCTCTTTGGACTCACCTTGACAATAGACGTGGAGGAACTATCTCCTATAGGGAGGACACAAGCAGCGCTGTACTGGCACAAGTCACTGCAGCTGTTAAGCAATACTTCCCTAACATAACGTTTAGTGCTTCCTCGGCTTTTGTTGCTACCTGGGACAATGTGCCATACTCTGATGGTGGAGGGGTAAGATCTATTCATTGCTTATCAATTAATTAGTGTTGTCCTGTGAAGGGTGAAGGTTTTAATGCCGTCTGTTGGTATTTTGAAGGTGGTTACATTCCAAGTGATTTTAGTCTCCAGTGTTCATCGCTCTTTCATCCTGATCAACTATGGTGACATTGCAGAAACCAAACAAATCTGGCTGGTGAGTGGAGACAGGTCCTTGTTGTTGTTTTTTGCAAATGATAGAATTGACAAGGAATTGCCCTGGCTTTACTTCATACCAAGAGCATGTTGAGGACATAAAAACAATGTGTTTACTTCTACAGGCTGGTTACAACACGGTGGACTCTGTCAATTCTTTCACAATTCCAGTTACCAGTGCCTCAGAGCTCTCATCCAGTAGCAATATCAACGTGAATGGTCGCAGCTCTTTCCATGTTGATGGCTCACCAAATTGTAAGCCAATGCAACCAGAAAATCAAGCTTAACCTGTACTATTTATTAGCTTATTTTTCTTTAGCAGGACTAAAGAATTCATTCTCACTCATTCTTTTCATAGTGCCAACTAATTTCCTATCTTCTGGGGATGGAGAAATAGCGATCCCCACTGCCAAAGATGGAAGCTCTGATGTTATTTTCTTGCGGCAGCCTTTCAAATATTTTGGACGCACATACAATCAGATCTTTGTAAGCACCACATTCCACCCCCACACAAACATTAAGTTCCAAGTTATTTATGTACCCTAATTTCCTAAAATGTCTCTTTAAACTCCTTTTGAAAAATGTGGGCCTAAAATTTAGGTGAACAACAATGGGCATCTAACGTTTACCGCGCCGCTGTCTGCCTACAACTCCTCTCTGGATTTCGGAAGAGACATCATTGCTCCTCTTTGGACTCACCTTGACAATAGACGTGGAGGAACTATCTCCTATAGACAGGATACCAGCAGTGCTGCACTGACACAAGTCACTGCAACCGTTAAGCGATACTTCCCTAACATACCTTTTGCTGCTACTTCAGCTTTTGTCGCTACATGGGACAGTGTGCCATACTCCAGTGGTGGAGGGGTAAGACCTACGGTCAATCTTTGATTTTCAATGAATGGTCCGTCTGGTTTGTTTGGAAGATTTTGAATGCTGTCTGTTGATGTTTTGAAGGTGGCCTCTTTCCAAGTGGTTTTAGCCTACAATGTTCATCGCTCTTTCATCCTGATCTATTACGGAGATGTGGCAGAAACAGGACTACCTTGGCAGGTGAGTGAAGTAGCCGACTGCTTCTTGTGCACTGTACAAATTAAAAAACAATTTTTAAATAAAAATATACAGATATACAATTCAAAAGGAATTGTTCATAAAAAAAAGAAGGAAAAGATGTTCTCTCTCTCTTTTTTAATAGAATGAGAACTTAAAACATTGTGTTTACTCCAACAGGCTGGCTATTACACTGTGGACTCTATCAGTTCTATGACAATTCCAGCATCCAGAGTCCAAGAACTCTCGTCGAGCAGTAATGTCAATGTGACTGCTTGCTGGTCTTTCCATGTTGATGGTTCACCAAACTGTAAGCCAACGAGTTGTGTTATTGGTTATGACAAGGTATTCAGGGGTGAATTCACTAACCTTTTACTGTAGCATGCCGTGTTTGAACTCAAAACCTGAAACTGATTTACAGTGGAGCTTTCCCAGGCACCGTGTAGGTGAGTGCACTTTCAGCCTTTTCAAAAGCCAATTCAGGTGCTGGATCGCAGTGGGGGAGAGTCGTACTTTACAATCCCAGAAAATCTGACAGATTGTAGTAGTCTGCTGTACTCTCCACAACCTTGCACATTTAGAAACGGCCTGCGACCTGGGGAACTGCCCTTGGCAAATTCTGATGGCCAGTAGTTTTGTGGCCGTAATACCCTAACTCCAGTACCGTATTTACATCATTCGTGTTGTGAATCGGGTTCTAAAATCATATGGGACACATAAAAAGAGACAACAGTGTAAACCAGCACAATTCATTCTTAGTGAATTCCCCTTTAAAACTTTTAACCAGTGCAGTGTTTGTGTGAGAGCTTATGTTTCTTGGAAGAACTAAAAGGATTGCTTCTCACTTACATTTTTTCCTAGTGCCATCTAAATCCCTACCATTCGGGAATGGAGACATAGTAACCCCCCGACTGGATAACGGAAGCTCTGAAGCCATTATATTGCAGCAGCCTTTCAAATATTTTGGACGCACACACAATCAGACCTTTGTAAGCATTGTTTAGTTGTTATTTTGCTCATTTAGAGACATGTTTCATCTACTTGCATCTAAAATCACAAGTCTCTTTAAACGAGTGTAACTACTTGCTTTACTTTGTTCAGACTTTGATATCTCAATGTACAGGTTTTTGTAATTGTGGAATTCAGAGGACTTTTGATTTGTTGAATCAACTAGTAGACATTGTGGCAAAGTCTACGTCTTAATTCTGTCAGTATATTTCCTCTTACAACACACAAACATATTTTGTGCTAAACTTTAGGTGAACAACAATGGCCTTCTAACATTTACTGAGCAGCTGTCCGACAACATCCCACTTCTGAATTGTGGAAGAGACTTCATTGCTCCTCTTTGGACTCACCTTGACAATAGACGTGGAGGAACTATCTCCTATAGGGAGGACACAAGCAGCGCTGTACTGGCACAAGTCACTGCAGCTGTTAAGCAATACTTCCCTAACATAACGTTTAGTGCTTCCTCGGCTTTTGTTGCTACCTGGGACAATGTGCCATACTCTGATGGTGGAGGGGTAAGATCTATTCATTGCTTATCAATTAATTAGTGTTGTCCTGTGAAGGGTGAAGGTTTTAATGCCGTCTGTTGGTATTTTGAAGGTGGTTACATTCCAAGTGATTTTAGTCTCCAGTGTTCATCGCTCTTTCATCCTGATCAACTATGGTGACATTGCAGAAACCAAACAAATCTGGCTGGTGAGTGGAGACAGGTCCTTGTTGTTGTTTTTTGCAAATGATAGAAATGACAAGGAATTGCCCTGGCTTTACTTCATACCAAGAGCATGTTGAGGACATAAAAACAATGTGTTTACTTCTACAGGCTGGTTACAACACGGTGGACTCTGTCAATTCTTTCACAATTCCAGTTACCAGTGCCTCAGAGCTCTCATCCAGTAGCAATATCAACGTGAATGGTCGCAGCTCTTTCCATGTTGATGGCTCACCAAATTGTAAGCCAATGCAACCAGAAAATCAAGCTTAACCTGTACTATTTATTAGCTTATTTTTCTTTAGCAGGACTAAAGAATTCATTCTCACTCATTCTTTTCTTAGTGCCAACTAATTTCCTATCTTCTGGGGATGGAGAAATAGCGATCCCCACTGCCAAAGATGGAAGCTCTGATGTTATTTTCTTGCGGCAGCCTTTCAAATATTTTGGACGCACATACAATCAGATCTTTGTAAGCACCACATTCCACCCCCACACAAACATTAAGTTCCCAGTTATTTATGTACCCTAATTTCCTAAAATGTCTCTTTAAACTCCTTTTGAAAAATGTGGGCCTAAAATTTAGGTGAACAACAATGGGCATCTAACGTTTACCGCGCCGCTGTCTGCCTACAACTCCTCTCTGGATTTCGGAAGAGACATCATTGCTCCTCTTTGGACTCACCTTGACAATAGACGTGGAGGAACTATCTCCTATAGACAGGATACCAGCAGTGCTGCACTGACACAAGTCACTGCAACCGTTAAGCGATACTTCCCTAACATACCTTTTGCTGCTACTTCAGCTTTTGTCGCTACATGGGACAGTGTGCCATACTCCAGTGGTGGAGGGGTAAGACCTACGGTCAATCTTTGATTTTCAATGAATGGTCCGTCTGGTTTGTTTGGAAGATTTTGAATGCTGTCTGTTGATGTTTTGAAGGTGGCCTCTTTCCAAGTGGTTTTAGCCTACAATGTTCATCGCTCTTTTATCCTGATCTATTACGGAGATGTGGCAGAAACAGGACTACCTTGGCAGGTGAGTGAAGTAGCCGACTGCTTCTTGTGCACTGTACAAATTAAAACAATTTTTTAAAATAAAAATATACAGATATACAATTCAAAAGGAATTGTTCATAAAAAAAAGAAGGAAAAGATGTTCTCTCTCTCTTTTTTAATAGAATGAGAACTTAAAACATTGTGTTTACTCCAACAGGCTGGCTATTACACTGTGGACTCTATCAGTTCTATGACAATTCCAGCATCCAGAGTCCAAGAACTCTCGTCGAGCAGTAATGTCAATGTGACTGCTTGCTGGTCTTTCCATGTTGATGGTTCACCAAACTGTAAGCCAACGAGTTGTATTATTGGTTATGACAAGGTATTCAGGGGTGAATTCACTAACCTTTTACTGTAGCATGCCGTGTTTGAACTCAAAACCTGAAACTGATTTACAGTGGAGCTTTCCCAGGCACCGTGTAGGTGAGTGCACTTTCAGCCTTTTCAAAAGCCAATTCAGGTGCTGGATCGCAGTGGGGGAGAGTCGTACTTTACAATCCCAGAAAATCTGACAGATTGTAGTAGTCTGCTGTACTCTCCACAACCTTGCACATTTAGAAACGGCCTGCGACCTGGGGAACTGCCCTTGGCAAATTCTGATGGCCAGTAGTTTTGTGGCCGTAATACCCTAACTCCAGTACCGTATTTACATCATTCGTGTTGTGAATCGGGTTCTAAAATCATATGGGACACATAAAAAGAGACAACAGTGTAAACCAGCACAATTCATTCTTAGTGAATTCCCCTTTAAAACTTTTAACCAGTGCAGTGTTTGTGTGAGAGCTTATGTTTCTTGGAAGAACTAAAAGGATTCCTTCTCACTTACATTTTTTCCTAGTGCCATCTAAATTCCTACCATTCGGGAATGGAGACATAGTAACCCCCCGACTGGATAACGGAAGCTCTGAAGCCATTATATTGCAGCAGCCTTTCAAATATTTTGGACGCACACACAATCAGACCTTTGTAAGCATTGTTTAGTTGTTATTTTGCTCATTTAGAGACATGTTTCATCTACTTGCATCTAAAATCACAAGTCTCTTTAAACGAGTGTAACTACTTGCTTTACTTTGTTCAGACTTTGATATCTCAATGTACAGGTTTTTGTAATTGTGGAATTCAGAGGACTTTTGATTTGTTGAATCAACTAGTAGACATTGTGGCAAAGTCTACGTCTTAATTCTGTCAGTATATTTCCTCTTACAACACACAAACATATTTTGTGCTAAACTTTAGGTGAACAACAATGGCCTTCTAACATTTACTGAGCAGCTGTCCGACAACATCCCACTTCTGAATTGTGGAAGAGACTTCATTGCTCCTCTTTGGACTCACCTTGACAATAGACGTGGAGGAACTATCTCCTATAGGGAGGACACAAGCAGCGCTGTACTGGCACAAGTCACTGCAGCTGTTAAGCAATACTTCCCTAACATAACGTTTAGTGCTTCCTCGGCTTTTGTTGCTACCTGGGACAATGTGCCATACTCTGATGGTGGAGGGGTAAGATCTATTCATTGCTTATCAATTAATTAGTGTTGTCCTGTGAAGGGTGAAGGTTTTAATGCCGTCTGTTGGTATTTTGAAGGTGGTTACATTCCAAGTGATTTTAGTCTCCAGTGTTCATCGCTCTTTCATCCTGATCAACTATGGTGACATTGCAGAAACCAAACAAATCTGGATGGTGAGTGGAGACAGGTCCTTGTTGTTGTTTTTTGCAAATGATAGAAATGACAAGGAATTGCCCTGGCTTTACTTCATACCAAGAGCATGTTGAGGACATAAAAACAATGTGTTTACTTCTACAGGCTGGTTACAACACGGTGGACTCTGTCAATTCTTTCACAATTCCAGTTACCAGTGCCTCAGAGCTCTCATCCAGTAGCAATATCAACGTGAATGGTCGCAGCTCTTTCCATGTTGATGGCTCACCAAATTGTAAGCCAATGCAACCAGAAAATCAAGCTTAACCTGTACTATTTATTAGCTTATTTTTCTTTAGCAGGACTAAAGAATTCATTCTCACTCATTCTTTTCATAGTGCCAACTAATTTCCTATCTTCTGGGGATGGAGAAATAGCGATCCCCACTGCCAAAGATGGAAGCTCTGATGTTATTTTCTTGCGGCAGCCTTTCAAATATTTTGGACGCACATACAATCAGATCTTTGTAAGCACCACATTCCACCCCCACACAAACATTAGGTTCCAAGTTATTTATGTACCCTAATTTCCTAAAATGTCTCTTTAAACTCCTTTTGAAAAATGTGGGCCTAAAATTTAGGTGAACAACAATGGCCATCTAACGTTTACCGCGCCGCTGTCTGCCTACAACTCCTCTCTGGATTTCGGAAGAGACATCATTGCTCCTCTTTGGACTCACCTTGACAATAGACGTGGAGGAACTATCTCCTATAGACAGGATACCAGCAGTGCTGCACTGACACAAGTCACTGCAACCGTTAAGCGATACTTCCCTAACATACCTTTTGCTGCTACTTCAGCTTTTGTCGCTACATGGGACAGTGTGCCATACTCCAGTGGTGGAGGGGTAAGACCTACGGTCAATCTTTGATTTTCAATGAATGGTCCGTCTGGTTTGTTTGGAAGATTTTGAATGCTGTCTGTTGATGTTTTGAAGGTGGCCTCTTTCCAAGTGGTTTTAGCCTACAATGTTCATCGCTCTTTCATCCTGATCTATTACGGCGATGTGGCAGAAACAGGACTACCTTGGCAGGTGAGTGAAGTAGCCGACTGCTTCTTGTGCACTGTACAAATTAAAAAACAATTTTTTAATTAAAAATATACAGATATACAATTCAAAAGGAATTGTTCATAAAAAAAAGAAGGAAAAGATGTTCTCTCTCTCTTTTTTAATAGAATGAGAACTTAAAACATTGTGTTTACTCCAACAGGCTGGCTATTACACTGTGGACTCTATCAGTTCTATGACAATTCCAGCATCCAGAGTCCAAGAACTCTCGTCGAGCAGTAATGTCAATGTGACTGCTTGCTGGTCTTTCCATGTTGATGGTTCACCAAACTGTAAGCCAACGAGTTGTATTATTGGTTATGACAAGGTATTCAGGGGTGAATTCACTAACCTTTTACTGTAGCATGCCGTGTTTGAACTCAAAACCTGAAACTGATTTACAGTGGAGCTTTCCCAGGCACCGTGTAGGTGAGTGCACTTTCAGCCTTTTCAAAAGCCAATTCAGGTGCTGGATCGCAGTGGGGGAGAGTCGTACTTTACAATCCCAGAAAATCTGACAGATTGTAGTAGTCTGCTGTACTCTCCACAACCTTGCACATTTAGAAACGGCCTGCGACCTGGGGAACTGCCCTTGGCAAATTCTGATGGCCAGTAGTTTTGTGGCCGTAATACCCTAACTCCAGTACCGTATTTACATCATTCGTGTTGTGAATCGGGTTCTAAAATCATATGGGACACATAAAAAGAGACAACAGTGTAAACCAGCACAATTCATTCTTAGTGAATTCCCCTTTAAAACTTTTAACCAGTGCAGTGTTTGTGTGAGAGCTTATGTTTCTTGGAAGAACTAAAAGGATTCCTTCTCACTTACATTTTTTCCTAGTGCCATCTAAATTCCTACCATTCGGGAATGGAGACATAGTAACCCCCCGACTGGATAACGGAAGCTCTGAAGCCATTATATTGCAGCAGCCTTTCAAATATTTTGGACGCACACACAATCAGACCTTTGTAAGCATTGTTTAGTTGTTATTTTGCTCATTTAGAGACATGTTTCATCTACTTGCATCTAAAATCACAAGTCTCTTTAAACGAGTGTAACTACTTGCTTTACTTTGTTCAGACTTTGATATCTCAATGTACAGGTTTTTGTAATTGTGGAATTCAGAGGACTTTTGATTTGTTGAATCAACTAGTAGACATTGTGGCAAAGTCTACGTCTTAATTCTGTCAGTATATTTCCTCTTACAACACACAAACATATTTTGTGCTAAACTTTAGGTGAACAACAATGGCCTTCTAACATTTACTGAGCAGCTGTCCGACAACATCCCACTTCTGAATTGTGGAAGAGACTTCATTGCTCCTCTTTGGACTCACCTTGACAATAGACGTGGAGGAACTATCTCCTATAGGGAGGACACAAGCAGCGCTGTACTGGCACAAGTCACTGCAGCTGTTAAGCAATACTTCCCTAACATAACGTTTAGTGCTTCCTCGGCTTTTGTTGCTACCTGGGACAATGTGCCATACTCTGATGGTGGAGGGGTAAGATCTATTCATTGCTTATCAATTAATTAGTGTTGTCCTGTGAAGGGTGAAGGTTTTAATGCCGTCTGTTGGTATTTTGAAGGTGGTTACATTCCAAGTGATTTTAGTCTCCAGTGTTCATCGCTCTTTCATCCTGATCAACTATGGTGACATTGCAGAAACCAAACAAATCTGGCTGGTGAGTGGAGACAGGTCCTTGTTGTTGTTTTTTGCAAATGATAGAAATGACAAGGAATTGCCCTGGCTTTACTTCATACCAAGAGCATGTTGAGGACATAAAAACAATGTGTTTACTTCTACAGGCTGGTTACAACACGGTGGACTCTGTCAATTCTTTCACAATTCCAGTTACCAGTGCCTCAGAGCTCTCATCCAGTAGCAATATCAACGTGAATGGTCGCAGCTCTTTCCATGTTGATGGCTCACCAAATTGTAAGCCAATGCAACCAGAAAATCAAGCTTAACCTGTACTATTTATTAGCTTATTTTTCTTTAGCAGGACTAAAGAATTCATTCTCACTCATTCTTTTCTTAGTGCCAACTAATTTCCTATCTTCTGGGGATGGAGAAATAGCGATCCCCACTGCCAAAGATGGAAGCTCTGATGTTATTTTCTTGCGGCAGCCTTTCAAATATTTTGGACGCACATACAATCAGATCTTTGTAAGCACCACATTCCACCCCCACACAAACATTAGGTTCCAAGTTATTTATGTACCCTAATTTCCTAAAATGTCTCTTTAAACTCCTTTTGAAAAATGTGGGCCTAAAATTTAGGTGAACAACAATGGGCATCTAACGTTTACCGCGCCGCTGTCTGCCTACAACTCCTCTCTGGATTTCGGAAGAGACATCATTGCTCCTCTTTGGACTCACCTTGACAATAGACGTGGAGGAACTATCTCCTATAGACAGGATACCAGCAGTGCTGCACTGACACAAGTCACTGCAACCGTTAAGCGATACTTCCCTAACATACCTTTTGCTGCTACTTCAGCTTTTGTCGCTACATGGGACAGTGTGCCATACTCCAGTGGTGGAGGGGTAAGACCTACGGTCAATCTTTGATTTTCAATGAATGGTCCGTCTGGTTTGTTTGGAAGATTTTGAATGCTGTCTGTTGATGTTTTGAAGGTGGCCTCTTTCCAAGTGGTTTTAGCCTACAATGTTCATCGCTCTTTCATCCTGATCTATTACGGAGATGTGGCAGAAACAGGACTACCTTGGCAGGTGAGTGAAGTAGCCGACTGCTTCTTGTGCACTGTACAAATTAAAAAACAATTTTTTAAATAAAAATATACAGATATACAATTCAAAAGGAATTGTTCATAAAAAAAAGAAGGAAAAGATGTTCTCTCTCTCTTTTTTAATAGAATGAGAACTTAAAACATTGTGTTTACTCCAACAGGCTGGCTATTACACTGTGGACTCTATCAGTTCTATGACAATTCCAGCATCCAGAGTCCAAGAACTCTCGTCGAGCAGTAATGTCAATGTGACTGCTTGCTGGTCTTTCCATGTTGATGGTTCACCAAACTGTAAGCCAACGAGTTGTATTATTGGTTATGACAAGGTATTCAGGGGTGAATTCACTAACCTTTTACTGTAGCATGCCGTGTTTGAACTCAAAACCTGAAACTGATTTACAGTGGAGCTTTCCCAGGCACCGTGTAGGTGAGTGCACTTTCAGCCTTTTCAAAAGCCAATTCAGGTGCTGGATCGCAGTGGGGGAGAGTCGTACTTTACAATCCCAGAAAATCTGACAGATTGTAGTAGTCTGCTGTACTCTCCACAACCTTGCACATTTAGAAACGGCCTGCGACCTGGGGAACTGCCCTTGGCAAATTCTGATGGCCAGTAGTTTTGTGGCCGTAATACCCTAACTCCAGTACCGTATTTACATCATTCGTGTTGTGAATCGGGTTCTAAAATCATATGGGACACATAAAAAGAGACAACAGTGTAAACCAGCACAATTCATTCTTAGTGAATTCCCCTTTAAAACTTTTAACCAGTGCAGTGTTTGTGTGAGAGCTTATGTTTCTTGGAAGAACTAAAAGGATTCCTTCTCACTTACATTTTTTCCTAGTGCCATCTAAATTCCTACCATTCGGGAATGGAGACATAGTAACCCCCCGACTGGATAACGGAAGCTCTGAAGCCATTATATTGCAGCAGCCTTTCAAATATTTTGGACGCACACACAATCAGACCTTTGTAAGCATTGTTTAGTTGTTATTTTGCTCATTTAGAGACATGTTTCATCTACTTGCATCTAAAATCACAAGTCTCTTTAAACGAGTGTAACTACTTGCTTTACTTTGTTCAGACTTTGATATCTCAATGTACAGGTTTTTGTAATTGTGGAATTCAGAGGACTTTTGATTTGTTGAATCAACTAGTAGACATTGTGGCAAAGTCTACGTCTTAATTCTGTCAGTATATTTCCTCTTACAACACACAAACATATTTTGTGCTAAACTTTAGGTGAACAACAATGGCCTTCTAACATTTACTGAGCAGCTGTCCGACAACATCCCACTTCTGAATTGTGGAAGAGACTTCATTGCTCCTCTTTGGACTCACCTTGACAATAGACGTGGAGGAACTATCTCCTATAGGGAGGACACAAGCAGCGCTGTACTGGCACAAGTCACTGCAGCTGTTAAGCAATACTTCCCTAACATAACGTTTAGTGCTTCCTCGGCTTTTGTTGCTACCTGGGACAATGTGCCATACTCTGATGGTGGAGGGGTAAGATCTATTCATTGCTTATCAATTAATTAGTGTTGTCCTGTGAAGGGTGAAGGTTTTAATGCCGTCTGTTGGTATTTTGAAGGTGGTTACATTCCAAGTGATTTTAGTCTCCAGTGTTCATCGCTCTTTCATCCTGATCAACTATGGTGACATTGCAGAAACCAAACAAATCTGGCTGGTGAGTGGAGACAGGTCCTTGTTGTTGTTTTTTGCAAATGATAGAAATGACAAGGAATTGCCCTGGCTTTACTTCATACCAAGAGCATGTTGAGGACATAAAAACAATGTGTTTACTTCTACAGGCTGGTTACAACACGGTGGACTCTGTCAATTCTTTCACAATTCCAGTTACCAGTGCCTCAGAGCTCTCATCCAGTAGCAATATCAACGTGAATGGTCGCAGCTCTTTCCATGTTGATGGCTCACCAAATTGTAAGCCAATGCAACCAGAAAATCAAGCTTAACCTGTACTATTTATTAGCTTATTTTTCTTTAGCAGGACTAAAGAATTCATTCTCACTCATTCTTTTCTTAGTGCCAACTAATTTCCTATCTTCTGGGGATGGAGAAATAGCGATCCCCACTGCCAAAGATGGAAGCTCTGATGTTATTTTCTTGCGGCAGCCTTTCAAATATTTTGGACGCACATACAATCAGATCTTTGTAAGCACCACATTCCACCCCCACACAAACATTAGGTTCCAAGTTATTTATGTACCCTAATTTCCTAAAATGTCTCTTTAAACTCCTTTTGAAAAATGTGGGCCTAAAATTTAGGTGAACAACAATGGGCATCTAACGTTTACCGCGCCGCTGTCTGCCTACAACTCCTCTCTGGATTTCGGAAGAGACATCATTGCTCCTCTTTGGACTCACCTTGACAATAGACGTGGAGGAACTATCTCCTATAGACAGGATACCAGCAGTGCTGCACTGACACAAGTCACTGCAACCGTTAAGCGATACTTCCCTAACATACCTTTTGCTGCTACTTCAGCTTTTGTCGCTACATGGGACAGTGTGCCATACTCCAGTGGTGGAGGGGTAAGACCTACGGTCAATCTTTGATTTTCAATGAATGGTCCGTCTGGTTTGTTTGGAAGATTTTGAATGCTGTCTGTTGATGTTTTGAAGGTGGCCTCTTTCCAAGTGGTTTTAGCCTACAATGTTCATCGCTCTTTCATCCTGATCTATTACGGAGATGTGGCAGAAACAGGACTACCTTGGCAGGTGAGTGAAGTAGCCGACTGCTTCTTGTGCACTGTACAAATTAAAAAACAATTTTTTAAATAAAAATATACAGATATACAATTCAAAAGGAATTGTTCATAAAAAAAAAGAAGGAAAAGATGTTCTCTCTCTCTTTTTTAATAGAATGAGAACTTAAAACATTGTGTTTACTCCAACAGGCTGGCTATTACACTGTGGACTCTATCAGTTCTATGACAATTCCAGCATCCAGAGTCCAAGAACTCTCGTCGAGCAGTAATGTCAATGTGACTGCTTGCTGGTCTTTCCATGTTGATGGTTCACCAAACTGTAAGCCAACGAGTTGTGTTATTGGTTATGACAAGGTATTCAGGGGTGAATTCACTAACCTTTTACTGTAGCATGCCGTGTTTGAACTCAAAACCTGAAACTGATTTACAGTGGAGCTTTCCCAGGCACCGTGTAGGTGAGTGCACTTTCAGCCTTTTCAAAAGCCAATTCAGGTGCTGGATCGCAGTGGGGGAGAGTCGTACTTTACAATCCCAGAAAATCTGACAGATTGTAGTAGTCTGCTGTACTCTCCACAACCTTGCACATTTAGAAACGGCCTGCGACCTGGGGAACTGCCCTTGGCAAATTCTGATGGCCAGTAGTTTTGTGGCCGTAATACCCTAACTCCAGTACCGTATTTACATCATTCGTGTTGTGAATCGGGTTCTAAAATCATATGGGACACATAAAAAGAGACAACAGTGTAAACCAGCACAATTCATTCTTAGTGAATTCCCCTTTAAAACTTTTAACCAGTGCAGTGTTTGTGTGAGAGCTTATGTTTCTTGGAAGAACTAAAAGGATTCCTTCTCACTTACATTTTTTCCTAGTGCCATCTAAATTCCTACCATTCGGGAATGGAGACATAGTAACCCCCCGACTGGATAACGGAAGCTCTGAAGCCATTATATTGCAGCAGCCTTTCAAATATTTTGGACGCACACACAATCAGACCTTTGTAAGCATTGTTTAGTTGTTATTTTGCTCATTTAGAGACATGTTTCATCTACTTGCATCTAAAATCACAAGTCTCTTTAAACGAGTGTAACTACTTGCTTTACTTTGTTCAGACTTTGATATCTCAATGTACAGGTTTTTGTAATTGTGGAATTCAGAGGACTTTTGATTTGTTGAATCAACTAGTAGACATTGTGGCAAAGTCTACGTCTTAATTCTGTCAGTATATTTCCTCTTACAACACACAAACATATTTTGTGCTAAACTTTAGGTGAACAACAATGGCCTTCTAACATTTACTGAGCAGCTGTCCGACAACATCCCACTTCTGAATTGTGGAAGAGACTTCATTGCTCCTCTTTGGACTCACCTTGACAATAGACGTGGAGGAACTATCTCCTATAGGGAGGACACAAGCAGCGCTGTACTGGCACAAGTCACTGCAGCTGTTAAGCAATACTTCCCTAACATAACGTTTAGTGCTTCCTCGGCTTTTGTTGCTACCTGGGACAATGTGCCATACTCTGATGGTGGAGGGGTAAGATCTATTCATTGCTTATCAATTAATTAGTGTTGTCCTGTGAAGGGTGAAGGTTTTAATGCCGTCTGTTGGTATTTTGAAGGTGGTTACATTCCAAGTGATTTTAGTCTCCAGTGTTCATCGCTCTTTCATCCTGATCAACTATGGTGACATTGCAGAAACCAAACAAATCTGGCTGGTGAGTGGAGACAGGTCCTTGTTGTTGTTTTTTGCAAATGATAGAAATGACAAGGAATTGCCCTGGCTTTACTTCATACCAAGAGCATGTTGAGGACATAAAAACAATGTGTTTACTTCTACAGGCTGGTTACAACACGGTGGACTCTGTCAATTCTTTCACAATTCCAGTTACCAGTGCCTCAGAGCTCTCATCCAGTAGCAATATCAACGTGAATGGTCGCAGCTCTTTCCATGTTGATGGCTCACCAAATTGTAAGCCAATGCAACCAGAAAATCAAGCTTAACCTGTACTATTTATTAGCTTATTTTTCTTTAGCAGGACTAAAGAATTCATTCTCACTCATTCTTTTCTTAGTGCCAACTAATTTCCTATCTTCTGGGGATGGAGAAATAGCGATCCCCACTGCCAAAGATGGAAGCTCTGATGTTATTTTCTTGCGGCAGCCTTTCAAATATTTTGGACGCACATACAATCAGATCTTTGTAAGCACCACATTCCACCCCCACACAAACATTAGGTTCCAAGTTATTTATGTACCCTAATTTCCTAAAATGTCTCTTTAAACTCCTTTTGAAAAATGTGGGCCTAAAATTTAGGTGAACAACAATGGGCATCTAACGTTTACCGCGCCGCTGTCTGCCTACAACTCCTCTCTGGATTTCGGAAGAGACATCATTGCTCCTCTTTGGACTCACCTTGACAATAGACGTGGAGGAACTATCTCCTATAGACAGGATACCAGCAGTGCTGCACTGACACAAGTCACTGCAACCGTTAAGCGATACTTCCCTAACATACCTTTTGCTGCTACTTCAGCTTTTGTCGCTACATGGGACAGTGTGCCATACTCCAGTGGTGGAGGGGTAAGACCTACGGTCAATCTTTGATTTTCAATGAATGGTCCGTCTGGTTTGTTTGGAAGATTTTGAATGCTGTCTGTTGATGTTTTGAAGGTGGCCTCTTTCCAAGTGGTTTTAGCCTACAATGTTCATCGCTCTTTCATCCTGATCTATTACGGAGATGTGGCAGAAACAGGACTACCTTGGCAGGTGAGTGAAGTAGCCGACTGCTTCTTGTGCACTGTACAAATTAAAAAACAATTTTTTAAATAAAAATATACAGATATACAATTCAAAAGGAATTGTTCATAAAAAAAAAGAAGGAAAAGATGTTCTCTCTCTCTTTTTTAATAGAATGAGAACTTAAAACATTGTGTTTACTCCAACAGGCTGGCTATTACACTGTGGACTCTATCAGTTCTATGACAATTCCAGCATCCAGAGTCCAAGAACTCTCGTCGAGCAGTAATGTCAATGTGACTGCTTGCTGGTCTTTCCATGTTGATGGTTCACCAAACTGTAAGCCAACGAGTTGTGTTATTGGTTATGACAAGGTATTCAGGGGTGAATTCACTAACCTTTTACTGTAGCATGCCGTGTTTGAACTCAAAACCTGAAACTGATTTACAGTGGAGCTTTCCCAGGCACCGTGTAGGTGAGTGCACTTTCAGCCTTTTCAAAAGCCAATTCAGGTGCTGGATCGCAGTGGGGGAGAGTCGTACTTTACAATCCCAGAAAATCTGACAGATTGTAGTAGTCTGCTGTACTCTCCACAACCTTGCACATTTAGAAACGGCCTGCGACCTGGGGAACTGCCCTTGGCAAATTCTGATGGCCAGTAGTTTTGTGGCCGTAATACCCTAACTCCAGTACCGTATTTACATCATTCGTGTTGTGAATCGGGTTCTAAAATCATATGGGACACATAAAAAGAGACAACAGTGTAAACCAGCACAATTCATTCTTAGTGAATTCCCCTTTAAAACTTTTAACCAGTGCAGTGTTTGTGTGAGAGCTTATGTTTCTTGGAAGAACTAAAAGGATTCCTTCTCACTTACATTTTTTCCTAGTGCCATCTAAATTCCTACCATTCGGGAATGGAGACATAGTAACCCCCCGACTGGATAACGGAAGCTCTGAAGCCATTATATTGCAGCAGCCTTTCAAATATTTTGGACGCACACACAATCAGACCTTTGTAAGCATTGTTTAGTTGTTATTTTGCTCATTTAGAGACATGTTTCATCTACTTGCATCTAAAATCACAAGTCTCTTTAAACGAGTGTAACTACTTGCTTTACTTTGTTCAGACTTTGATATCTCAATGTACAGGTTTTTGTAATTGTGGAATTCAGAGGACTTTTGATTTGTTGAATCAACTAGTAGACATTGTGGCAAAGTCTACGTCTTAATTCTGTCAGTATATTTCCTCTTACAACACACAAACATATTTTGTGCTAAACTTTAGGTGAACAACAATGGCCTTCTAACATTTACTGAGCAGCTGTCCGACAACATCCCACTTCTGAATTGTGGAAGAGACTTCATTGCTCCTCTTTGGACTCACCTTGACAATAGACGTGGAGGAACTATCTCCTATAGGGAGGACACAAGCAGCGCTGTACTGGCACAAGTCACTGCAGCTGTTAAGCAATACTTCCCTAACATAACGTTTAGTGCTTCCTCGGCTTTTGTTGCTACCTGGGACAATGTGCCATACTCTGATGGTGGAGGGGTAAGATCTATTCATTGCTTATCAATTAATTAGTGTTGTCCTGTGAAGGGTGAAGGTTTTAATGCCGTCTGTTGGTATTTTGAAGGTGGTTACATTCCAAGTGATTTTAGTCTCCAGTGTTCATCGCTCTTTCATCCTGATCAACTATGGTGACATTGCAGAAACCAAACAAATCTGGCTGGTGAGTGGAGACAGGTCCTTGTTGTTGTTTTTTGCAAATGATAGAAATGACAAGGAATTGCCCTGGCTTTACTTCATACCAAGAGCATGTTGAGGACATAAAAACAATGTGTTTACTTCTACAGGCTGGTTACAACACGGTGGACTCTGTCAATTCTTTCACAATTCCAGTTACCAGTGCCTCAGAGCTCTCATCCAGTAGCAATATCAACGTGAATGGTCGCAGCTCTTTCCATGTTGATGGCTCACCAAATTGTAAGCCAATGCAACCAGAAAATCAAGCTTAACCTGTACTATTTATTAGCTTATTTTTCTTTAGCAGGACTAAAGAATTCATTCTCACTCATTCTTTTCTTAGTGCCAACTAATTTCCTATCTTCTGGGGATGGAGAAATAGCGATCCCCACTGCCAAAGATGGAAGCTCTGATGTTATTTTCTTGCGGCAGCCTTTCAAATATTTTGGACGCACATACAATCAGATCTTTGTAAGCACCACATTCCACCCCCACACAAACATTAGGTTCCAAGTTATTTATGTACCCTAATTTCCTAAAATGTCTCTTTAAACTCCTTTTGAAAAATGTGGGCCTAAAATTTAGGTGAACAACAATGGGCATCTAACGTTTACCGCGCCGCTGTCTGCCTACAACTCCTCTCTGGATTTCGGAAGAGACATCATTGCTCCTCTTTGGACTCACCTTGACAATAGACGTGGAGGAACTATCTCCTATAGACAGGATACCAGCAGTGCTGCACTGACACAAGTCACTGCAACCGTTAAGCGATACTTCCCTAACATACCTTTTGCTGCTACTTCAGCTTTTGTCGCTACATGGGACAGTGTGCCATACTCCAGTGGTGGAGGGGTAAGACCTACGGTCAATCTTTGATTTTCAATGAATGGTCCGTCTGGTTTGTTTGGAAGATTTTGAATGCTGTCTGTTGATGTTTTGAAGGTGGCCTCTTTCCAAGTGGTTTTAGCCTACAATGTTCATCGCTCTTTCATCCTGATCTATTACGGAGATGTGGCAGAAACAGGACTACCTTGGCAGGTGAGTGAAGTAGCCGACTGCTTCTTGTGCACTGTACAAATTAAAAAACAATTTTTTAAATAAAAATATACAGATATACAATTCAAAAGGAATTGTTCATAAAAAAAAAGAAGGAAAAGATGTTCTCTCTCTCTTTTTTAATAGAATGAGAACTTAAAACATTGTGTTTACTCCAACAGGCTGGCTATTACACTGTGGACTCTATCAGTTCTATGACAATTCCAGCATCCAGAGTCCAAGAACTCTCGTCGAGCAGTAATGTCAATGTGACTGCTTGCTGGTCTTTCCATGTTGATGGTTCACCAAACTGTAAGCCAACGAGTTGTGTTATTGGTTATGACAAGGTATTCAGGGGTGAATTCACTAACCTTTTACTGTAGCATGCCGTGTTTGAACTCAAAACCTGAAACTGATTTACAGTGGAGCTTTCCCAGGCACCGTGTAGGTGAGTGCACTTTCAGCCTTTTCAAAAGCCAATTCAGGTGCTGGATCGCAGTGGGGGAGAGTCGTACTTTACAATCCCAGAAAATCTGACAGATTGTAGTAGTCTGCTGTACTCTCCACAACCTTGCACATTTAGAAACGGCCTGCGACCTGGGGAACTGCCCTTGGCAAATTCTGATGGCCAGTAGTTTTGTGGCCGTAATACCCTAACTCCAGTACCGTATTTACATCATTCGTGTTGTGAATCGGGTTCTAAAATCATATGGGACACATAAAAAGAGACAACAGTGTAAACCAGCACAATTCATTCTTAGTGAATTCCCCTTTAAAACTTTTAACCAGTGCAGTGTTTGTGTGAGAGCTTATGTTTCTTGGAAGAACTAAAAGGATTCCTTCTCACTTACATTTTTTCCTAGTGCCATCTAAATTCCTACCATTCGGGAATGGAGACATAGTAACCCCCCGACTGGATAACGGAAGCTCTGAAGCCATTATATTGCAGCAGCCTTTCAAATATTTTGGACGCACACACAATCAGACCTTTGTAAGCATTGTTTAGTTGTTATTTTGCTCATTTAGAGACATGTTTCATCTACTTGCATCTAAAATCACAAGTCTCTTTAAACGAGTGTAACTACTTGCTTTACTTTGTTCAGACTTTGATATCTCAATGTACAGGTTTTTGTAATTGTGGAATTCAGAGGACTTTTGATTTGTTGAATCAACTAGTAGACATTGTGGCAAAGTCTACGTCTTAATTCTGTCAGTATATTTCCTCTTACAACACACAAACATATTTTCTGCTAAACTTTAGGTGAACAACAATGGCCTTCTAACATTTACTGAGCAGCTGTCCGACAACATCCCACTTCTGAATTGTGGAAGAGACTTCATTGCTCCTCTTTGGACTCACCTTGACAATAGACGTGGAGGAACTATCTCCTATAGGGAGGACACAAGCAGCGCTGTACTGGCACAAGTCACTGCAGCTGTTAAGCAATACTTCCCTAACATAACGTTTAGTGCTTCCTCGGCTTTTGTTGCTACCTGGGACAATGTGCCATACTCTGATGGTGGAGGGGTAAGATCTATTCATTGCTTATCAATTAATTAGTGTTGTCCTGTGAAGGGTGAAGGTTTTAATGCCGTCTGTTGGTATTTTGAAGGTGGTTACATTCCAAGTGATTTTAGTCTCCAGTGTTCATCGCTCTTTCATCCTGATCAACTATGGTGACATTGCAGAAACCAAACAAATCTGGCTGGTGAGTGGAGACAGGTCCTTGTTGTTGTTTTTTGCAAATGATAGAAATGACAAGGAATTGCCCTGGCTTTACTTCATACCAAGAGCATGTTGAGGACATAAAAACAATGTGTTTACTTCTACAGGCTGGTTACAACACGGTGGACTCTGTCAATTCTTTCACAATTCCAGTTACCAGTGCCTCAGAGCTCTCATCCAGTAGCAATATCAACGTGAATGGTCGCAGCTCTTTCCATGTTGATGGCTCACCAAATTGTAAGCCAATGCAACCAGAAAATCAAGCTTAACCTGTACTATTTATTAGCTTATTTTTCTTTAGCAGGACTAAAGAATTCATTCTCACTCATTCTTTTCTTAGTGCCAACTAATTTCCTATCTTCTGGGGATGGAGAAATAGCGATCCCCACTGCCAAAGATGGAAGCTCTGATGTTATTTTCTTGCGGCAGCCTTTCAAATATTTTGGACGCACATACAATCAGATCTTTGTAAGCACCACATTCCACCCCCACACAAACATTAGGTTCCAAGTTATTTATGTACCCTAATTTCCTAAAATGTCTCTTTAAACTCCTTTTGAAAAATGTGGGCCTAAAATTTAGGTGAACAACAATGGGCATCTAACGTTTACCGCGCCGCTGTCTGCCTACAACTCCTCTCTGGATTTCGGAAGAGACATCATTGCTCCTCTTTGGACTCACCTTGACAATAGACGTGGAGGAACTATCTCCTATAGACAGGATACCAGCAGTGCTGCACTGACACAAGTCACTGCAACCGTTAAGCGATACTTCCCTAACATACCTTTTGCTGCTACTTCAGCTTTTGTCGCTACATGGGACAGTGTGCCATACTCCAGTGGTGGAGGGGTAAGACCTACGGTCAATCTTTGATTTTCAATGAATGGTCCGTCTGGTTTGTTTGGAAGATTTTGAATGCTGTCTGTTGATGTTTTGAAGGTGGCCTCTTTCCAAGTGGTTTTAGCCTACAATGTTCATCGCTCTTTCATCCTGATCTATTACGGAGATGTGGCAGAAACAGGACTACCTTGGCAGGTGAGTGAAGTAGCCGACTGCTTCTTGTGCACTGTACAAATTAAAAAACAATTTTTTAAATAAAAATATACAGATATACAATTCAAAAGAAATTGTTCATAAAAAAAAGAAGGAAAAGATGTTCTCTCTCTCTTTTTTAATAGAATGAGAACTTAAAACATTGTGTTTACTCCAACAGGCTGGCTATTACACTGTGGACTCTATCAGTTCTATGACAATTCCAGCATCCAGAGTCCAAGAACTCTCGTCGAGCAGTAATGTCAATGTGACTGCTTGCTGGTCTTTCCATGTTGATGGTTCACCAAACTGTAAGCCAACGAGTTGTGTTATTGGTTATGACAAGGTATTCAGGGGTGAATTCACTAACCTTTTACTGTAGCATGCCGTGTTTGAACTCAAAACCTGAAACTGATTTACAGTGGAGCTTTCCCAGGCACCGTGTAGGTGAGTGCACTTTCAGCCTTTTCAAAAGCCAATTCAGGTGCTGGATCGCAGTGGGGGAGAGTCGTACTTTACAATCCCAGAAAATCTGACAGATTGTAGTAGTCTGCTGTACTCTCCACAACCTTGCACATTTAGAAACGGCCTGCGACCTGGGGAACTGCCCTTGGCAAATTCTGATGGCCAGTAGTTTTGTGGCCGTAATACCCTAACTCCAGTACCGTATTTACATCATTCGTGTTGTGAATCGGGTTCTAAAATCATATGGGACACATAAAAAGAGACAACAGTGTAAACCAGCACAATTCATTCTTAGTGAATTCCCCTTTAAAACTTTTAACCAGTGCAGTGTTTGTGTGAGAGCTTATGTTTCTTGGAAGAACTAAAAGGATTCCTTCTCACTTACATTTTTTCCTAGTGCCATCTAAATTCCTACCATTCGGGAATGGAGACATAGTAACCCCCCGACTGGATAACGGAAGCTCTGAAGCCATTATATTGCAGCAGCCTTTCAAATATTTTGGACGCACACACAATCAGACCTTTGTAAGCATTGTTTAGTTGTTATTTTGCTCATTTAGAGACATGTTTCATCTACTTGCATCTAAAATCACAAGTCTCTTTAAACGAGTGTAACTACTTGCTTTACTTTGTTCAGACTTTGATATCTCAATGTACAGGTTTTTGTAATTGTGGAATTCAGAGGACTTTTGATTTGTTGAATCAACTAGTAGACATTGTGGCAAAGTCTACGTCTTAATTCTGTCAGTATATTTCCTCTTACAACACACAAACATATTTTGTGCTAAACTTTAGGTGAACAACAATGGCCTTCTAACATTTACTGAGCAGCTGTCCGACAACATCCCACTTCTGAATTGTGGAAGAGACTTCATTGCTCCTCTTTGGACTCACCTTGACAATAGACGTGGAGGAACTATCTCCTATAGGGAGGACACAAGCAGCGCTGTACTGGCACAAGTCACTGCAGCTGTTAAGCAATACTTCCCTAACATAACGTTTAGTGCTTCCTCGGCTTTTGTTGCTACCTGGGACAATGTGCCATACTCTGATGGTGGAGGGGTAAGATCTATTCATTGCTTATCAATTAATTAGTGTTGTCCTGTGAAGGGTGAAGGTTTTAATGCCGTCTGTTGGTATTTTGAAGGTGGTTACATTCCAAGTGATTTTAGTCTCCAGTGTTCATCGCTCTTTCATCCTGATCAACTATGGTGACATTGCAGAAACCAAACAAATCTGGCTGGTGAGTGGAGACAGGTCCTTGTTGTTGTTTTTTGCAAATGATAGAAATGACAAGGAATTGCCCTGGCTTTACTTCATACCAAGAGCATGTTGAGGACATAAAAACAATGTGTTTACTTCTACAGGCTGGTTACAACACGGTGGACTCTGTCAATTCTTTCACAATTCCAGTTACCAGTGCCTCAGAGCTCTCATCCAGTAGCAATATCAACGTGAATGGTCGCAGCTCTTTCCATGTTGATGGCTCACCAAATTGTAAGCCAATGCAACCAGAAAATCAAGCTTAACCTGTACTATTTATTAGCTTATTTTTCTTTAGCAGGACTAAAGAATTCATTCTCACTCATTCTTTTCTTAGTGCCAACTAATTTCCTATCTTCTGGGGATGGAGAAATAGCGATCCCCACTGCCAAAGATGGAAGCTCTGATGTTATTTTCTTGCGGCAGCCTTTCAAATATTTTGGACGCACATACAATCAGATCTTTGTAAGCACCACATTCCACCCCCACACAAACATTAGGTTCCAAGTTATTTATGTACCCTAATTTCCTAAAATGTCTCTTTAAACTCCTTTTGAAAAATGTGGGCCTAAAATTTAGGTGAACAACAATGGGCATCTAACGTTTACCGCGCCGCTGTCTGCCTACAACTCCTCTCTGGATTTCGGAAGAGACATCATTGCTCCTCTTTGGACTCACCTTGACAATAGACGTGGAGGAACTATCTCCTATAGACAGGATACCAGCAGTGCTGCACTGACACAAGTCACTGCAACCGTTAAGCGATACTTCCCTAACATACCTTTTGCTGCTACTTCAGCTTTTGTCGCTACATGGGACAGTGTGCCATACTCCAGTGGTGGAGGGGTAAGACCTACGGTCAATCTTTGATTTTCAATGAATGGTCCGTCTGGTTTGTTTGGAAGATTTTGAATGCTGTCTGTTGATGTTTTGAAGGTGGCCTCTTTCCAAGTGGTTTTAGCCTACAATGTTCATCGCTCTTTCATCCTGATCTATTACGGAGATGTGGCAGAAACAGGACTACCTTGGCAGGTGAGTGAAGTAGCCGACTGCTTCTTGTGCACTGTACAAATTAAAAAACAATTTTTTAAATAAAAATATACAGATATACAATTCAAAAGGAATTGTTCATAAAAAAAAGAAGGAAAAGATGTTCTCTCTCTCTTTTTTAATAGAATGAGAACTTAAAACATTGTGTTTACTCCAACAGGCTGGCTATTACACTGTGGACTCTATCAGTTCTATGACAATTCCAGCATCCAGAGTCCAAGAACTCTCGTCGAGCAGTAATGTCAATGTGACTGCTTGCTGGTCTTTCCATGTTGATGGTTCACCAAACTGTAAGCCAACGAGTTGTATTATTGGTTATGACAAGGTATTCAGGGGTGAATTCACTAACCTTTTACTGTAGCATGCCGTGTTTGAACTCAAAACCTGAAACTGATTTACAGTGGAGCTTTCCCAGGCACCGTGTAGGTGAGTGCACTTTCAGCCTTTTCAAAAGCCAATTCAGGTGCTGGATCGCAGTGGGGGAGAGTCGTACTTTACAATCCCAGAAAATCTGACAGATTGTAGTAGTCTGCTGTACTCTCCACAACCTTGCACATTTAGAAACGGCCTGCGACCTGGGGAACTGCCCTTGGCAAATTCTGATGGCCAGTAGTTTTGTGGCCGTAATACCCTAACTCCAGTACCGTATTTACATCATTCGTGTTGTGAATCGGGTTCTAAAATCATATGGGACACATAAAAAGAGACAACAGTGTAAACCAGCACAATTCATTCTTAGTGAATTCCCCTTTAAAACTTTTAACCAGTGCAGTGTTTGTGTGAGAGCTTATGTTTCTTGGAAGAACTAAAAGGATTCCTTCTCACTTACATTTTTTCCTAGTGCCATCTAAATTCCTACCATTCGGGAATGGAGACATAGTAACCCCCCGACTGGATAACGGAAGCTCTGAAGCCATTATATTGCAGCAGCCTTTCAAATATTTTGGACGCACACACAATCAGACCTTTGTAAGCATTGTTTAGTTGTTATTTTGCTCATTTAGAGACATGTTTCATCTACTTGCATCTAAAATCACAAGTCTCTTTAAACGAGTGTAACTACTTGCTTTACTTTGTTCAGACTTTGATATCTCAATGTACAGGTTTTTGTAATTGTGGAATTCAGAGGACTTTTGATTTGTTGAATCAACTAGTAGACATTGTGGCAAAGTCTACGTCTTAATTCTGTCAGTATATTTCCTCTTACAACACACAAACATATTTTGTGCTAAACTTTAGGTGAACAACAATGGCCTTCTAACATTTACTGAGCAGCTGTCCGACAACATCCCACTTCTGAATTGTGGAAGAGACTTCATTGCTCCTCTTTGGACTCACCTTGACAATAGACGTGGAGGAACTATCTCCTATAGGGAGGACACAAGCAGCGCTGTACTGGCACAAGTCACTGCAGCTGTTAAGCAATACTTCCCTAACATAACGTTTAGTGCTTCCTCGGCTTTTGTTGCTACCTGGGACAATGTGCCATACTCTGATGGTGGAGGGGTAAGATCTATTCATTGCTTATCAATTAATTAGTGTTGTCCTGTGAAGGGTGAAGGTTTTAATGCCGTCTGTTGGTATTTTGAAGGTGGTTACATTCCAAGTGATTTTAGTCTCCAGTGTTCATCGCTCTTTCATCCTGATCAACTATGGTGACATTGCAGAAACCAAACAAATCTGGCTGGTGAGTGGAGACAGGTCCTTGTTGTTGTTTTTTGCAAATGATAGAAATGACAAGGAATTGCCCTGGCTTTACTTCATACCAAGAGCATGTTGAGGACATAAAAACAATGTGTTTACTTCTACAGGCTGGTTACAACACGGTGGACTCTGTCAATTCTTTCACAATTCCAGTTACCAGTGCCTCAGAGCTCTCATCCAGTAGCAATATCAACGTGAATGGTCGCAGCTCTTTCCATGTTGATGGCTCACCAAATTGTAAGCCAATGCAACCAGAAAATCAAGCTTAACCTGTACTATTTATTAGCTTATTTTTCTTTAGCAGGACTAAAGAATTCATTCTCACTCATTCTTTTCTTAGTGCCAACTAATTTCCTATCTTCTGGGGATGGAGAAATAGCGATCCCCACTGCCAAAGATGGAAGCTCTGATGTTATTTTCTTGCGGCAGCCTTTCAAATATTTTGGACGCACATACAATCAGATCTTTGTAAGCACCACATTCCACCCCCACACAAACATTAGGTTCCAAGTTATTTATGTACCCTAATTTCCTAAAATGTCTCTTTAAACTCCTTTTGAAAAATGTGGGCCTAAAATTTAGGTGAACAACAATGGCCATCTAACGTTTACCGCGCCGCTGTCTGCCTACAACTCCTCTCTGGATTTCGGAAGAGACATCATTGCTCCTCTTTGGACTCACCTTGACAATAGACGTGGAGGAACTATCTCCTATAGACAGGATACCAGCAGTGCTGCACTGACACAAGTCACTGCAACCGTTAAGCGATACTTCCCTAACATACCTTTTGCTGCTACTTCAGCTTTTGTCGCTACATGGGACAGTGTGCCATACTCCAGTGGTGGAGGGGTAAGACCTACGGTCAATCTTTGATTTTCAATGAATGGTCCGTCTGGTTTGTTTGGAAGATTTTGAATGCTGTCTGTTGATGTTTTGAAGGTGGCCTCTTTCCAAGTGGTTTTAGCCTACAATGTTCATCGCTCTTTCATCCTGATCTATTACGGCGATGTGGCAGAAACAGGACTACCTTGGCAGGTGAGTGAAGTAGCCGACTGCTTCTTGTGCACTGTACAAATTAAAAAACAATTTTTTAATTAAAAATATACAGATATACAATTCAAAAGGAATTGTTCATAAAAAAAAGAAGGAAAAGATGTTCTCTCTCTCTTTTTTAATAGAATGAGAACTTAAAACATTGTGTTTACTCCAACAGGCTGGCTATTACACTGTGGACTCTATCAGTTCTATGACAATTCCAGCATCCAGAGTCCAAGAACTCTCGTCGAGCAGTAATGTCAATGTGACTGCTTGCTGGTCTTTCCATGTTGATGGTTCACCAAACTGTAAGCCAACGAGTTGTATTATTGGTTATGACAAGGTATTCAGGGGTGAATTCACTAACCTTTTACTGTAGCATGCCGTGTTTGAACTCAAAACCTGAAACTGATTTACAGTGGAGCTTTCCCAGGCACCGTGTAGGTGAGTGCACTTTCAGCCTTTTCAAAAGCCAATTCAGGTGCTGGATCGCAGTGGGGGAGAGTCGTACTTTACAATCCCAGAAAATCTGACAGATTGTAGTAGTCTGCTGTACTCTCCACAACCTTGCACATTTAGAAACGGCCTGCGACCTGGGGAACTGCCCTTGGCAAATTCTGATGGCCAGTAGTTTTGTGGCCGTAATACCCTAACTCCAGTACCGTATTTACATCATTCGTGTTGTGAATCGGGTTCTAAAATCATATGGGACACATAAAAAGAGACAACAGTGTAAACCAGCACAATTCATTCTTAGTGAATTCCCCTTTAAAACTTTTAACCAGTGCAGTGTTTGTGTGAGAGCTTATGTTTCTTGGAAGAACTAAAAGGATTCCTTCTCACTTAAATTTTTTCCTAGTGCCATCTAAATTCCTACCATTCGGGAATGGAGACATAGTAACCCCCCGACTGGATAACGGAAGCTCTGAAGCCATTATATTGCAGCAGCCTTTCAAATATTTTGGACGCACACACAATCAGACCTTTGTAAGCATTGTTTAGTTGTTATTTTGCTCATTTAGAGACATGTTTCATCTACTTGCATCTAAAATCACAAGTCTCTTTAAACGAGTGTAACTACTTGCTTTACTTTGTTCAGACTTTGATATCTCAATGTACAGGTTTTTGTAATTGTGGAATTCAGAGGACTTTTGATTTGTTGAATCAACTAGTAGACATTGTGGCAAAGTCTACGTCTTAATTCTGTCAGTATATTTCCTCTTACAACACACAAACATATTTTCTGCTAAACTTTAGGTGAACAACAATGGCCTTCTAACATTTACTGAGCAGCTGTCCGACAACATCCCACTTCTGAATTGTGGAAGAGACTTCATTGCTCCTCTTTGGACTCACCTTGACAATAGACGTGGAGGAACTATCTCCTATAGGGAGGACACAAGCAGCGCTGTACTGGCACAAGTCACTGCAGCTGTTAAGCAATACTTCCCTAACATAACGTTTAGTGCTTCCTCGGCTTTTGTTGCTACCTGGGACAATGTGCCATACTCTGATGGTGGAGGGGTAAGATCTATTCATTGCTTATCAATTAATTAGTGTTGTCCTGTGAAGGGTGAAGGTTTTAATGCCGTCTGTTGGTATTTTGAAGGTGGTTACATTCCAAGTGATTTTAGTCTCCAGTGTTCATCGCTCTTTCATCCTGATCAACTATGGTGACATTGCAGAAACCAAACAAATCTGGCTGGTGAGTGGAGACAGGTCCTTGTTGTTGTTTTTTGCAAATGATAGAAATGACAAGGAATTACCCTGGCTTTACTTCATACCAAGAGCATGTTGAGGACATAAAAACAATGTGTTTACTTCTACAGGCTGGTTACAACACGGTGGACTCTGTCAATTCTTTCACAATTCCAGTTACCAGTGCCTCAGAGCTCTCATCCAGTAGCAATATCAACGTGAATGGTCGCAGCTCTTTCCATGTTGATGGCTCACCAAATTGTAAGCCAATGCAACCAGAAAATCAAGCTTAACCTGTACTATTTATTAGCTTATTTTTCTTTAGCAGGACTAAAGAATTCATTCTCACTCATTCTTTTCTTAGTGCCAACTAATTTCCTATCTTCTGGGGATGGAGAAATAGCGATCCCCACTGCCAAAGATGGAAGCTCTGATGTTATTTTCTTGCGGCAGCCTTTCAAATATTTTGGACGCACATACAATCAGATCTTTGTAAGCACCACATTCCACCCCCACACAAACATTAGGTTCCAAGTTATTTATGTACCCTAATTTCCTAAAATGTCTCTTTAAACTCCTTTTGAAAAATGTGGGCCTAAAATTTAGGTGAACAACAATGGGCATCTAACGTTTACCGCGCCGCTGTCTGCCTACAACTCCTCTCTGGATTTCGGAAGAGACATCATTGCTCCTCTTTGGACTCACCTTGACAATAGACGTGGAGGAACTATCTCCTATAGACAGGATACCAGCAGTGCTGCACTGACACAAGTCACTGCAACCGTTAAGCGATACTTCCCTAACATACCTTTTGCTGCTACTTCAGCTTTTGTCGCTACATGGGACAGTGTGCCATACTCCAGTGGTGGAGGGGTAAGACCTACGGTCAATCTTTGATTTTCAATGAATGGTCCGTCTGGTTTGTTTGGAAGATTTTGAATGCTGTCTGTTGATGTTTTGAAGGTGGCCTCTTTCCAAGTGGTTTTAGCCTACAATGTTCATCGCTCTTTCATCCTGATCTATTACGGAGATGTGGCAGAAACAGGACTACCTTGGCAGGTGAGTGAAGTAGCCGACTGCTTCTTGTGCACTGTACAAATTAAAAAACAATTTTTTAAATAAAAATATACAGATATACAATTCAAAAGGAATTGTTCATAAAAAAAAGAAGGAAAAGATGTTCTCTCTCTCTTTTTTAATAGAATGAGAACTTAAAACATTGTGTTTACTCCAACAGGCTGGCTATTACACTGTGGACTCTATCAGTTCTATGACAATTCCAGCATCCAGAGTCCAAGAACTCTCGTCGAGCAGTAATGTCAATGTGACTGCTTGCTGGTCTTTCCATGTTGATGGTTCACCAAACTGTAAGCCAACGAGTTGTATTATTGGTTATGACAAGGTATTCAGGGGTGAATTCACTAACCTTTTACTGTAGCATGCCGTGTTTGAACTCAAAACCTGAAACTGATTTACAGTGGAGCTTTCCCAGGCACCGTGTAGGTGAGTGCACTTTCAGCCTTTTCAAAAGCCAATTCAGGTGCTGGATCGCAGTGGGGGAGAGTCGTACTTTACAATCCCAGAAAATCTGACAGATTGTAGTAGTCTGCTGTACTCTCCACAACCTTGCACATTTAGAAACGGCCTGCGACCTGGGGAACTGCCCTTGGCAAATTCTGATGGCCAGTAGTTTTGTGGCCGTAATACCCTAACTCCAGTACCGTATTTACATCATTCGTGTTGTGAATCGGGTTCTAAAATCATATGGGACACATAAAAAGAGACAACAGTGTAAACCAGCACAATTCATTCTTAGTGAATTCCCCTTTAAAACTTTTAACCAGTGCAGTGTTTGTGTGAGAGCTTATGTTTCTTGGAAGAACTAAAAGGATTCCTTCTCACTTACATTTTTTCCTAGTGCCATCTAAATTCCTACCATTCGGGAATGGAGACATAGTAACCCCCCGACTGGATAACGGAAGCTCTGAAGCCATTATATTGCAGCAGCCTTTCAAATATTTTGGACGCACACACAATCAGACCTTTGTAAGCATTGTTTAGTTGTTATTTTGCTCATTTAGAGACATGTTTCATCTACTTGCATCTAAAATCACAAGTCTCTTTAAACGAGTGTAACTACTTGCTTTACTTTGTTCAGACTTTGATATCTCAATGTACAGGTTTTTGTAATTGTGGAATTCAGAGGACTTTTGATTTGTTGAATCAACTAGTAGACATTGTGGCAAAGTCTACGTCTTAATTCTGTCAGTATATTTCCTCTTACAACACACAAACATATTTTGTGCTAAACTTTAGGTGAACAACAATGGCCTTCTAACATTTACTGAGCAGCTGTCCGACAACATCCCACTTCTGAATTGTGGAAGAGACTTCATTGCTCCTCTTTGGACTCACCTTGACAATAGACGTGGAGGAACTATCTCCTATAGGGAGGACACAAGCAGCGCTGTACTGGCACAAGTCACTGCAGCTGTTAAGCAATACTTCCCTAACATAACGTTTAGTGCTTCCTCGGCTTTTGTTGCTACCTGGGACAATGTGCCATACTCTGATGGTGGAGGGGTAAGATCTATTCATTGCTTATCAATTAATTAGTGTTGTCCTGTGAAGGGTGAAGGTTTTAATGCCGTCTGTTGGTATTTTGAAGGTGGTTACATTCCAAGTGATTTTAGTCTCCAGTGTTCATCGCTCTTTCATCCTGATCAACTATGGTGACATTGCAGAAACCAAACAAATCTGGCTGGTGAGTGGAGACAGGTCCTTGTTGTTGTTTTTTGCAAATGATAGAAATGACAAGGAATTGCCCTGGCTTTACTTCATACCAAGAGCATGTTGAGGACATAAAAACAATGTGTTTACTTCTACAGGCTGGTTACAACACGGTGGACTCTGTCAATTCTTTCACAATTCCAGTTACCAGTGCCTCAGAGCTCTCATCCAGTAGCAATATCAACGTGAATGGTCGCAGCTCTTTCCATGTTGATGGCTCACCAAATTGTAAGCCAATGCAACCAGAAAATCAAGCTTAACCTGTACTATTTATTAGCTTATTTTTCTTTAGCAGGACTAAAGAATTCATTCTCACTCATTCTTTTCTTAGTGCCAACTAATTTCCTATCTTCTGGGGATGGAGAAATAGCGATCCCCACTGCCAAAGATGGAAGCTCTGATGTTATTTTCTTGCGGCAGCCTTTCAAATATTTTGGACGCACATACAATCAGATCTTTGTAAGCACCACATTCCACCCCCACACAAACATTAGGTTCCAAGTTATTTATGTACCCTAATTTCCTAAAATGTCTCTTTAAACTCCTTTTGAAAAATGTGGGCCTAAAATTTAGGTGAACAACAATGGGCATCTAACGTTTACCGCGCCGCTGTCTGCCTACAACTCCTCTCTGGATTTCGGAAGAGACATCATTGCTCCTCTTTGGACTCACCTTGACAATAGACGTGGAGGAACTATCTCCTATAGACAGGATACCAGCAGTGCTGCACTGACACAAGTCACTGCAACCGTTAAGCGATACTTCCCTAACATACCTTTTGCTGCTACTTCAGCTTTTGTCGCTACATGGGACAGTGTGCCATACTCCAGTGGTGGAGGGGTAAGACCTACGGTCAATCTTTGATTTTCAATGAATGGTCCGTCTGGTTTGTTTGGAAGATTTTGAATGCTGTCTGTTGATGTTTTGAAGGTGGCCTCTTTCCAAGTGGTTTTAGCCTACAATGTTCATCGCTCTTTCATCCTGATCTATTACGGAGATGTGGCAGAAACAGGACTACCTTGGCAGGTGAGTGAAGTAGCCGACTGCTTCTTGTGCACTGTACAAATTAAAAAACAATTTTTTAAATAAAAATATACAGATATACAATTCAAAAGGAATTGTTCATAAAAAAAAGAAGGAAAAGATGTTCTCTCTCTCTTTTTTAATAGAATGAGAACTTAAAACATTGTGTTTACTCCAACAGGCTGGCTATTACACTGTGGACTCTATCAGTTCTATGACAATTCCAGCATCCAGAGTCCAAGAACTCTCGTCGAGCAGTAATGTCAATGTGACTGCTTGCTGGTCTTTCCATGTTGATGGTTCACCAAACTGTAAGCCAACGAGTTGTATTATTGGTTATGACAAGGTATTCAGGGGTGAATTCACTAACCTTTTACTGTAGCATGCCGTGTTTGAACTCAAAACCTGAAACTGATTTACAGTGGAGCTTTCCCAGGCACCGTGTAGGTGAGTGCACTTTCAGCCTTTTCAAAAGCCAATTCAGGTGCTGGATCGCAGTGGGGGAGAGTCGTACTTTACAATCCCAGAAAATCTGACAGATTGTAGTAGTCTGCTGTACTCTCCACAACCTTGCACATTTAGAAACGGCCTGCGACCTGGGGAACTGCCCTTGGCAAATTCTGATGGCCAGTAGTTTTGTGGCCGTAATACCCTAACTCCAGTACCGTATTTACATCATTCGTGTTGTGAATCGGGTTCTAAAATCATATGGGACACATAAAAAGAGACAACAGTGTAAACCAGCACAATTCATTCTTAGTGAATTCCCCTTTAAAACTTTTAACCAGTGCAGTGTTTGTGTGAGAGCTTATGTTTCTTGGAAGAACTAAAAGGATTCCTTCTCACTTACATTTTTTCCTAGTGCCATCTAAATTCCTACCATTCGGGAATGGAGACATAGTAACCCCCCGACTGGATAACGGAAGCTCTGAAGCCATTATATTGCAGCAGCCTTTCAAATATTTTGGACGCACACACAATCAGACCTTTGTAAGCATTGTTTAGTTGTTATTTTGCTCATTTAGAGACATGTTTCATCTACTTGCATCTAAAATCACAAGTCTCTTTAAACGAGTGTAACTACTTGCTTTACTTTGTTCAGACTTTGATATCTCAATGTACAGGTTTTTGTAATTGTGGAATTCAGAGGACTTTTGATTTGTTGAATCAACTAGTAGACATTGTGGCAAAGTCTACGTCTTAATTCTGTCAGTATATTTCCTCTTACAACACACAAACATATTTTCTGCTAAACTTTAGGTGAACAACAATGGCCTTCTAACATTTACTGAGCAGCTGTCCGACAACATCCCACTTCTGAATTGTGGAAGAGACTTCATTGCTCCTCTTTGGACTCACCTTGACAATAGACGTGGAGGAACTATCTCCTATAGGGAGGACACAAGCAGCGCTGTACTGGCACAAGTCACTGCAGCTGTTAAGCAATACTTCCCTAACATAACGTTTAGTGCTTCCTCGGCTTTTGTTGCTACCTGGGACAATGTGCCATACTCTGATGGTGGAGGGGTAAGATCTATTCATTGCTTATCAATTAATTAGTGTTGTCCTGTGAAGGGTGAAGGTTTTAATGCCGTCTGTTGGTATTTTGAAGGTGGTTACATTCCAAGTGATTTTAGTCTCCAGTGTTCATCGCTCTTTCATCCTGATCAACTATGGTGACATTGCAGAAACCAAACAAATCTGGCTGGTGAGTGGAGACAGGTCCTTGTTGTTGTTTTTTGCAAATGATAGAAATGACAAGGAATTGCCCTGGCTTTACTTCATACCAAGAGCATGTTGAGGACATAAAAACAATGTGTTTACTTCTACAGGCTGGTTACAACACGGTGGACTCTGTCAATTCTTTCACAATTCCAGTTACCAGTGCCTCAGAGCTCTCATCCAGTAGCAATATCAACGTGAATGGTCGCAGCTCTTTCCATGTTGATGGCTCACCAAATTGTAAGCCAATGCAACCAGAAAATCAAGCTTAACCTGTACTATTTATTAGCTTATTTTTCTTTAGCAGGACTAAAGAATTCATTCTCACTCATTCTTTTCTTAGTGCCAACTAATTTCCTATCTTCTGGGGATGGAGAAATAGCGATCCCCACTGCCAAAGATGGAAGCTCTGATGTTATTTTCTTGCGGCAGCCTTTCAAATATTTTGGACGCACATACAATCAGATCTTTGTAAGCACCACATTCCACCCCCACACAAACATTAGGTTCCAAGTTATTTATGTACCCTAATTTCCTAAAATGTCTCTTTAAACTCCTTTTGAAAAATGTGGGCCTAAAATTTAGGTGAACAACAATGGGCATCTAACGTTTACCGCGCCGCTGTCTGCCTACAACTCCTCTCTGGATTTCGGAAGAGACATCATTGCTCCTCTTTGGACTCACCTTGACAATAGACGTGGAGGAACTATCTCCTATAGACAGGATACCAGCAGTGCTGCACTGACACAAGTCACTGCAACCGTTAAGCGATACTTCCCTAACATACCTTTTGCTGCTACTTCAGCTTTTGTCGCTACATGGGACAGTGTGCCATACTCCAGTGGTGGAGGGGTAAGACCTACGGTCAATCTTTGATTTTCAATGAATGGTCCGTCTGGTTTGTTTGGAAGATTTTGAATGCTGTCTGTTGATGTTTTGAAGGTGGCCTCTTTCCAAGTGGTTTTAGCCTACAATGTTCATCGCTCTTTCATCCTGATCTATTACGGAGATGTGGCAGAAACAGGACTACCTTGGCAGGTGAGTGAAGTAGCCGACTGCTTCTTGTGCACTGTACAAATTAAAAAACAAATTTTTAAATAAAAATATACAGATATACAATTCAAAAGGAATTGTTCATAAAAAAAAGAAGGAAAAGATGTTCTCTCTCTCTTTTTTAATAGAATGAGAACTTAAAACATTGTGTTTACTCCAACAGGCTGGCTATTACACTGTGGACTCTATCAGTTCTATGACAATTCCAGCATCCAGAGTCCAAGAACTCTCGTCGAGCAGTAATGTCAATGTGACTGCTTGCTGGTCTTTCCATGTTGATGGTTCACCAAACTGTAAGCCAACGAGTTGTATTATTGGTTATGACAAGGTATTCAGGGGTGAATTCACTAACCTTTTACTGTAGCATGCCGTGTTTGAACTCAAAACCTGAAACTGATTTACAGTGGAGCTTTCCCAGGCACCGTGTAGGTGAGTGCACTTTCAGCCTTTTCAAAAGCCAATTCAGGCGCTGGATCGCAGTGGGGGAGAGTCGTACTTTACAATCCCAGAAAATCTGACAGATTGTAGTAGTCTGCTGTACTCTCCACAACCTTGCACATTTAGAAACGGCCTGCGACCTGGGGAACTGCCCTTGGCAAATTCTGATGGCCAGTAGTTTTGTGGCCGTAATACCCTAACTCCAGTACCGTATTTACATCATTCGTGTTGTGAATCGGGTTCTAAAATCATATGGGACACATAAAAAGAGACAACAGTGTAAACCAGCACAATTCATTCTTAGTGAATTCCCCTTTAAAACTTTTAACCAGTGCAGTGTTTGTGTGAGAGCTTATGTTTCTTGGAAGAACTAAAAGGATTCCTTCTCACTTACATTTTTTCCTAGTGCCATCTAAATTCCTACCATTCGGGAATGGAGACATAGTAACCCCCCGACTGGATAACGGAAGCTCTGAAGCCATTATATTGCAGCAGCCTTTCAAATATTTTGGACGCACACACAATCAGACCTTTGTAAGCATTGTTTAGTTGTTATTTTGCTCATTTAGAGACATGTTTCATCTACTTGCATCTAAAATCACAAGTCTCTTTAAACGAGTGTAACTACTTGCTTTACTTTGTTCAGACTTTGATATCTCAATGTACAGGTTTTTGTAATTGTGGAATTCAGAGGACTTTTGATTTGTTGAATCAACTAGTAGACATTGTGGCAAAGTCTACGTCTTAATTCTGTCAGTATATTTCCTCTTACAACACACAAACATATTTTGTGCTAAACTTTAGGTGAACAACAATGGCCTTCTAACATTTACTGAGCAGCTGTCCGACAACATCCCACTTCTGAATTGTGGAAGAGACTTCATTGCTCCTCTTTGGACTCACCTTGACAATAGACGTGGAGGAACTATCTCCTATAGGGAGGACACAAGCAGCGCTGTACTGGCACAAGTCACTGCAGCTGTTAAGCAATACTTCCCTAACATAACGTTTAGTGCTTCCTCGGCTTTTGTTGCTACCTGGGACAATGTGCCATACTCTGATGGTGGAGGGGTAAGATCTATTCATTGCTTATCAATTAATTAGTGTTGTCCTGTGAAGGGTGAAGGTTTTAATGCCGTCTGTTGGTATTTTGAAGGTGGTTACATTCCAAGTGATTTTAGTCTCCAGTGTTCATCGCTCTTTCATCCTGATCAACTATGGTGACATTGCAGAAACCAAACAAATCTGGCTGGTGAGTGGAGACAGGTCCTTGTTGTTGTTTTTTGCAAATGATAGAAATGACAAGGAATTGCCCTGGCTTTACTTCATACCAAGAGCATGTTGAGGACATAAAAACAATGTGTTTACTTCTACAGGCTGGTTACAACACGGTGGACTCTGTCAATTCTTTCACAATTCCAGTTACCAGTGCCTCAGAGCTCTCATCCAGTAGCAATATCAACGTGAATGGTCGCAGCTCTTTCCATGTTGATGGCTCACCAAATTGTAAGCCAATGCAACCAGAAAATCAAGCTTAACCTGTACTATTTATTAGCTTATTTTTCTTTAGCAGGACTAAAGAATTCATTCTCACTCATTCTTTTCTTAGTGCCAACTAATTTCCTATCTTCTGGGGATGGAGAAATAGCGATCCCCACTGCCAAAGATGGAAGCTCTGATGTTATTTTCTTGCGGCAGCCTTTCAAATATTTTGGACGCACATACAATCAGATCTTTGTAAGCACCACATTCCACCCCCACACAAACATTAGGTTCCAAGTTATTTATGTACCCTAATTTCCTAAAATGTCTCTTTAAACTCCTTTTGAAAAATGTGGGCCTAAAATTTAGGTGAACAACAATGGGCATCTAACGTTTACCGCGCCGCTGTCTGCCTACAACTCCTCTCTGGATTTCGGAAGAGACATCATTGCTCCTCTTTGGACTCACCTTGACAATAGACGTGGAGGAACTATCTCCTATAGACAGGATACCAGCAGTGCTGCACTGACACAAGTCACTGCAACCGTTAAGCGATACTTCCCTAACATACCTTTTGCTGCTACTTCAGCTTTTGTCGCTACATGGGACAGTGTGCCATACTCCAGTGGTGGAGGGGTAAGACCTACGGTCAATCTTTGATTTTCAATGAATGGTCCGTCTGGTTTGTTTGGAAGATTTTGAATGCTGTCTGTTGATGTTTTGAAGGTGGCCTCTTTCCAAGTGGTTTTAGCCTACAATGTTCATCGCTCTTTCATCCTGATCTATTACGGAGATGTGGCAGAAACAGGACTACCTTGGCAGGTGAGTGAAGTAGCCGACTGCTTCTTGTGCACTGTACAAATTAAAAAACAAATTTTTAAATAAAAATATACAGATATACAATTCAAAAGGAATTGTTCATAAAAAAAAGAAGGAAAAGATGTTCTCTCTCTCTTTTTTAATAGAATGAGAACTTAAAACATTGTGTTTACTCCAACAGGCTGGCTATTACACTGTGGACTCTATCAGTTCTATGACAATTCCAGCATCCAGAGTCCAAGAACTCTCGTCGAGCAGTAATGTCAATGTGACTGCTTGCTGGTCTTTCCATGTTGATGGTTCACCAAACTGTAAGCCAACGAGTTGTATTATTGGTTATGACAAGGTATTCAGGGGTGAATTCACTAACCTTTTACTGTAGCATGCCGTGTTTGAACTCAAAACCTGAAACTGATTTACAGTGGAGCTTTCCCAGGCACCGTGTAGGTGAGTGCACTTTCAGCCTTTTCAAAAGCCAATTCAGGTGCTGGATCGCAGTGGGGGAGAGTCGTACTTTACAATCCCAGAAAATCTGACAGATTGTAGTAGTCTGCTGTACTCTCCACAACCTTGCACATTTAGAAACGGCCTGCGACCTGGGGAACTGCCCTTGGCAAATTCTGATGGCCAGTAGTTTTGTGGCCGTAATACCCTAACTCCAGTACCGTATTTACATCATTCGTGTTGTGAATCGGGTTCTAAAATCATATGGGACACATAAAAAGAGACAACAGTGTAAACCAGCACAATTCATTCTTAGTGAATTCCCCTTTAAAACTTTTAACCAGTGCAGTGTTTGTGTGAGAGCTTATGTTTCTTGGAAGAACTAAAAGGATTCCTTCTCACTTACATTTTTTCCTAGTGCCATCTAAATTCCTACCATTCGGGAATGGAGACATAGTAACCCCCCGACTGGATAACGGAAGCTCTGAAGCCATTATATTGCAGCAGCCTTTCAAATATTTTGGACGCACACACAATCAGACCTTTGTAAGCATTGTTTAGTTGTTATTTTGCTCATTTAGAGACATGTTTCATCTACTTGCATCTAAAATCACAAGTCTCTTTAAACGAGTGTAACTACTTGCTTTACTTTGTTCAGACTTTGATATCTCAATGTACAGGTTTTTGTAATTGTGGAATTCAGAGGACTTTTGATTTGTTGAATCAACTAGTAGACATTGTGGCAAAGTCTACGTCTTAATTCTGTCAGTATATTTCCTCTTACAACACACAAACATATTTTGTGCTAAACTTTAGGTGAACAACAATGGCCTTCTAACATTTACTGAGCAGCTGTCCGACAACATCCCACTTCTGAATTGTGGAAGAGACTTCATTGCTCCTCTTTGGACTCACCTTGACAATAGACGTGGAGGAACTATCTCCTATAGGGAGGACACAAGCAGCGCTGTACTGGCACAAGTCACTGCAGCTGTTAAGCAATACTTCCCTAACATAACGTTTAGTGCTTCCTCGGCTTTTGTTGCTACCTGGGACAATGTGCCATACTCTGATGGTGGAGGGGTAAGATCTATTCATTGCTTATCAATTAATTAGTGTTGTCCTGTGAAGGGTGAAGGTTTTAATGCCGTCTGTTGGTATTTTGAAGGTGGTTACATTCCAAGTGATTTTAGTCTCCAGTGTTCATCGCTCTTTCATCCTGATCAACTATGGTGACATTGCAGAAACCAAACAAATCTGGCTGGTGAGTGGAGACAGGTCCTTGTTGTTGTTTTTTGCAAATGATAGAAATGACAAGGAATTGCCCTGGCTTTACTTCATACCAAGAGCATGTTGAGGACATAAAAACAATGTGTTTACTTCTACAGGCTGGTTACAACACGGTGGACTCTGTCAATTCTTTCACAATTCCAGTTACCAGTGCCTCAGAGCTCTCATCCAGTAGCAATATCAACGTGAATGGTCGCAGCTCTTTCCATGTTGATGGCTCACCAAATTGTAAGCCAATGCAACCAGAAAATCAAGCTTAACCTGTACTATTTATTAGCTTATTTTTCTTTAGCAGGACTAAAGAATTCATTCTCACTCATTCTTTTCTTAGTGCCAACTAATTTCCTATCTTCTGGGGATGGAGAAATAGCGATCCCCACTGCCAAAGATGGAAGCTCTGATGTTATTTTCTTGCGGCAGCCTTTCAAATATTTTGGACGCACATACAATCAGATCTTTGTAAGCACCACATTCCACCCCCACACAAACATTAGGTTCCAAGTTATTTATGTACCCTAATTTCCTAAAATGTCTCTTTAAACTCCTTTTGAAAAATGTGGGCCTAAAATTTAGGTGAACAACAATGGGCATCTAACGTTTACCGCGCCGCTGTCTGCCTACAACTCCTCTCTGGATTTCGGAAGAGACATCATTGCTCCTCTTTGGACTCACCTTGACAATAGACGTGGAGGAACTATCTCCTATAGACAGGATACCAGCAGTGCTGCACTGACACAAGTCACTGCAACCGTTAAGCGATACTTCCCTAACATACCTTTTGCTGCTACTTCAGCTTTTGTCGCTACATGGGACAGTGTGCCATACTCCAGTGGTGGAGGGGTAAGACCTACGGTCAATCTTTGATTTTCAATGAATGGTCCGTCTGGTTTGTTTGGAAGATTTTGAATGCTGTCTGTTGATGTTTTGAAGGTGGCCTCTTTCCAAGTGGTTTTAGCCTACAATGTTCATCGCTCTTTCATCCTGATCTATTACGGAGATGTGGCAGAAACAGGACTACCTTGGCAGGTGAGTGAAGTAGCCGACTGCTTCTTGTGCACTGTACAAATTAAAAAACAATTTTTTAAATAAAAATATACAGATATACAATTCAAAAGGAATTGTTCATAAAAAAAAGAAGGAAAAGATGTTCTCTCTCTCTTTTTTAATAGAATGAGAACTTAAAACATTGTGTTTACTCCAACAGGCTGGCTATTACACTGTGGACTCTATCAGTTCTATGACAATTCCAGCATCCAGAGTCCAAGAACTCTCGTCGAGCAGTAATGTCAATGTGACTGCTTGCTGGTCTTTCCATGTTGATGGTTCACCAAACTGTAAGCCAACGAGTTGTATTATTGGTTATGACAAGGTATTCAGGGGTGAATTCACTAACCTTTTACTGTAGCATGCCGTGTTTGAACTCAAAACCTGAAACTGATTTACAGTGGAGCTTTCCCAGGCACCGTGTAGGTGAGTGCACTTTCAGCCTTTTCAAAAGCCAATTCAGGTGCTGGATCGCAGTGGGGGAGAGTCGTACTTTACAATCCCAGAAAATCTGACAGATTGTAGTAGTCTGCTGTACTCTCCACAACCTTGCACATTTAGAAACGGCCTGCGACCTGGGGAACTGCCCTTGGCAAATTCTGATGGCCAGTAGTTTTGTGGCCGTAATACCCTAACTCCAGTACCGTATTTACATCATTCGTGTTGTGAATCGGGTTCTAAAATCATATGGGACACATAAAAAGAGACAACAGTGTAAACCAGCACAATTCATTCTTAGTGAATTCCCCTTTAAAACTTTTAACCAGTGCAGTGTTTGTGTGAGAGCTTATGTTTCTTGGAAGAACTAAAAGGATTCCTTCTCACTTACATTTTTTCCTAGTGCCATCTAAATTCCTACCATTCGGGAATGGAGACATAGTAACCCCCCGACTGGATAACGGAAGCTCTGAAGCCATTATATTGCAGCAGCCTTTCAAATATTTTGGACGCACACACAATCAGACCTTTGTAAGCATTGTTTAGTTGTTATTTTGCTCATTTAGAGACATGTTTCATCTACTTGCATCTAAAATCACAAGTCTCTTTAAACGAGTGTAACTACTTGCTTTACTTTGTTCAGACTTTGATATCTCAATGTACAGGTTTTTGTAATTGTGGAATTCAGAGGACTTTTGATTTGTTGAATCAACTAGTAGACATTGTGGCAAAGTCTACGTCTTAATTCTGTCAGTATATTTCCTCTTACAACACACAAACATATTTTCTGCTAAACTTTAGGTGAACAACAATGGCCTTCTAACATTTACTGAGCAGCTGTCCGACAACATCCCACTTCTGAATTGTGGAAGAGACTTCATTGCTCCTCTTTGGACTCACCTTGACAATAGACGTGGAGGAACTATCTCCTATAGGGAGGACACAAGCAGCGCTGTACTGGCACAAGTCACTGCAGCTGTTAAGCAATACTTCCCTAACATAACGTTTAGTGCTTCCTCGGCTTTTGTTGCTACCTGGGACAATGTGCCATACTCTGATGGTGGAGGGGTAAGATCTATTCATTGCTTATCAATTAATTAGTGTTGTCCTGTGAAGGGTGAAGGTTTTAATGCCGTCTGTTGGTATTTTGAAGGTGGTTATATTCCAAGTGATTTTAGTCTCCAGTGTTCATCGCTCTTTCATCCTGATCAACTATGGTGACATTGCAGAAACCAAACAAATCTGGCTAGTGAGTGGAGACAGGTCCTTGTTGTTGTTTTTTGCAAATGATAGAAATGACAAGGAATTGCCCTGGCTTTACTTCATACCAAGAGCATGTTGAGGACATAAAAACAATGTGTTTACTTCTACAGGCTGGTTACAACACGGTGGACTCTGTCAATTCTTTCACAATTCCAGTTACCAGTGCCTCAGAGCTCTCATCCAGTAGCAATATCAACGTGAATGGTCGCAGCTCTTTCCATGTTGATGGCTCACCAAATTGTAAGCCAATGCAACCAGAAAATCAAGCTTAACCTGTACTATTTATTAGCTTATTTTTCTTTAGCAGGACTAAAGAATTCATTCTCACTCATTCTGTTCTTAGTGCCAACTAATTTCCTATCTTCTGGGGATGGAGAAATAGCGATCCCCACTGCCAAAGATGGAAGCTCTGATGTTATTTTCTTGCGGCAGCCTTTCAAATATTTTGGACGCACATACAATCAGATCTTTGTAAGCACCACATTCCACCCCCACACAAACATTAAGTTCCAAGTTATTTATGTACCCTAATTTCCTAAAATGTCTCTTTAAACTCCTTTTGAAAAATGTGGGCCTAAAATTTAGGTGAACAACAATGGGCATCTAACGTTTACCGCGCCGCTGTCTGCCTACAACTCCTCTCTGGATTTCGGAAGAGACATCATTGCTCCTCTTTGGACTCACCTTGACAATAGACGTGGAGGAACTATCTCCTATAGACAGGATACCAGCAGTGCTGCACTGACACAAGTCACTGCAACCGTTAAGCGATACTTCCCTAACATACCTTTTGCTGCTACTTCAGCTTTTGTCGCTACATGGGACAGTGTGCCATACTCCAGTGGTGGAGGGGTAAGACCTACAGTCAATCTTTGATTTTCAATGAATGGTCCGTCTGGTTTGTTTGGAAGATTTTGAATGCTGTCTGTTGATGTTTTGAAGGTGGCCTCTTTCCAAGTGGTTTTAGCCTACAATGTTCATCGCTCTTTCATCCTGATCTATTACGGAGATGTGGCAGAAACAGGACTACCTTGGCAGGTGAGTGAAGTAGCCGACTGCTTCTTGTGCACTGTACAAATTAAAAAAAAATGTTTTAATAAAAATATACAGATATACAATTCAAAAGGAATTGTTCATAAAAAAAAGAAGGAAAAGATGTTCTCTCTCTCTTTTTTAATAGAACGAGAACTTAAAACATTGTGTTTACTCCAACAGGCTGGCTATTACACTGTGGACTCTATCAGTTCTATGACAATTCCAGCATCCAGAGTCCAAGAACTCTCGTCGAGCAGTAATGTCAATGTGACTGCTTGCTGGTCTTTCCATGTTGATGGTTCACCAAACTGTAAGCCAACGAGTTGTGTTATTGGTTATGACAAGGTATTCAGGGGTGAATTCACTAACCTTTTACTGTAGCATGCCGTGTTTGAACTCAAAACCTGAAACTGATTTACAGTGGAGCTTTCCCAGGCACCGTGTAGGTGAGTGCACTTTCAGCCTTTTCAAAAGCCAATTCAGGTGCTGGATCGCAGTGGGGGAGAGTCGTACTTTACAATCCCAGAAAATCTGACAGATTGTAGTAGTCTGCTGTACTCTCCACAACCTTGCACATTTAGAAACGGCCTGCGACCTGGGGAACTGCCCTTGGCAAATTCTGATGGCCAGTAGTTTTGTGGCCGTAATACCCTAACTCCAGTACCGTATTTACATCATTCGTGTTGTGAATCGGGTTCTAAAATCATATGGGACACATAAAAAGAGACAACAGTGTAAACCAGCACAATTCATTCTTAGTGAATTCCCCTTTAAAACTTTTAACCAGTGCAGTGTTTGTGTTAGAGCTTATGTTTCTTGGAAGAACTAAAAGGATTCCTTCTCACTTACATTTTTTCCTAGTGCCATCTAAATTCCTACCATTCGGGAATGGAGACATAGTAACCCCCCGACTGGATAACGGAAGCTCTGAAGCCATTATATTGCAGCAGCCTTTCAAATATTTTGGACGCACACACAATCAGACCTTTGTAAGCATTGTTTAGTTGTTATTTTGCTCATTTAGAGACATGTTTCATCTACTTGCATCTAAAATCACAAGTCTCTTTAAACGAGTGTAACTACTTGCTTTACTTTGTTCAGACTTTGATATCTCAATGTACAGGTTTTTGTAATTGTGGAATTCAGAGGACTTTTGATTTGTTGAATCAACTAGTAGACATTGTGGCAAAGTCTACTTCTTAATTCTGTCAGTATATTTCCTCTTACAACACACAAACATATTTTGTGCTAAACTTTAGGTGAACAACAATGGCCTTCTAACATTTACTGAGCAGCTGTCCGACAACATCCCACTTCTGAATTGTGGAAGAGACTTCATTGCTCCTCTTTGGACTCACCTTGACAATAGACGTGGAGGAACTATCTCCTATAGGGAGGACACAAGCAGCGCTGTACTGGCACAAGTCACTGCAGCTGTTAAGCAATACTTCCCTAACATAACGTTTAGTGCTTCCTCGGCTTTTGTTGCTACCTGGGACAATGTGCCATACTCTGATGGTGGAGGGGTAAGATCTATTCATTGCTTATCAATTAATTAGTGTTGTCCTGTGAAGGGTGAAGGTTTTAATGCCGTCTGTTGGTATTTTGAAGGTGGTTACATTCCAAGTGATTTTAGTCTCCAGTGTTCATCGCTCTTTCATCCTGATCAACTATGGTGACATTGCAGAAACCAAACAAATCTGGCTGGTGAGTGGAGACAGGTCCTTGTTGTTGTTTTTTGCAAATGATAGAAATGACAAGGAATTGCCCTGGCTTTACTTCATACCAAGAGCATGTTGAGGACATAAAAACAATGTGTTTACTTCTACAGGCTGGTTACAACACGGTGGACTCTGTCAATTCTTTCACAATTCCAGTTACCAGTGCCTCAGAGCTCTCATCCAGTAGCAATATCAACGTGAATGGTCGCAGCTCTTTCCATGTTGATGGCTCACCAAATTGTAAGCCAATGCAACCAGAAAATCAAGCATAACCTGTACTATTTATTAGCTTATTTTTCTTTAGCAGGACTAAAGAATTCATTCTCACTCATTCTTTTCTTAGTGCCAACTAATTTCCTATCTTCTGGGGATGGAGAAATAGCGATCCCCACTGCCAAAGATGGAAGCTCTGATGTTATTTTCTTGCGGCAGCCTTTCAAATATTTTGGACGCACATACAATCAGATCTTTGTAAGCACCACATTCCACCCCCACACAAACATTAAGTTCCAAGTTATTTATGTACCCTAATTTCCTAAAATGTCTCTTTAAACTCCTTTTGAAAAATGTGGGCCTAAAATTTAGGTGAACAACAATGGGCATCTAACGTTTACCGCGCCGCTGTCTGCCTACAACTCCTCTCTGGATTTCGGAAGAGACATCATTGCTCCTCTTTGGACTCACCTTGACAATAGACGTGGAGGAACTATCTCCTATAGACAGGATACCAGCAGTGCTGCACTGACACAAGTCACTGCAACCGTTAAGCGATACTTCCCTAACATACCTTTTGCTGCTACTTCAGCTTTTGTCGCTACATGGGACAGTGTGCCATACTCCAGTGGTGGAGGGGTAAGACCTACGGTCAATCTTTGATTTTCAATGAATGGTCCGTCTGGTTTGTTTGGAAGATTTTGAATGCTGTCTGTTGATGTTTTGAAGGTGGCCTCTTTCCAAGTGGTTTTAGCCTACAATGTTCATCGCTCTTTCATCCTGATCTATTACGGAGATGTGGCAGAAACAGGACTACCTTGGCAGGTGAGTGAAGTAGCCGACTGCTTCTTGTGCTCTGTACAAATTAAAAAACAATTTTTAAATAAAAATATACAGATATACAATTCAAAAGGAATTGTTCATAAAAAAAAGAAGGAAAAGATGTTCTCTCTCTCTTTTTTAATAGAATGAGAACTTAAAACATTGTGTTTACTCCAACAGGCTGGCTATTACACTGTGGACTCTATCAGTTCTATGACAATTCCAGCATCCAGAGTCCAAGAACTCTCGTCGAGCAGTAATGTCAATGTGACTGCTTGCTGGTCTTTCCATGTTGATGGTTCACCAAACTGTAAGCCAACGAGTTGTGTTATTGGTTATGACAAGGTATTCAGGGGTGAATTCACTAACCTTTTACTGTAGCATGCCGTGTTTGAACTCAAAACCTGAAACTGATTTACAGTGGAGCTTTCCCAGGCACCGTGTAGGTGAGTGCACTTTCAGCCTTTTCAAAAGCCAATTCAGGTGCTGGATCGCAGTGGGGGAGAGTCGTACTTTACAATCCCAGAAAATCTGACAGATTGTAGTAGTCTGCTGTACTCTCCACAACCTTGCACATTTAGAAACGGCCTGCGACCTGGGGAACTGCCCTTGGCAAATTCTGATGGCCAGTAGTTTTGTGGCCGTAATACCCTAACTCCAGTACCGTATTTACATCATTCGTGTTGTGAATCGGGTTCTAAAATCATATGGGACACATAAAAAGAGACAACAGTGTAAACCAGCACAATTCATTCTTAGTGAATTCCCCTTTAAAACTTTTAACCAGTGCAGTGTTTGTGTGAGAGCTTATGTTTCTTGGAAGAACTAAAAGGATTCCTTCTCACTTACATTTTTTCCTAGTGCCATCTAAATTCCTACCATTCGGGAATGGAGACATAGTAACCCCCCGACTGGATAACGGAAGCTCTGAAGCCATTATATTGCAGCAGCCTTTCAAATATTTTGGACGCACACACAATCAGACCTTTGTAAGCATTGTTTAGTTGTTATTTTGCTCATTTAGAGACATGTTTCATCTACTTGCATCTAAAATCACAAGTCTCTTTAAACGAGTGTAACTACTTGCTTTACTTTGTTCAGACTTTGATATCTCAATGTACAGGTTTTTGTAATTGTGGAATTCAGAGGACTTTTGATTTGTTGAATCAACTAGTAGACATTGTGGCAAAGTCTACGTCTTAATTCTGTCAGTATATTTCCTCTTACAACACACAAACATATTTTCTGCTAAACTTTAGGTGAACAACAATGGCCTTCTAACATTTACTGAGCAGCTGTCCGACAACATCCCACTTCTGAATTGTGGAAGAGACTTCATTGCTCCTCTTTGGACTCACCTTGACAATAGACGTGGAGGAACTATCTCCTATAGGGAGGACACAAGCAGCGCTGTACTGGCACAAGTCACTGCAGCTGTTAAGCAATACTTCCCTAACATAACGTTTAGTGCTTCCTCGGCTTTTGTTGCTACCTGGGACAATGTGCCATACTCTGATGGTGGAGGGGTAAGATCTATTCATTGCTTATCAATTAATTAGTGTTGTCCTGTGAAGGGTGAAGGTTTTAATGCCGTCTGTTGGTATTTTGAAGGTGGTTACATTCCAAGTGATTTTAGTCTCCAGTGTTCATCGCTCTTTCATCCTGATCAACTATGGTGACATTGCAGAAACCAAACAAATCTGGCTGGTGAGTGGAGACAGGTCCTTGTTGTTGTTTTTTGCAAATGATAGAAATGACAAGGAATTGCCCTGGCTTTACTTCATACCAAGAGCATGTTGAGGACATAAAAACAATGTGTTTACTTCTACAGGCTGGTTACAACACGGTGGACTCTGTCAATTCTTTCACAATTCCAGTTACCAGTGCCTCAGAGCTCTCATCCAGTAGCAATATCAACGTGAATGGTCGCAGCTCTTTCCATGTTGATGGCTCACCAAATTGTAAGCCAATGCAACCAGAAAATCAAGCTTAACCTGTACTATTTATTAGCTTATTTTTCTTTAGCAGGACTAAAGAATTCATTCTCACTCATTCTTTTCTTAGTGCCAACTAATTTCCTATCTTCTGGGGATGGAGAAATAGCGATCCCCACTGCCAAAGATGGAAGCTCTGATGTTATTTTCTTGCGGCAGCCTTTCAAATATTTTGGACGCACATACAATCAGATCTTTGTAAGCACCACATTCCACCCCCACACAAACATTAAGTTCCAAGTTATTTATGTACCCTAATTTCCTAAAATGTCTCTTTAAACTCCTTTTGAAAAATGTGGGCCTAAAATTTAGGTGAACAACAATGGGCATCTAACGTTTACCGCGCCGCTGTCTGCCTACAACTCCTCTCTGGATTTCGGAAGAGACATCATTGCTCCTCTTTGGACTCACCTTGACAATAGACGTGGAGGAACTATCTCCTATAGACAGGATACCAGCAGTGCTGCACTGACACAAGTCACTGCAACCGTTAAGCGATACTTCCCTAACATACCTTTTGCTGCTACTTCAGCTTTTGTCGCTACATGGGACAGTGTGCCATACTCCAGTGGTGGAGGGGTAAGACCTACGGTCAATCTTTGATTTTCAATGAATGGTCCGTCTGGTTTGTTTGGAAGATTTTGAATGCTGTCTGTTGATGTTTTGAAGGTGGCCTCTTTCCAAGTGGTTTTAGCCTACAATGTTCATCGCTCTTTCATCCTGATCTATTACGGAGATGTGGCAGAAACAGGACTACCTTGGAAGGTGAGTGAAGTAGCCGACTGCTTCTTGTGCACTGTACAAATTAAAAAAAATTTTTTTAATAAAAATATACAGATATACAATTCAAAAGGAATTGTTCATAAAAAAAAGAAGGAAAAGATGTTCTCTCTCTCTTTTTTAATAGAATGAGAACTTAAAACATTGTGTTTACTCCAACAGGCTGGCTATTACACTGTGGACTCTATCAGTTCTATGACAATTCCAGCATCCAGAGTCCAAGAACTCTCGTCGAGCAGTAATGTCAATGTGACTGCTTGCTGGTCTTTCCATGTTGATGGTTCACCAAACTGTAAGCCAACGAGTTGTGTTATTGGTTATGACAAGGTATTCAGGGGTGAATTCACTAACCTTTTACTGTAGCATGCCGTGTTTGAACTCAAAACCTGAAACTGATTTACAGTGGAGCTTTCCCAGGCACCGTGTAGGTGAGTGCACTTTCAGCCTTTTCAAAAGCCAATTCAGGTGCTGGATCGCAGTGGGGGAGAGTCGTACTTTACAATCCCAGAAAATCTGACAGATTGTAGTAGTCTGCTGTACTCTCCACAACCTTGCACATTTAGAAACGGCCTGCGACCTGGGGAACTGCCCTTGGCAAATTCTGATGGCCAGTAGTTTTGTGGCCGTAATACCCTAACTCCAGTACCGTATTTACATCATTCGTGTTGTGAATCGGGTTCTAAAATCATATGGGACACATAAAAAGAGACAACAGTGTAAACCAGCACAATTCATTCTTAGTGAATTCCCCTTTAAAACTTTTAACCAGTGCAGTGTTTGTGTGAGAGCTTATGTTTCTTGGAAGAACTAAAAGGATTCCTTCTCACTTACATTTTTTCCTAGTGCCATCTAAATTCCTACCATTCGGGAATGGAGACATAGTAACCCCCCGACTGGATAACGGAAGCTCTGAAGCCATTATATTGCAGCAGCCTTTCAAATATTTTGGACGCACACACAATCAGACCTTTGTAAGCATTGTTTAGTTGTTATTTTGCTCATTTAGAGACATGTTTCATCTACTTGCATCTAAAATCACAAGTCTCTTTAAACGAGTGTAACTACTTGCTTTACTTTGTTCAGACTTTGATATCTCAATGTACAGGTTTTTGTAATTGTGGAATTCAGAGGACTTTTGATTTGTTGAATCAACTAGTAGACATTGTGGCAAAGTCTACTTCTTAATTCTGTCAGTATATTTCCTCTTACAACACACAAACATATTTTGTGCTAAACTTTAGGTGAACAACAATGGCCTTCTAACATTTACTGAGCAGCTGTCCGACAACATCCCACTTCTGAATTGTGGAAGAGACTTCATTGCTCCTCTTTGGACTCACCTTGACAATAGACGTGGAGGAACTATCTCCTATAGGGAGGACACAAGCAGCGCTGTACTGGCACAAGTCACTGCAGCTGTTAAGCAATACTTCCCTAACATAACGTTTAGTGCTTCCTCGGCTTTTGTTGCTACCTGGGACAATGTGCCATACTCTGATGGTGGAGGGGTAAGATCTATTCATTGCTTATCAATTAATTAGTGTTGTCCTGTGAAGGGTGAAGGTTTTAATGCCGTCTGTTGGTATTTTGAAGGTGGTTACATTCCAAGTGATTTTAGTCTCCAGTGTTCATCGCTCTTTCATCCTGATCAACTATGGTGACATTGCAGAAACCAAACAAATCTGGCTGGTGAGTGGAGACAGGTCCTTGTTGTTGTTTTTTGCAAATGATAGAAATGACAAGGAATTGCCCTGGCTTTACTTCATACCAAGAGCATGTTGAGGACATAAAAACAATGTGTTTACTTCTACAGGCTGGTTACAACACGGTGGACTCTGTCAATTCTTTCACAATTCCAGTTACCAGTGCCTCAGAGCTCTCATCCAGTAGCAATATCAACGTGAATGGTCGCAGCTCTTTCCATGTTGATGGCTCACCAAATTGTAAGCCAATGCAACCAGAAAATCAAGCTTAACCTGTACTATTTATTAGCTTATTTTTCTTTAGCAGGACTAAAGAATTCATTCTCACTCATTCTTTTCTTAGTGCCAACTAATTTCCTATCTTCTGGGGATGGAGAAATAGCGATCCCCACTGCCAAAGATGGAAGCTCTGATGTTATTTTCTTGCGGCAGCCTTTCAAATATTTTGGACGCACATACAATCAGATCTTTGTAAGCACCACATTCCACCCCCACACAAACATTAAGTTCCAAGTTATTTATGTACCCTAATTTCCTAAAATGTCTCTTTAAACTCCTTTTGAAAAATGTGGGCCTAAAATTTAGGTGAACAACAATGGGCATCTAACGTTTACCGCGCCGCTGTCTGCCTACAACTCCTCTCTGGATTTCGGAAGAGACATCATTGCTCCTCTTTGGACTCACCTTGACAATAGACGTGGAGGAACTATCTCCTATAGACAGGATACCAGCAGTGCTGCACTGACACAAGTCACTGCAACCGTTAAGCGATACTTCCCTAACATACCTTTTGCTGCTACTTCAGCTTTTGTCGCTACATGGGACAGTGTGCCATACTCCAGTGGTGGAGGGGTAAGACCTACGGTCAATCTTTGATTTTCAATGAATGGTCCGTCTGGTTTGTTTGGAAGATTTTGAATGCTGTCTGTTGATGTTTTGAAGGTGGCCTCTTTCCAAGTGGTTTTAGCCTACAATGTTCATCGCTCTTTCATCCTGATCTATTACGGAGATGTGGCAGAAACAGGACTACCTTGGCAGGTGAGTGAAGTAGCCGACTGCTTCTTGTGCTCTGTACAAATTAAAAAACAATTTTTAAATAAAAATATACAGATATACAATTCAAAAGGAATTGTTCATAAAAAAAAGAAGGAAAAGATGTTCTCTCTCTCTTTTTTAATAGAATGAGAACTTAAAACATTGTGTTTACTCCAACAGGCTGGCTATTACACTGTGGACTCTATCAGTTCTATGACAATTCCAGCATCCAGAGTCCAAGAACTCTCGTCGAGCAGTAATGTCAATGTGACTGCTTGCTGGTCTTTCCATGTTGATGGTTCACCAAACTGTAAGCCAACGAGTTGTGTTATTGGTTATGACAAGGTATTCAGGGGTGAATTCACTAACCTTTTACTGTAGCATGCCGTGTTTGAACTCAAAACCTGAAACTGATTTACAGTGGAGCTTTCCCAGGCACCGTGTAGGTGAGTGCACTTTCAGCCTTTTCAAAAGCCAATTCAGGTGCTGGATCGCAGTGGGGGAGAGTCGTACTTTACAATCCCAGAAAATCTGACAGATTGTAGTAGTCTGCTGTACTCTCCACAACCTTGCACATTTAGAAACGGCCTGCGACCTGGGGAACTGCCCTTGGCAAATTCTGATGGCCAGTAGTTTTGTGGCCGTAATACCCTAACTCCAGTACCGTATTTACATCATTCGTGTTGTGAATCGGGTTCTAAAATCATATGGGACACATAAAAAGAGACAACAGTGTAAACCAGCACAATTCATTCTTAGTGAATTCCCCTTTAAAACTTTTAACCAGTGCAGTGTTTGTGTGAGAGCTTATGTTTCTTGGAAGAACTAAAAGGATTCCTTCTCACTTACATTTTTTCCTAGTGCCATCTAAATTCCTACCATTCGGGAATGGAGACATAGTAACCCCCCGACTGGATAACGGAAGCTCTGAAGCCATTATATTGCAGCAGCCTTTCAAATATTTTGGACGCACACACAATCAGACCTTTGTAAGCATTGTTTAGTTGTTATTTTGCTCATTTAGAGACATGTTTCATCTACTTGCATCTAAAATCACAAGTCTCTTTAAACGAGTGTAACTACTTGCTTTACTTTGTTCAGACTTTGATATCTCAATGTACAGGTTTTTGTAATTGTGGAATTCAGAGGACTTTTGATTTGTTGAATCAACTAGTAGACATTGTGGCAAAGTCTACGTCTTAATTCTGTCAGTATATTTCCTCTTACAACACACAAACATATTTTCTGCTAAACTTTAGGTGAACAACAATGGCCTTCTAACATTTACTGAGCAGCTGTCCGACAACATCCCACTTCTGAATTGTGGAAGAGACTTCATTGCTCCTCTTTGGACTCACCTTGACAATAGACGTGGAGGAACTATCTCCTATAGGGAGGACACAAGCAGCGCTGTACTGGCACAAGTCACTGCAGCTGTTAAGCAATACTTCCCTAACATAACGTTTAGTGCTTCCTCGGCTTTTGTTGCTACCTGGGACAATGTGCCATACTCTGATGGTGGAGGGGTAAGATCTATTCATTGCTTATCAATTAATTAGTGTTGTCCTGTGAAGGGTGAAGGTTTTAATGCCGTCTGTTGGTATTTTGAAGGTGGTTACATTCCAAGTGATTTTAGTCTCCAGTGTTCATCGCTCTTTCATCCTGATCAACTATGGTGACATTGCAGAAACCAAACAAATCTGGCTGGTGAGTGGAGACAGGTCCTTGTTGTTGTTTTTTTGCAAATGATAGAAATGACAAGGAATTGCCCTGGCTTTACTTCATACCAAGAGCATGTTGAGGACATAAAAACAATGTGTTTACTTCTACAGGCTGGTTACAACACGGTGGACTCTGTCAATTCTTTCACAATTCCAGTTACCAGTGCCTCAGAGCTCTCATCCAGTAGCAATATCAACGTGAATGGTCGCAGCTCTTTCCATGTTGATGGCTCACCAAATTGTAAGCCAATGCAACCAGAAAATCAAGCTTAACCTGTACTATTTATTAGCTTATTTTTCTTTAGCAGGACTAAAGAATTCATTCTCACTCATTCTTTTCTTAGTGCCAACTAATTTCCTATCTTCTGGGGATGGAGAAATAGCGATCCCCACTGCCAAAGATGGAAGCTCTGATGTTATTTTCTTGCGGCAGCCTTTCAAATATTTTGGACGCACATACAATCAGATCTTTGTAAGCACCACATTCCACCCCCACACAAACATTAAGTTCCAAGTTATTTATGTACCCTAATTTCCTAAAATGTCTCTTTAAACTCCTTTTGAAAAATGTGGGCCTAAAATTTAGGTGAACAACAATGGGCATCTAACGTTTACCGCGCCGCTGTCTGCCTACAATTCCTCTCTGGATTTCGGAAGAGACATCATTGCTCCTCTTTGGACTCACCTTGACAATAGACGTGGAGGAACTATCTCCTATAGACAGGATACCAGCAGTGCTGCACTGACACAAGTCACTGCAACCGTTAAGCGATACTTCCCTAACATACCTTTTGCTGCTACTTCAGCTTTTGTCGCTACATGGGACAGTGTGCCATACTCCAGTGGTGGAGGGGTAAGACCTACGGCAATCTTTGATTTTCAATGAATGGTCCGTCTGGTTTGTTTGGAAGATTTTGAATGCTGTCTGTTGATGTTTTGAAGGTGGCCTCTTTCCAAGTGGTTTTAGCCTACAATGTTCATCGCTCTTTCATCCTGATCTATTACGGAGATGTGGCAGAAACAGGACTACCTTGGCAGGTGAGTGAAGTAGCCGACTGCTTCTTGTGCACTGTACAAATTAAAAAACAATTTTTAAATAAAAATATACAGATATACAATTCAAAAGGAATTGTTCATAAAAAAAAGAAGGAAAAGATGTTCTCTCTCTCTTTTTTAATAGAATGAGAACTTAAAACATTGTGTTTACTCCAACAGGCTGGCTATTACACTGTGGACTCTATCAGTTCTATGACAATTCCAGCATCCAGAGTCCAAGAACTCTCGTCGAGCAGTAATGTCAATGTGACTGCTTGCTGGTCTTTCCATGTTGATGGTTCACCAAACTGTAAGCCAACGAGTTGTGTTATTGGTTATGACAAGGTATTCAGGGGTGAATTCACTAACCTTTTACTGTAGCATGCCGTGTTTGAACTCAAAACCTGAAACTGATTTACAGTGGAGCTTTCCCAGGCACCGTGTAGGTGAGTGCACTTTCAGCCTTTTCAAAAGCCAATTCAGGTGCTGGATCGCAGTGGGGGAGAGTCGTACTTTACAATCCCAGAAAATCTGACAGATTGTAGTAGTCTGCTGTACTCTCCACAACCTTGCACATTTAGAAACGGCCTGCGACCTGGGGAACTGCCCTTGGCAAATTCTGATGGCCAGTAGTTTTGTGGCCGTAATACCCTAACTCCAGTACCGTATTTACATCATTCGTGTTGTGAATCGGGTTCTAAAATCATATGGGACACATAAAAAGAGACAACAGTGTAAACCAGCACAATTCATTCTTAGTGAATTCCCCTTTAAAACGTTTAACCAGTGCAGTGTTTGTGTGAGAGCTTATGTTTCTTGGAAGAACTAAAAGGATTCCTTCTCACTTACATTTTTTCCTAGTGCCATCTAAATTCCTACCATTCGGGAATGGAGATATAGTAACCCCCCGACTGGATAACGGAAGCTCTGAAGCCATTATATTGCAGCAGCCTTTCAAATATTTTGGACGCACACACAATCAGACCTTTGTAAGCATTGTTTAGTTGTTATTTTGCTCATTTAGAGACATGTTTCATCTACTTGCATCTAAAATCACAAGTCTCTTTAAACGAGTGTAACTACTTGCTTTACTTTGTTCAGACTTTGATATCTCAATGTACAGGTTTTTGTAATTGTGGAATTCAGAGGACTTTTGATTTGTTGAATCAACTAGTAGACATTGTGGCAAAGTCTACTTCTTAATTCTGTCAGTATATTTCCTCTTACAACACACAAACATATTTTGTGCTAAACTTTAGGTGAACAACAATGGCCTTCTAACATTTACTGAGCAGCTGTCCGACAACATCCCACTTCTGAATTGTGGAAGAGACTTCATTGCTCCTCTTTGGACTCACCTTGACAATAGACGTGGAGGAACTATCTCCTATAGGGAGGACACAAGCAGCGCTGTACTGGCACAAGTCACTGCAGCTGTTAAGCAATACTTCCCTAACATAACGTTTAGTGCTTCCTCGGCTTTTGTTGCTACCTGGGACAATGTGCCATACTCTGATGGTGGAGGGGTAAGATCTATTCATTGCTTATCAATTAATTAGTGTTGTCCTGTGAAGGGTGAAGGTTTTAATGCCGTCTGTTGGTATTTTGAAGGTGGTTACATTCCAAGTGATTTTAGTATCCAGTGTTCATCGCTCTTTCATCCTGATCAACTATGGTGACATTGCAGAAACCAAACAAATCTGGCTGGTGAGTGGAGACAGGTCCTTGTTGTTGTTTTTTGCGACAAGGAATTGCCCTGGCTTTACTTCATACCAAGAGCATGTTGAGGACATAAAAACAATGTGTTTACTTCTACAGGCTGGTTACAACACGGTGGACTCTGTCAATTCTTTCACAATTCCAGTTACCAGTGCCTCAGAGCTCTCATCCAGTAGCAATATCAACGTGAATGGTCGCAGCTCTTTCCGTGTTGATGGCTCACCAAATTGTAAGCCAATGCAACCAGAAAATCAAGCTTAACCTGTACTATTTATCGGCTTGTTTTTTCTTCAGCAGAGTTAAATAATAAATTCTCACCTATCCTTTTCTTAGTTCCAACTAATTTCCTATGTTCTGGGGTTGGAGAAAAAGTGAACCCCACTGCCGATGGTGGAAGCTCTGATGTCATTTTTTTGCAGAAGTCTTTCAAATACTTTGGACGCACATACAATCAGATCTTTGTAAGCACCACATTCCACCCCCACACAAACATTAAGTTCCAAGTTATTCATGTACCCCTAATTTCTTCAAACTTCTCTTTAAAATCCTTTTGAAAAATATGGGGCAAAAATTTAGGTGAACAACAATGGCCATCTAACGTTTACCGCGCCGCTGTCTGCCTACAACCCCTCTCTGGATTCCGGAAGAGACATCATTGCTCCTCTTTGGACTCACCTTGACAATAGACGTGGAGGAACTATCTCCTATAGACAGGATACCAGCAGTGCTGCACTGACACAAGTCACTGCAACTGTTAAGCGATACTTCCCTAACATACCTTTTGCTGCTACTTCAGCTTTTGTCGCTACATGGGACAGTGTGCCATACTCCAGTGGTGGAGGGGTAAGACCTACGGTCAATCTTTGATTTTCAATTAATGGTCCGTCTGGTTTGTTTGGAAGATTTTGAATGCTGTCTGTTGATGTTTTGAAGGTGGCCTCTTTCCAAGTGGTTTTAGCCTACAATGTTCATCGCTCTTTCATCCTGATCAATTATGGAGATGTTGCAGAAACAGGACTACCTTGGCAGGTGAGTGAAGTAGCCGACTGCTTCTTGTGCACTGTAAAAAAAAAAAAAAAACTAAACAAATACAGATATACAATTCAAAAGGAATTGCTTGTGAATGCAGAAAAAGTGTTATTTTTATCTCTTTCTCCCTTTTTTAATAGAATGAGAACTTAAAGAAATGTGTTTACTCCTACAGGCTGGCTATTACACTGTGGACTCTATCAGTTCTATCACAATTCCAGCATCCAGAGTCCAAGAACTCTCGTCAAGCAGTAATGTCAATGTGACTGCTTGCTGGTCTTTCCATGTTGATGGTTCACCAAACTGTAAGCCAACGAGTTGTGTTATTGGATATGACAAGGTATTCAGGGGTGAATTCACTAACCTTTTACTGTAGCATGCCGTGTTTGAACTCAAAACCTGAAACTGATTTACAGTTGAGCTTTCCCAGGCACTGTGTAGGTGAGTGCACTTTCAGCCTTTTCAAAAGCCAATTCAGGTGCTGGATCGCAGTGGGGAAGTCGTACTTTACAATCCTAGTGTAAGATCATTTAGTATAGTGATTCTGACAGGTCAATTTCGCTCAAAAGGAATTATTCATTTATTTATAGGGAATTCGAAAGAATCACTTCTTACGGCCGAGCAAATGACTCGTCTAGGAACCGGCCGCAACTATCAGCTCTGCAGCGGATATAAATCCATGCCATAGCCTTTTCTGATTCAGTAGTGAAATACAAAGAAGCACTTAACATCGCACGCTCTAACTATCTTTCTACTGTTATTAACAAAGCTAAATGCAAACCTAAAGCTCTTTTCACAGAAATAAATATACTGGTCAAACCGTCCACCGTAGCTCTTACTGGTTCTGCTGATCTTTGTGAAAGTTTTCAGTCTTTTTTCCTACAAAAAATTGACAACATTTATCAGTCGTTTTCTTCTACTTCCACTACCCCTTTAACTCCATATTTGATTGGTTGTCCGCTAGACACTTTTTCACTCACTAATACATCTGTGGTTGAAAAAATGATTAACAAATCAAATTCTACCTCCTGTACACTTGATCCTATTCCAACTTCTAAAAACTCATTTGTCTTTACTCATTCAACCTATTACCCACCTTATTAACCCTCTGAGGTCGAGAAACGCGCCGACGCGTTTTGCTGGATTTTTTTCACATAGCAGCAACATAAACTTAAATGACTCCGTCATTTATGGTTATACAGAAAAAAGAAATATAAAAAAATAATCTGTGATATTTCTACTTTTGTATGTGTCCACTTACAATCAAATAAAAACATTGTGCTTTTGTAAAATAAAGAAAATAAACAGGGTGTGCGTTCTGCCTCTCCGTCTTTTTTTGGTGAACTTTTTTTTCTTGAGCCCGTCTATAAACTGAAACAAAACTCAGCGAATCCTTCTCACACATTTATGAGCCATATACCTTTATACACATTTAAGTGTGTACTTTTAAATGATCAGATTCAAACTGAAAACAAATATTCTCTGTTTAAGTAATTTGTATAAAACCAACAGGATGTCCAGAATCTCAAACGCTTGCTAATTACTTTTTAATTCGACACGCCCACTCGCGCAAAAGAGATTCACATGCAAATCTCCACATGGAACGCGAAAGCCCTCGTTACCTCAAACACAAAACACCAAAACACTTCACAAGTCTCTGCTTTTCGTCGAGTTTGGAAGACACGCTGTGAGCTTACATGGATTTACCTCAGAAGAAGAAGAACGCGATTTGAAGACAAGAAAGATGTAAGGTAAGAAATTCGTACTTATTAGTTTATGGTATTGTTGCATAAACTTCACATTGCAGTTGAACTGTTGCTAGATATATGGTGAATATTATACTATTTAGACCCGTGTTTACTGTTAAATACTGTTTGTGGATATCTGCTCAAACATAGATATGTATAACCATAATGTTTAATATTTTGGAGCGCGATGGCGTTTGAATGTATCATATTTTGGAGCGCGCTGTGCGTTTGAATGTACAGTATCATATTTTGGAGCGCGATTGCGTTTGAAAGGAAAAATGCACCAAACATTAGGCTTTATGTTTTTACTATTATCTCATTTCATATCATCATAACGAATGGAAACATTTGAAGTAACATATGATAATCAATATATTTTTCTCTAGCGTAGTTGTTCTTGAAATCTTTTGGAAGATTTAATTTATTGTTATTATTATTTTATGCAGCACTGCGTAGCCTATGCCTACAAGGCACAACAAACCTGTTCATTATATATTGTTGGAAACGTGTGTGTGTGTGTATTCTGTGAATTTTAAAAATTTTAACCAGAAAAATCTAAAATCTATTCCCAAAATCGTGCAGCCCTATAGTTTCTCTTGATATCAGTATGTTCACAGTTTTTTCTTTTTTTTTTTCTTTCAGGGACCAGATGCAACTGAGTCCTGCTGACTTCAACATTCACATGAGTCTCTGTACATGAACATGGTAAAGTGAAAACCAGAGCCCAGAAAACAGCTCAGACCTCAGAGGGTTAACCCTCTGGGGTCTGAGCTGTTTTCTGGGCCTAGAGGTGTTCTGACATGCTCTGACATTTGTGCTTATTTCTGTTACTTGTGACATTGTCATGGCTAAAGTCTTATTACACTGTATTTAGCACAAACTCTGCTACAATAATATATAAGCAGCATGTATGTAAAAGTTTGTAGTTTTGAGATAATGACATTCATGCGTGGTTTATGAAAATACAAAAACAAATTGTCACTGAAATAAGGCCATGAAACCCATACTGATTATTTCTTCACAAGACTTTTGAAAAGTGTATCACGTAGCCTAGAATATTTGCTCCAAAACTATGTGAAAATCACCCTGACTGCTCATTCAGATAAGACAATATATTGATTTAAAATTTCTAAGACGTGTTTTGTGTGACAAAGCCTTGTGCGAAGAGGCGTGATCATCTCATGAATATGTAAGCCTTCAACACCTGAGAAAGACAAAGACACTCCCCTAACTGCCCTATTAGGAGCTATCAGGCCCTGTCATTCAGAGCAACCTTGCACAAAGAATGAGGAGATTTAAAAAAGAATGGCGTTTAGATTGTTTGGATTTATTTACAACACAACATAATCCAAAGATACATAACAAATGACAAAAGAGCACATTGAAAACAATGATCCAAAGACAGAGACCTTTGTGCCATTCCTGAAAACATTGTACATACCTTTCATTTCCAAGGTGTTTGATTTTCACTTTACCACGTTCATATACAGAGACTCATGTGACTGTTGAAGTCAGCAGGACTCAGTGGCATCTGGTCCCTGAAAGAAAAGAAAAAAAAGTGAACATACTGGTATCAAGAGAAACTAGGCCTGCACGATTTTGGGAATACATTTTAGATTTTTCTGGTTAAAATAGCTTTTTAAATTTCACAGAACACACACACACATACAAATGTTTTTTAAAATTCACAGAACACACACACACACACACACACACACACACAAATGTTTCCAACAATATATAATATAATGAACACCAGGTTTGATGTGCCTTGTAGGCATACTATGCGCAGTGCTGCATAAAATAATAACAACAATAGCCTATAGCAGCCTATAAATCTTCCAAAAGATTTCAGTAACAACTACGCTAGAGAAAAATATATTGATTTTCATATGTTACTTCAAATGTTTCCATTCATTATGATGATATGAAATGAGATAATAGTAAAAACATAAAGCCTAATGTTTGGTGCGTTTGCGATCGCGCTCCAAAATATGATACATTCAAACCCACAGCGCGCTCCAAAAGATGAAACATTATGGTTACCATATTATACATATCTACGTTTGAGCAGATATCCACAAACAGTAGGCTATTTAACAGTAAACACGGGTCTAAATATTATAATATTCACCATATATCTAGCAACAGTTCAACTGCAATGTGAAGTTTATGCAACAATACCATAAACTAATAAGTAAGAATTTCTTACCTTACATCTTTCTTGTCTTCAAATCGCGTTCTTCTTCTTCTGAGGTAAATCCAATGTAAGCTCACGGCATGTCTTTCAAACTCGACGAAAAGCAGAGACTGATGAAGTGTTTTGGTGCTTTGTGTTTGAGGTAACGAGGGCGTTCGCGTTCCATGTGGAGATTTGCATGTGAATCTCTTTTGCGCGAGTGGGCGTGGTCAAATTAAAAATAATTAGCAAGCGTTTGAGATACTGGACATGCTGTTGGTTTTATACAAATGACTTAAACAGAGAATATTTGTTTTCAGTTTGAATCCGATCATTTAAAAGTACACACTTAAATGTTTATAAAGGTATATGGCTCATAAATGTGTGACAAGTATTCGCTGAGTTTTGTTTCAGTTTATAGACGTGCTCAAGAAAAAAAAAGTTCACCGCGACGGAGAGGCAGAACGCACACCCTGTTTATTTTCTTTATTTTACAAAAGCACAATGTTTTTATTTGATTGTAAGTGGACACATACAAAAGTAGAAATATCACAGATTCTTTTTTTATATTTCTTTTTTCTGTATGACCATAAATGACGGAGTAATTTAAGTTTATTGTACTACAATGTGAAGAAAATCCAGCAAAACGCGGGGGCGCGTTTGCCGACCTCAGAGGGTTAACAGGTCTCTTGCCACTGCCACTGTTCCGCTTAATCTGAAAGTAGCGGCCATTACTCCAATCCTCAAGAAGCCCGGCCTCGACAACGCCACTCATAGCAATTATAGACCAATATCAAACCTCGCTTTCGTTGGCAAGCTACTTGAGAAGGTAGTTGTGGCACAACTGCAATCACACCTAGAGAGACATAATCTCTTTGAACCCCTTCAATCTGGTTTCTGTACATACCACAGCACAGAAACAACTCTTCTAAAAGTACTACATGATCTCCTTCTGGCTTCTGATTCTGGTGCACATAGTATCCTGGTTCTCCTTGACCTCAGTGCAGCATTTGACACTGTGTGTCACTCTACACTTATCTCACAATTGTCTGCAATAGGCATCACGGGTGCAGCACTTCAGTGGTTGACCTCGTATCTATGTGATAGACAACAATTTGTTAAGATAGGTAAGAATCGCTCACGCTCTGTGTCTGTTTCTCACGGTGTGCCCCAAGGCTCTGTACTTGGTCCGCTTCTATTTCTAATCTACTTGCTACCGTTAGGTCAGATCATCAGACAGCATGGTCTCAATTTTCATAGCTACGCCTATGATATTCAAATCTACTTCACGATCAATCCCAACTCATCTTTTCCACCCTGTTCAGTTATTTCCTGCCTCCACGAACTTAAAACATGGATGTCTTCTAACTTTTTACAGCTTAATGCTGGTAAAACCGAAATACTGTTGATTAACCCTAGATCACAGAGCTCACCCAGACATGACATTTTTATTGATATAGATGGTATTGAGATTAGGCCTTCAAAAACTGTACGGAATCTGGGAGTTTTGTTCGACCCCACGCTCTGCTTTCACTCACACATTAGTCAGACTGTCAAATCATGCTTCTTTCACCTGCGGAATTTTGTTCGTATTCGCCCCTCTCTTACCTTTATAGATGCGGAAACTGTTATTCATGCCTTCATCACTTCCAGATTGGACTTCTGTAATTCATTATACAGCGGACTACCCACCAAAGCAATACACCGCCTTCAAATGGTACAAAACTCTGCTGCACGAGCCCTCACATATAATAAAAAATCTGCCCATATCACTCCTATCCTTCGCCAACTGCACTGGCTTCCTGTCATAAACCGCATCCAATTCAAACTGTTAGTCCTAGTTTATAAAGCCTTACATGGCCCGGCACCCAAATACCTTGTTGATTTGGTACAGCCATATGTTCCAACTCGGGCCCTTAGGTCTAGCACTAAAAACCTACTCGTGGTACCCCGGGTCAGACTCTCTACGGTGGGCGGTAGGGCTTTTAGTGTTGTTGGCCCTAAGCTATGGAATAAACTGCCCCCGAATCTTCGTGCGACCGACAACATCCGGACCTTCATAAAACAACTTAAAACTCATATCTTCAAGCTTGCCCAATAAATAAGTATCCTCAACATTGTTTTCTCTGTTCTCCACTTTCTCAGCTCTATTTGCTACATACTTTGTCGTAATTGTATATTTTGATAAATAGTACAATATGTTTTTCTTTGATTCACGTCAATTAGTGTATGCTTGTTTCCATCTGTTTGTCTGTTATAAGCAGATGGCCTTTGTATATGTTTGCTTGCTGTTTGTTTGCTATTTGTATTGCATTGTGAAGCGACCTTGGGTTCTTGAAAGGCGCTATAGAAAATAAACATGTTATTATTATTATTATTATTATAAATATCCGCATTATAGTGAAACACTATTTATTAGCAAGGTAACTTAGATCAGCAGTTTAAGACATTAAATTCGTAAGCACATAACACAAGTAACACTCCTCTTTAAAATACAAACAAGACTTTATTGATACTTCTAACACATAAAACTAATATCTAACACAAACACATGCACACACATTCATACGAGTTGCAGAAAGAAAGAGAGTGAGGAAATAATGAGTTTTAAGAGTGAGATGATGAAATCCCAAGTTTCTATATGCAGTTATAAAACATGACCTGAACGAACCATCAATCATTAATTTAACCCTTCTTTCTTAGGCGGGTTATTAAATCTATATCAAAGCACCAGTTCAGTTTAAAAGTCTGGAGGCTACTTGCTTGTCTTTGCTTTTGGGAATTCTTTTCGTCGGCATGAAAGGGGTTTCCCAGGTTTACTGGCGTCTCCTCATAACTGGATAGATGACTGGGGCAGCCAATCACGTGGTGTGCTGGCGGATGAACAGAAAGTCTCTGAAGCTGGAAAGCAGGCTTTGCAGTCGAATCATGGACCGAAACATTGGCGCAAAACTTAACTTAGAACCGAGACTCACAACGGAAAAGAAAAGAAAACTAAGAAAAGAAAGAAAATTGAGACGAGAGTAGTTGATGGCTTGAATGAAGCTTTTTAACCCATGTTCTTCTGATCTTGATTTGGGTTCTTTCGTCTGCTCGTCTACATGGTTACTAGTCTATTACTCCATCATGGCTTCTCCATGATGGTTTTGAATCTACTTTTTCTTCATCTGCTCCTGCCCAAAACTTTGTTCGGGTCCTAAGATTTTAAACTCAAATGTTTGTCCAGCCTCCTGGATGAGTTCTGACCAATTAGACACTGTCTTTATTTGAGAGGTGGCATTTTCTTCACTTCTCATCGTAAATCATGCGTTATCTGTGATCCCCTTACTCTCCAAGCTCTAGCAGAGAGTACAGAGGCCACAGTTAAGACAGCATTACTATTATAAGAATACAAAACATTTTACACAGATTTCAATCAAGCCATCTTTTGAATTAAGAACATACGATCGTACTGATAGGAGACAAGACACACTTTCATTCAAACCTCTAATAGTTATAACAAATCATGACTTATATATGGGATCTAAGCATATTAGACACACATATAGGTGGTAGTCACAACATAGAATTATGTAGTTGTATGATGTTTGATTATAAGTCCATCGAAAATTGTTCTGGGATGATTTTATGTATTTTTGTAGGTAAAATCTCAGTCTCTGTGGTTTGAAGAGATTTTACACCCTGGGTCATTCAGAGGTCCTTAAGAAAATGGTGGTCTGTTTAGTATATCTGTCGTGGGCTCAAGCAGCTTCTGCTGTTATCTTGATCGAGCACTGAGCTGTGCCATCTCTGAACCAATCTGTCTTTCCAAAACTATCAAACGTTGACAACGTTCTTCCTTTAGTTGGGCTCATCTCTTTGATGCTTGCATGGCCATAAAGTTCATAGCTGGGGGTTTTCGTTGGTTGGCGTAGACTGGTTGGAGCCTTGTTTTTATGGCTCTGGATTGGTGATTTGGGGTCTGGAATGTTGAGTTCTGTGTGGAGTTATGTTTGAACAAATCACCTGGAAGATTAATTTGTGTTTGCTTCACCCTCAAATCCTACACTAGAAAATCTGACAGATTGTAGTAGTCGGCTGTACTCTCCACAACCTTGCACATTTAGAAACGGCCTGCAACCTGGGGAACTGCCCTTGGCAAATTCTGATGGGCAGTAGTTTTGTGGCCGTAATACTCTAACTCCAGTACCATATTTACATCATTCGTGTTGTGAATCGGGTTCTAAAATCATATGGGACACATAAAAAGAGACAACAGCAGACATCCCAAGTCTCCCGGAAGTTGCGGGAGTCTCCCGCATATTGATAGCGGCTCCCTGATACCCGCAAATTAGTTAAAATCTCCCGGAATCTAGAGCGAGCGAGCAAGAGCGCGCACGGCAGAGAGGGAGAGGGAGCGAGAGATCTTGCGTGTGTGCCTCATGAAGCTTAAGACAGAGCATCCTGATTGGCCTGTTTCGGTAAGTCAACCAATCAATTGTCAGTGTGGACGGGCTTTTATCTCTTCTTTAGAACCGAATTAATTAGTTAAGTGTATCTAGAAACAGGAGTGCCATGGCAGAGGGAGAGTGACACAAAAAACTAAAGTATAAGACACATTTTACGCCAGACTACACGAAAGTGTACCCCTGTCTTATAAGAGTAAAACATAATGACAGTCTTGCACACTGTACAGTTTGGAACACTGACTTCAGCATTGCCCATGGCGGGTTAAATTATTGTAAAAGACATGTTGAGGTGAGTTTAACAAGTTTCATTTCATTCATGTGCATATTATTCAGGCCGGCAAGTTCCCAAGGCTACATGAAAACAACAAACTCCTTAGACCTGTTTAAAGCTGCAATGGAAAATAAATAAAAGCAGTTTACATAAATAGTATATGCAGCTTATATAAATAGTAAAAGTAATCTACATATTTTAACATAATTAACAAATAATTGCATAGGCCTATAGCCTAAATGTCATATCCTTGTGGGGGAGGGGGTTTGGGATACCTCCCTGAAATGACTTTTTGCAGGTTGGGATGTCTGCAACAGTATAAACCAGCACAATTAATTCTTAGTGAATTCCCCTTTACAACTTTTAACCAGTGCAGTGTTTGTGTGAGAGCTTATGTTTCTAGGAAGAACTAAAGGATTCCTTCTCACTTACATTTTTCCTAGTGCCATCTAAATTCCTACCATTCGGGAATGGAGACATAGTAACCCCCCGACTGGATAACGGAAGCTCTGAAGCCATTATATTGCAGCAGCCTTTCAAATATTTTGGACGCACACACTATCAGACCTTTGTAAGCATTTTTATTTGTCGTTTTACATATTTTTTTAATCTACTTGATTCATACTACTAAATTCATAAGTGTATTTTGACTTTGACTTATATCTTAATGTATAAGTTTTTGTAATTGTCAAATTCAGAAGTCTTTTGATTCATAGTTAACTAGTAGAAATTGTGGCAAATTCTACTTTTTAATTCTGTCAGTATATTTCCTCTTACAACACAAAAATGTTTTGTGCTAAACTTTAGGTGAACAACAATGGCCTTGTAACATTTACTGAGCAGCTGTCCGACAACATCCCACTTCTGAATTGTGGAAGAGACTTCATTGCTCCTCTTTGGACTCACCTTGACAATAGACGTGGAGGAACTATCTCCTATAGAGAGGACACAAGCAGCACTGTACTGGCACAAGTCACTGCAGCTGTTAACCAGTATTTTCCTAACCTTCCCATTCCTTTTAATACTACATCAGCCTTTGTGGCTACCTGGGACAGTGTGCCGTACTCCTCTGGTGAAGGGGTAAGACCTAATTTATCAGTACTAGGGGTGGGCGATATGACCTAAATCTTATTTTACGATATAAGTAATTTTATTTCACGATAAGTCATGTTTGCTTTAAATAAGGTTTTTATAATATCAACATTTTTGATACCATAGACATTTCATAATTATTGTCACCAATGTCAGTATCACAAAAAACTAATACTAGCCTAAGAACAACAAAAAACTGAAGCTTACTGAAGAATAGACATTTACATTTAAATAGTTAGTGATCGAATAAAAACAAATAAACTAATTACAAGCAATAGCAAAAAACTCAAATAGACCTACCTGAAAAACTTCAAGCACTAAATAAGAAATGCTACATAAATTGTGATTTAGTCCAGAGCAGTAAGTGATTTTCTCTCTTGTTGCTTGATTAATATGATTGAAGACAGCAGGAATATTAGGCTGCTCTCACTTTAAGAGCTGCCCGGATCCAATTCACTCTGTTGTCTTTACTTTTTCAATTTTCTATGTTCACTTAAGGCATAAATTACTGTATTTACTAGGATACTTGCAAAGACAGGCATTTTGACATACAAGTGTGTGTATGTAATCATACAAGGCAAATAAAGTGCCAAAATAACCCTGTTCAGTATACGCGCTTACTGAGCAGCGGGCTTCACGTGAGCGCATCTCTTCACGACAGCGCTCAGAAACAGTCTCTCAGACGGTGCACATTTAGCAAAACGATGCTGTTCTGTTTTGCTGCCTATTGCGCCTCAATGGTTTAAAATCACTTGTTTTTAAATCACAATGCTTAAAAAATAAATGCAAACGTTAAGCGTTCGTGACGTGCACACAGCACACACAGCAACGTCACGTGAGGTATATCGCCCACCCCTACTCTATCAATATTATCCAGTACTGTGTATTTTACTTTGAAAGATTCTGAATGCTGTTCATCTGTGTTTTGAAGGTAGTTACTTTTCAATTGGTTTTGCTCTCAAATGCTGACCACTCCTTCATCCTCTTCAACTATGGCAACATTGCAGAAACAAGACAACAATGGCTAGTAAGTCTCAAAGTGTTGTTGCAATTTAAAAGAGAATAAGTTTACAAACTGTCAATTTACATATCTTTTTTTATGCAGGCTCATTATGGCACAGTGGACTTTGCGCACTCATTTACTTCCTTACTGACATCCTCTGAATTGTCATCCAACAGCAATGTCAATGTTAATGGTCGCTGGGTTTTTCAGGTTTACAATGGTAATGTAATTTCTTTTCAATCATTTTTATTTAGCATTCTCTGTATGGCCCCTGCACAGTACTTCTTTTGTTTGAATTTTTCTTGTTATGTTGATACCTGTTCAAGTACTAGTGTGTCTTAAATGATTCTGATTGAGAACAAATAGAAATGAATTAGTTTTTTACTGGCTAAAGAAATGAGATAGAGAAACTGGGCCACAATCTGAGGTAATGTTTGAGACCTGAGGCCTTCAAAACAGAAATAAAAGAGCATATTTTGAAGAGTAACAGGACTATCTTAGCATACCAATGAGTAAAGTTAAAAACAACAATTGAAAACGATGATAGATCCACATTAACCAAGAGATATTTATTTGCAGAGCAGCACAGTGGCTCAGTGGATAGCACTGATGTCTCACATCAAGACAGTCCCCGGTTTGAGTCCTGACTGAACCAACTATGCAAACTATGTGGAGTTTTCCTGTTCTCCCTGTGTCTGCATTGTCTGCATTGTCTTTGGCAATGGGGTTAGTTCACCCAAAAATGAAAATCCTGTCAGTAATTACTCACCCTCATTTTGTTCCAACCTCGTAAGACTTTTGTTCATCTTCTGAACACAAATTAAGATATTTTTGATGATTTCTGACTCCTCCATAGGCTGCTAGGTAATTGCATCTGCCGGCCCAGAAAAGTTAGTAAAGACATCTTTAATAGTCCAAATGACTACAGTGGCTCAACCTTAAGTTTATCAAGCGACGAGAATACATTTTGTGTGAAAAACAAAACAACAATAACGACTTTATTCAACTATTTATTTACTTCCGTGTGGGCCTCTGATGTGAGTTCACGAGAGCGCCACGACGCATGCGCGAGAACTGAGAAACCGTTCCAAAGATGAACAAAAGTCTTACGGGGTTGGAACAACATGAGGGTGAGTAATTACTGACAGACTTCATTTTTGGGTGAACTAACCCTTTAAAAAACTTCTGTCAGGATTTACTAAAGACATGAAGTGAAAAATTTGTGATGAAAACATGTGGAGAGTGTATTTTTGCAGCCACCCTTATGACATGTGCATTTATAGGAGTTTTAAAAAATGTCAGCACACCAAGGCTCCAAAAATGCAAATGCAAATAATAATAATAATAATAATGGACTAATAAAGGTAACGTTTCGACAAAGAGTCCGAGGGCCCTATCTTGCACCCAGCGCAATTGACTTTGTACACCGACACATGTATCATTCCTATTTTGCACCCGACGCACAACAGACTTTTCCCTCCACAGACGCACGTCGGTAAATTAGGAAATGAACTTGCGCTCCCGGGGGCGGTTCAGCGAAAAGAGGAGGCGTGTTGCGGCGCAAACGTTCCCTGGTGCTATTTTGCAGTTTCAGAAAACAATTCCGCCACAGACCAGGAAAAACCTAGTCTAAAGTCAGTGGCGCGTTATTCAGATGCTATTTTATGGCTGCTTGGCCATAATGTAGCGTGTGCACAACGCGCATACACTTTGCTTCTCTCATCTACACACAGACGCAGCAGTTGCCATTTTTGCAAACCATACATAATTACAAGGAAAAATATTCCACACAAGGGAAATCATGGTGGTGTCCATGAAGATGTGAAAAAATAGGCATAAATCTAGCTTACACATTTACCAAAATTATTATACACCTGTTTAACCGAAGCTAATTTGGGTGGGTTTCTCCATCCCCATACAATGTCACTTCTCCGTCTTTTACGGCCCTGACGAGAACTGGCCTCCTCGGCAGTGAACCGCTCCTGGCGTGCGTCTGGCAAATCCGCCGTTATAATAGCAATCTGCCATGGAACAAGCGTGCCTGCTCTTAAAGGGAATGTGAGATGATGCTCTGATTGGTTTATTTCACGTTACGCCTAAACCACACCTATGAGTAATGTAGCTACTTCAGACCAACCCATTTTAGATTTGCGTCGGGCGCAAGAGTCATTTATCCCGCCGGTTTAATATCAACAGCGCTCGAGATCCGCCCACAAAGTTACTTGAATTTCGCGTTTGATACTTGCGTTTCAGGTCGTTAAAACAGGGCCCTATGTGCTCAAAACATTACCCATAATTTGTGTGTCCATTTTTCTTTTTTTTTTTCTTTTTTTTTTTTTTTGGAGCCTTGGTGCAACTTTTTCCCCCGGATTTCAATTATTTCTTGTGTCGAGCACCAATCTTGAGATTATTATTATTTTTTGCTGGTGATGTGCGTGCTTTGGTCCTGTTTTTTTTATTTATAAGAGTTTCCCTTTTAAACGCAAAATGTATGTGACACAAGTATTTAAAATGCCCATGTCTTAATCCTTTTTGCGCTTGACATGGCTGCAATTGTTACGATTAGGAGGAGGCAATACAGAGAACAGAGCGTGCATGGTAGAAGGGAGAGAATCTTTTCCACTCTTGTTAATTTATTCGGAATGCCAGAGGAAGACGTTATTTGAAGGGTTTTATTCTAGCTTCTTGCATTCTTTTTATCAAAGTAAGTTTCATAAAAAAGTATCATTTTGAATAAACAGCGGAGAAAATCGCATTATTGTCAAAGACAACAATGTGCATAAGCAACGCTTTTATTGCTTGGTATTCTTTTTTGCCCGTGTTTTACTCCTGAGATTATGTACTCACAAGAACGTACTAGCCTATTCATATATTAGCAATGTAGAGACTACAGTATATAAACTATAATTAAACTATAAACTAATTGCTTGTTAATTATTTGTTAGTACTTTATAATGTTATTACTGTATACACCTGATTCAACTCATCAGCTCATCAGAAGAAACTACAGAATATGTAATGGGTGTGTCAGACAGAGGAGACACAAACAATGTGCAGTGTTGGGGTCCACCAGGACCAGGGTTGAGAAACACTGCTATATGTTTTCCTAATGGTCAGGTGTCCCAATACATTTGACCATTTATTGTAAGTTATCCATTTGTAGTGTGAAATACTTGTATTTGGTATACATGCATTGTTTAGAGAATGCTATATTATTAAATCTGAGCATTTGACAACAGTTTGATCAGGTTTTTTCATTGCAAAAATGTTGATTGATGATCGTTTCATATGTTTACAGAGATAGTTTCAAAAGATTTTGTTTGCAGTTTCAGTTGTTCTGCTTTTTTCAGTAGTCAAAATATTGAGTTCATCATGTCTTTTTATTTTATTAATGTGTACTAAATGCATTTTTTTAAATGCTATGGTGCAATATATGCCAACTGACACCAAAATGCAATATTGTGAAAGGTATCCTGGGTATAGTAATTTATAATAAAAGGAAATAAGCACATACATTAACTTTTTTAGGGAGAAGGGGATAGGAGGGGGAGTTGATCCATACATTTTTCTGTCTTGTTTTACCTTAGCTACTATGATATTCTGATTTTTCATCTCTTTTCATTTAGTTTGTGATACCTTAAACTGCACTGGAAATGAGGTTTGTCGTTTTAGAGATGGCTATGGCTGTGGTTGCTTGGAAGGACAAAGACCTAATCCTGAAATCTTTGGTAAGTTTGCTGAAGCAGATGTACTGCACTGCAAATAAATTGGATCAACACAAATGGCAACACGGGCTAATACAAGAGATAATTCACTGAATCCTCTTTCTGTTCAGATGCCACAGAGTTCTGTGCCAGCAGCACTGGCACCATGTCTCTTTCCCGCTGCCAACTCTTTGAATCTGATTTTCCTCCTGAGATCCTGCACCTAAATGATCCCAACTGCACAGGGACTGTTAAAGATGGCAGGGTTCTGTTTCATTTTGACAATAAAGACCACATCTGTGGTACCACTCTATCGGTAATGCTTGGTTTATTATCCGTTCCTCACCAGTGATACTGATGATGTATTTTAATCTATACATCTGTGACGATTAGTAAACTGACTTAAGATTGATATTTGTTAATGTCCTCACAGAGCAATGGCACTCACTTCATCTACCAAAACTCCATTCATTCTAACTTGCCGATGGGTGTTATTACAAGACTGAGATGGATGAATATTACATTTTCTTGTGTGTACCCTCTGATCCAGACTCTCTCTATGCCCAAGGACATTCAAGCTGAACAGAGGTAGGAACGAAATATGTAAGATTTGTAATTTGTGTGAGATTGGAAATGTCCCATATATTTGAATCATTTGGTTGCCTTCTTCATTCTCTGTTTAATTAGATCATAGTAACTCTGCAGTAGGGTTGGGAATTCTTTCTTTCTTTCTTTCAAAGGACAGCTTTACTTCAAGTGTCAAAGCAAAAACAAAAAAACAATACAGGGATTGTATAGTTTTGTTTTCCTTTGTTTGCACTCTTACACTGTGTCTACACGGGGGAAACTGTTGTTGTGTCATGCTGGAACGGTTTAAGGCTGTCTTCAGTGGAGGTCAGTGTGAACGTTCCAAATCCATTAGTCCTGTTTTCGAAAGTAGCACAAGTATCAGAAATATAATGAGGCATCAGTATACTGTTGGACATCAGTTTACAGGAGAGGAACCAATCAGAAACTGCTCTCTTGCCCCAAAGGGGTGTGACGATATCTTTCAATATTCAAAATGAGACAAAATTTCTTGTCAAGGTGAAAAGCTGTCATGCAATATCAGTATGACGGAGTTGAGTTTGTGGCAAAACCTTTTACAGTGCTTGCATTATGTTGTTCTGTCTCCTACTCAGAAAGTAGAACTAAAATGGCATTCATTTCAAGATAGGGCTAACAAGATTCCTCGATTAAATTGTGCTCGATTTACAAAACAAAATCCTCGATTGCAATTTACCTATGTCGTTTAAACAGGAAAATAACAGAAGTGGCTAGGGGTGTAACGATCGTTGTAAGGGGTGTAAAATCGTGGTATGATATATCTTGATGCAAAAATGTTACGATGTGTATCGTAGAGTTATGGTGATTTTTTTTTACGATATGATGTCCACTTTATCCTATTGGTTGAGCTACTGCACCTGTGCAACACATCAAGCGTAGCGTTAGTTCTGGCAGGTCACGTTAGTCAAGCTCGCATCAGCTGACTCTCAGCTGATCCACATCTACCTATAGGAATACGAAGCCTATCACCGTATACATATATAAGCTCCTTCAGTATTATCAGCAGCTATCGTGTTTCTCAGGAGCGAATTACCCTCCTCCATCCCCAGCTCCTCCTCTCGCCCAGTCAGGATTTGGCATTCTGATTCCCCTTGAATCAGAATGAATTCTCGAATTATGTTGTACTTTACAATCTTGAATTACATATATTTGCAAACATTCATGTTGGTTCTGTTCAGTTTACCCTGAGGGGGGTTACTACTGCTCTCGCCCAGAACGGAACCATACTGCCAATCCTAACTGTGTGCTAATTGTCAATCGTATTTGACGGTAGTGGTCCTGACAGAAGTGCATTCACTGCCTTCACAATCACAGAAATCGCTTGAACTGAGCAGTAGCTGGGCAAAATGAGTTCAACTGAAATAGAAATAGAGGATGCCCCGTCCACTTATAAGTCTGACGTCTGGCAGCATTTTATTTTTCCAGTCACTCGACAGGAGGACGGTAAAAAACAAACAGACAGAACTGTAAAATACTGTAAACAAACATTGTTATACACAACGCCAAACACTAAAAATATGATGTGTCATTTAAAACGGCACCACAATGACAAACTCCTGCAACTGGGTGTGAAAAAAAGAGTGAAAGAAGGCCAAACATCTATACAAATGTAGTTTCACTTCAATGTGGTCTCAGTCAAGTGCAAAAGCTCAAGAAATAACCAGGTGTACTTGAGTTTTTAATCGCAAAAGACAAGAGACCATTCTCTGTTGTCGACATTGTTGGATTTCGCTTTTTCACACACTAGTACAAACATAGCCGAAGTTTTAAAAGCGGCCATGGGCTTGAAAGATCTGCTCATAGCATTGCTGTCGTTACAGACAATGCATGCAACATGTAGGTGGCAGTGAGAGAAGACGGGTTGTAACCTCATATTAACCCTCTGAGTTCGAGAAACGCGCCGACGCGTTTTGCTGGATTTTTTTCACATAGCAGCAACATAAACTTAAATTACTCCGTCATTTATGGTTATACAGAAAAAAGAAATATAAAAAAATAATCTGAGATATTTCTACTTTTGTATGTGTCCACTTACAATCAAATCAAAACATTGTGCTTTTGTAAAATAAAGAAAATAAACAGGGTGTGCGTCCGTCTATAAACTGAAACAAAACTCAGCGAATACTTCTCACACATTTATGAGCCATATACCTTTATACACATTTAAGTGTGTACTTTTAAATGATCGGATTCAAACTGAAAACAAATATTCTCTGTTTAAGTAATTTGTATAAAACCAACAGGATGTCCAGTATCTCAAACGCTTGCTAATTACTTTTTAATTCGACACGCGCACTCGCGCAAAAGAGATTCACATGCAAATCTCCACATGGAATGCGAACGCCCTCGTTACCTCAAACACAAAACACCAAAACACTTCACAAGTCTCTACTTTTCGTCGAGTTTGGAAGACACGTCTGAGCTTACATTGGATTTACCTAAGAAGAAGAAGAACGCGATTTGAAGACAAGAAAGATGTAAGGTAAGAAATTCTTACTTATTAGTTTATGGTATTGTTGCATAAACTTCACATTGCAGTTGAACTGTTGCTAGATATATGGTGAATATTATACTATTTAGACCCGTGTTTACTGTTAAATACTGTTTGTGGATATCTGCTCAAACATAGATATGTATAACCATAATGTTTAATATTTTTGAGTGCGATGGCGTTTGAATGTATCATATTTTGGAGCGCGCTGTGGTATCACATTTTGGAGCGCGCTGTGCGTTTGAATGTATCATATTTTGGAGCGCGATTGCGTTTGAAAGGAAAAATGCACCAAACATTAGGCTTTATGTTTTTACTATTATCTCATTTCATATCATCATAACGAATGGAAACATTTGAAGTAACATATGATAATCAATATATTTTTCTCTAGCGTAGTTGTTCTTGAAATCTTTTGGAAGATTTAATTTATTGTTATTATTATTTTATGCAGCACTGCGTAGCCTATGCCTACAAGGCACAACAAACCTGGTGTTCATTATATATTGTTGGAAACGTGTGTGTGTGTGTATTCTGTGAATTTTAAAAAGAAATTTGAACCAGAAAAATCTAAAATCTATTCCCAAAATCGTGCAGCCCTATAGTTTCTCTTGATATCAGTATGTTCACAGTTTTTTCTTTTTTTTTTTCTTTCAGGGACCAGATGCCACTGAGTCCTGCTGACTTCAACATTCACATGAGTCTCTGTACATGAACATGGTAAAGTGAAAATCAAACACCTTGGAAATGAAAGGTATGTACAATGTTTTTAGGAATGGCACAAAGGTCTCTGTCTTTGGATCATTGTTTTCAATGTGCTCTTTTGTCATTTGTTGTGTATTTTTGGATTGTGTTGTGTTGTAAATAAATCCAAACAATCTAAAAGCCATTCTTTTTTTAAATCTCCTCATTCTTTGTGCAAGGTTGCTCTGAATGACAGGGCCTGATCGCTCCTAATAGGGCAGTTAGGGGAGTGTCTTTGTCTTTCTCAGGTGTTAAAGCCTTACATATTCATGAGATGATCAAGCCTCTTCGCATATGGCTTTGTCACACAAAACACGTCTTAGAAATTTTAAATCAATATATTGTCTTATCTGAATGAGCAGTCAGGGTGATTTTCACATAGTTTTGGAGCAAATATTCTAGGCTACGTCATACAAAAGTCTTGTGAAGAAATAATCAGTATGGGTTTCATGGCCTTATTTCAGTGAGAATTTTTTTTTGTATTTTCACAAACCACCCATAAATGTCATTATCTCAAAACTACAAACTTTTACATACATGCTGCTGATATATTATTGTAGCAGAGTTTGTGCTGAATACAGTGTAATTAGACTTTAGCCATGAAAATGTCACTAGTAACAGAAAAAAACACAAATGTCAGAGCATGTCAGAACACCTCCAGGGCCCAGAAAACCGCTCAGACCTCAGAGGGTTAAGTGTTTTTCGCACACATTGAATCTTGCTTCGCAAGCAGGATTGCATGTTCCCCGCATTAGTCGCTTGCTTGGTCACGTGAGGAAAATCGTGGCTTTCTTTCACCGCAGTGCAACAGCAACAGCTGTGCTTGCGGCAAAGCAAAATATGCTTGATATCGCATCGCATAAGTTTATCATGGATGTTGTTAGATGATGGAACAGCTCAATGGAAATGCTATATCGAGCAACAAGCAGCTATAACGGCAGCCCTCTTGAGCACAGAGGTGCGCAATGCCCGTCAACTCGATACTCTGGATAGTGCCGACACCAGTCATACCGAAGAAATAGTAAATCACCTTAAACCGAAAAAAAACACTGTCCTGTCTGATGAAAAGAGCACCAGCCTGTCACATGATTGAACAGAGCATGACACTGGATGAGAAAGACTCTACAACTATAGCTAACATGAAGACTGCCATCCTGCAAAACCTCTCAAGCAGATACACAAAGGAACAGGATTATCTGCTTGAGAGTACTCCCTTGGACCCCAGATTTCGATCGTTGCCCCACTTACTCCTTGAACATCGTGAAGAGGTTTTCCACCGGTTGAAGAACAAATCTAACTAGTTACAGCAGGTATGTCTGCATTACGTCAAGTCACAGTTTATGCATTCAGGTATGGACGATATGGGCATTTTGCCAGGAGCATACAAAAAAAATGTAATGGTGATTTGTGTGATCAGTTTTCTATTGCTCATTTGCATGCCACGCTAATTATATTATATAGCCGTGTGGGTTAGTTAATCTTGTTGTAGTGGCCACCCTGATTCTAGATTTTGAGCAGGTTCATTTTAATTACAGTAACAGTTTTCCAGGATCTCCTTTCCAAAAGGTTAGGAAGAAATAAAAATGGTAGTTCATTTTATAATTTGCATTCGTTGTTCTAATAAGCTTTGAAAATAAGATAGCTACACTCTGAGAATCTACTGAATTTCCAATATAGATACTCACCACCTCATATTAGGGGGGGGTATAAACTGTGTACTCTCTCCAAAACTAGACTGCAGTTTATCTAGATTGTGCCCTGAATCCAAGTCATCCCAAACAGTTAATCTTTTTCTTTAGACATATGGTTTGACTGATATATGGCGGTTTAGAAATCCTACCTCTAGAGGTTATTCTTTCTTTTCTCCAGTTCATTCTCACGAATCGATTATTTTTTTAATGATGATAAACTTCTTAAATGGTCGCTGACTGTAAATACCAATCCATAGTCATTTCGGACCATGCCCCCTTGAAATGAAGCTAAGCATTCCAGGCATAGATCCTGGATACCGCCCATGGAGGTTCAACCCCCTCCTCCTTTCAGATGAAACTTTTATGAATTTTTTTAAATCAGAGATTGATCTCTTTCTGTTTCACAATAAGACCCCGAGGATGTATTTTTTTTAACAATTTGGGAAACACTGAAAGCATATCTGATGGGGTAGATTATTTCATATGGTTCAATGCAGAGGAAAGCCACCGCCAAACGTCTTAGGCAGCTGTAGGACGATATTTTGAAATTAGATATTAGACACAGCCACTCACCATCTAATGATATACTTAAACATCGTCTGATGCTTAAGACAGAGTTTGACCTCCTCTCGACATGTCAAGCAGAAAGCCTTATACTAAAATCTAGGCATATTTCGTATGAATATGGAGAGAGGGCTGGGAAAATTTTAGCACCTGTTGCGTTAGAAGACTGCTAATCAGCATATCTTGGAGATTAGTGATGAACAAGGTCAAATCATATGGAGAAAATGGGTCAAGATCATATAGAGATAAACTCATGTTTTCGTCGCTATTACGCTGCCCTTTACACTTAAGAACTACCATATGATAATTCTGCCCTAGACACATTTTTTCATAGTTTGGATATTCCCAAATTGGACCCAGATTCGGCATCCGACCTAGAGAAAGACATTTCGGTAGAAGAGATCATAGACGCAATTAGAAGTATGCAATGTGGCAAGTCACCAGGGCCTTGAAAAAAATTCAGACACACTTGCCCCTCTGCTCCTCACTGTATTCAAAGAATCTTTGTCCTCTAATTCTCTACCCCCAACTATGCGTGAAGCAACTATTTCTCTTATTTTGGAGAAAGAGTCCCTCTCAGTGCAACTCCTATCGTCCCATTTCCCTCCTAAACTTAGATGTTAAGATTCTTGCGAAACTGCTAGCCCGACGTCTTGAGGCGCTTGTTTCCTCCATTATTTCGTCGGATCAGACTGGCTTCATAAAGAATCGGTATTCCTTTTTTAATGTTAGAAGTCTTTTAAATATTATTTACAGTCCCTCCCCACCTGACATACCAGAGGTTTTGATATCGCTTGATGCAGAAAAAGCCTTTGATCGGGTGGAGTGGGACTATCTCTTCTGCACTCTAGGAAGATTTGGTTTTGGCCCCAATTTCATATCATGGGTTAAAATCCTATATTCCTCCCCAATGGCAGCATTTCGCACCAATATTCGATCTGCCTTATTTAGTTTACAAAGAGGCACCAGACAAGGCTGCCCGCTGTCTCCACTTTTATTTTCCATTGCATTCGAGCCACTGGCTTTAGCCATACGGCAAGATACTTTTATTGAAAAAATTCATAGAGGGGATATGGAGTGTAAAATCTCGCTCTATGCAGATGACATATTGTTATATTTATCAAATCCGCCTTGTCTCCCTAAAGAATTTAACATTTTGGAAAGATTTAGTGGGATATCTGGCTACAAAATAAATTTTCAAAAAAGTGAATTATGCCAATCAATGCAGCTGCTACATGTAATTTCTTTCAATTCGATTCCTTTTAAAGTTGCCACAAAAAAAGATTAAATATTTGGGAATCTGGGCTACACACAAAATTACAAGGACCTCCATAGAGCTAACCTCCTGCCCCTGATAGAAGGTCTGAAACGGGATGTCAAATGCTGGGACCTGCTGCCCCTCTCTTTAAGTGGAAGAATTAATACTATTAAGATGAATGTACTGCCTAAGTTCCTATATCTCTTTCAAAATCTTCAATTTTTTTTTTGACCAAATACTACTTCAACTCCATAGACAAACTTATATGAGCATTTATCTGGAACAACAAAAAATCCTCGGATTCGGAAAAGACCCGCACCCTAAGCGGCATGCAAATCCCAATTTTATTGGGTGGCCAAATTACTGGGCGGCCGATATCAGACGACTGACTTACTGGATGAGGGCCAATAATAGTTATGACTCCCCTAAATGGCTTAGTTTGGAGAAAATCTCCTGCAAACCTGTCTCCCTATCCTCTTTAATGTGATCTGAACCTCCAATACTTGAACCTGCCTCTCACAATTCCTCTAACCCTATGTTGACACAATCCCCTAAAAATATGGAATCAATTAAGGAAATCATTTGCCCTTCGTAGCCTCTCCTTATGTGCCCCATTAAGTAAACATATGTTTACTCCTTCAATATTAGATAAAGCTTTTGATATTTGGGTCAAGAGTGATATTACAAGATCTTTATATAGATAAAACTTTTGCATCTTTTGACGAACTGGTAGATTTAAGATTCCCAGGTCACATTTCTTTAGATATCTGCAAGCAAGAAATTTTCTGGTTTCACATACTGATTGTTTTCCTTCATATCCTCCTACATCTCTATTAGACTCTATTTTTAAGGTAAGAAAATACCAAAATAAATTATAGGCAAAATGTTTAATCTCCTTAATCAGCATATAGCTTGGCAAATTTAGATCACTTGAATGGGAGAAGGATTTGAATGAACAAATTTCAGAGACAACTTGGCAGAAAATAATTAAACAGATTAATTCATCATCTATATGTCAACGTCATGTGGTTGTGCAATTCAAGGTGGTACACCTGCTCCATTGGTCGAAGGTTAGGTTTTCTAAATTCAGACCACACCTATTTGTGATAGATGTAGGCAGGCTTCTGCAAGCCATTTACATATGTTCTGGGCATGCCCAAGTTTGTATAACTTTTGGAAATCCGATTTTTGATGTATTTTCAGAAATAATAGGGCTACCAATTGATCCATCTTCTTTTATTGCCATATTCAGTGTTACGGCACAGAACATGCACCTGAGTAGTTATAATTGTAAAATGTTTTGCACACTATTCCCCCCAATTTTTTCATTGGATTAAGGAGATCATGCAATAAACTAGAAAAAAAATAATAATTCTCTTCAAGAGTCTACCCAGAGATTCTATGCAACCTGGCAACCTTTCTTGTCATTTGCTGAAAAATTCAAGTAGGGAATACAGACCCAAAATGTGTATAATTGTTGTAAAAGGGATGGGTTGTGTCGGGGCTTTGACTGTATATTCTGTTTTGTTTTGTTTTTTGTTTCCTTGCATATTACAAAATCTTAAATAAACAGACCTTGTTCAAAAAAATATTGGTGCCCGGGATGTGGACACTGTAGTGTACACCATGAGTTTTTCAAAGCTTAGCTTAAAGGAACCGTATGTAAGATTGTGGCCAAAACTGGTACTGCAATCACTTTCAAATGACTGTAGAGCGGTGTATCCCCTCCCCCTCCCCCTGACTCGAGGTTGCCAGATAGGCTGCAGGATCCAGCAGGAACGTAGGCTGCTACAAGGAGCTTTCAATGCCAAGTGACGAGTCCTACACAGTACGTTTTTTTTCGGACTTTGTCACGACGTATTTCAGATTCACAACGAGGTCTTTTAGGTTTCGTAACGTTAGACATTTTTTATCCAACACGTTTGTAGCTGCAGCTGTGGTAACTAGAGCAGAGCTGGCAACCCGGATACCAAAACACTACTGACTTCATGATTGGTAGATAGGTGGAGGGTGGAGCATCAGGCCAAAACACAACATGACAACATCAACATCAGTTGAGGGCTGCAACTTCACTTTTAAATGACAATATCCTGGCCGGACTACTCTTGTCAGTGATATAAGTATTTGAAATGAACATGATTTCTTAATGTGTAGTGACATATCAGGGCCATTTTATGATTAATTGAAATACGTTTCTTACATATGGTTCCTTTAAAGGTGTGTTAAAAATTAATAGTGCTCATAAATAGCTGTTGAGTATTCTCACTTGAATCAGAGTAGAGGCTTGGACCTGAAACTGTAATATTCGAAGGTTGAAATGTAATGTCCACTAGCACCACTGGGAGAGAATGAGTTGTAATACGGGCTCTGTCACTTTCCTTTTTTGCTAGTAAAGTCGTCTCTGAATGAGGATTCTTGTTGTAACAATGGATAATTCCTCAGATGGTTGCCTGTTTGAACACTTCATTTTGTTAATAATGTTTCTCATTAGTTATAACTTCAAACTGTCAGAACTAACACACCTCCCTCCACTAGGGATGCTCCGATTGATCGGCCATAGATCTGTATCGGCCGATCATCACAATAACCGATCACAATTTGATAACGTCAACTTTAGCGCCTAAGTCATATCATCAGCAGTGTGGAATTATAACAAGGTCTCAAGAAAACGAAACAGAACTCATTTCAGTATGTGTGCACACTTTTAGAAATGGTTTCTGAGCACACACACATAAACGCAGGCACATAAAGCCGCTGCACACACCGCGCGTGAGTACGGAACTGAGTTATTTTTGGCGCCTTATTGGGCTTGAACGGTCCAGTGTTAATTTCGTTAAACAATTTTTTTACAGACGAAAACGAGACAATAACTAAATAAAAACCCGTTTTAAATGAAAACTAGACGAAAATGTTCGGTAGGGACGATTTGGGAAGAGATCCTGTCAGAGCTGATGTTACTGTGTTTGTGGTGGATGCGCAGATTTGAATTGTAACGTGCTGATCTACCCCGCGGGACAAACTAGCTTGTCGGCAGGCGCTTGCTGCATGTCTCATAAAACATGAACTGGATTATTTTATTATCTTATAATGTTTCCTGGGGTGACCTTATAATGTTAGTATGATTTTTACATAAAAAATTATCATAATTTAGAAATAAAAGGCATTTAGCCTCTGATTTGAACACTCTGTTTGAAGGGGCGTGTCTGCTGTGAGACTTCAGTGTAAACGCCCACTGCTGTGATTGGCTTACACGTTTGCATATGAAATAGCTAGTATTACATGTGGAACTCTCTCGAAAACTATAACAACGTTTTTACTATTACAGCTATCAAGATTAACGAATCGTAAAAAGTATTGATCACATATATAGATCTATTCATGAAAGGTTGCAGTGATTAGCATTGAGCAGATGGCAGTCAGTTGGAGATCTAATCATTGCAACTCTCACGAATGCTTTCACCAAATAACAATGCAAACACTATGTAAATGCAGTAAGAGCTTCGTCGTGCAGTGTAACAGCATCATTTCATAACGAGTTTTGGCAAGTGTCTAGGATAAACTCACGCTGTGTAATTGACAGCTTGGGCGATTGGAATTTTTATCCTACCAAGAGAAATTACGTGAAGTTGATCATTTAGTCACTGGCTTGATTTACTGATGCATAAACAGTATTGAGAGATAATCTGTCTGATCTTGAATAATTATACTATAATATTTATATTATAAATATCACTAAAAATCAGTGGTAAAACGTGAGGAAATGCTAGATTTTTTTTATAGCTGACAAAGTTAAAAGTCTAATGAAATACACTGAAATCTTATTTTTGTCCTTTCAAAAGTAACTGAATGCACTGCTACATATATTAGCCTACAGTAATCATAATTCTATTTAAAACATATAAATGTACATGCATATGTATAATTGGGCAATTCCAGCGTTATGGATGTGACATTTGAACTCATAATGACAGGTGAAATGTCTCAGAAAAAAAAAACTTCTTACAATATTTAAATTGGAAATGCATATTCTCAGAGCACCCAATCTGGGGAATTGACAGGCAAAATATGTTTTTCTAAAATATATTTAAGCACCCCCAAAAAAGGAAAATATGCATGCGTTATGGATGTGACGGGAAATGACAGAGTTTTTGGTATACTGTTCGATTTCCTTTGAAGTCTGTGAACTTTTAAGTCCAATGTATAAATATTGCTATCCACATGATGAAGGGGTCTTAGCTGAACATACAAATATCAATGTTTAAAATATATATTTTTTTCTGAAGTGTATTATGAGGAAAAACCAACGTTATGGATGTGACAAAAACCCTGTTATGGATGTGACGCATCTGAAATACATAGAATCTGTTTGGAAAATCAAAAATCAAACCATCATGGCACTTTTGTTGACGCATAATGGCTGTTTTGACATTAAAGGTGGTATCAGTGATTTCAGGCCCAAAAATATTTTTATCACATTCATCTAATCTTTCCTAACGATCCGCTAGCTGCCCGCTCCATAAGCATGCCGTCAAAAAAAAACTCAAAACCAAAACAAATAGTGTTCCAACCAATCACTGACAGGGGGAGGGTGTTGTGAGGTTTTGAGCCAGCTTTTTCTTCAGCTCTGACTTCGCGTGCAGCCGTGCACGAGCACAAAACCTCAGAGCACCCTCCCCCTGTCGGTGATTGGTTGGAACACTATTTGTTTTGGTTTTGAGTGTTTGGCTAAACCATTTGTTTTTGTGTGCAGATCTCAGAGCCTAGGCTGCCTACAGAGACGCGTTTTTTTGACGGCATGCTTATGGGGCGGGCAGCTAGCGGATCGTTAGGAAAGATTAGATGAATGTGATAAAAATATTTTTGGGCCTGAAATCACTGATACCACCTTTAAGAAGACTGTCTGAAATGATTCTGAAGATTCAAAACCATTAGGATCCAAATCAGTGACAAGGCTATTTGATATGACACATTAATATAACTAGATTTTTATTCAATTTATTTTCCCTGATTGTGTGCGGTTTTTAGTATCATCTTACCATTTTATCCATCTGTCGTTATGGTAGGCGTTTAGCTTTAAGATAACGCTATCTTCGAGCTGTCAAAACCTGAGCTTGAATGACAGGAAGCGCGAGCGAATTAGAGGACGCCTGTTTCGCGCCTAAACCAATCAGGTTCCTCGCGCAATTGCAGGACGCCTCTCGATTAGGACGTGAATAGGCTACTATAAACACACAGATGGAACATTAAAGCAGAGACTATTACGGAAGACAGTCAAGATTAAAATACATTAACAATTAATGTTTGTCATATAGGAGTTCAAATCACAGGTTTCCTCCACAGTCAGGTGAACCGATGGTAATTGTCCGTAGATGTGAGTCACTAGCAATCATGTAGCCTACGTTTTTTGTGTCTAAATGATCGCACAGTTTTCGGCCAGTTTATGGATTTTAATGCACAGTCGCGAGTCAAAATCATCACATTTTATTTCGTATAAAAATGATTTGACAAAATAATTGACACGCAATATTATTAGCCTATTATTATTATTATTTTGTCAGCGTGATCGTACCGAGCCTCTAAAGGGACGTGGTGGTGGAAAAAGCACATTTCATACGGATTACACAATCAGAGAGTTGCCTATTTCTTTTCGTTTTGATCTTTCAATCTTTCTATAGATAGGCTATATTTCTGAGAGGCATATGTTGAGTTTCTGTTCAGTTATGAGACGCGCTCAAGTTCACGTGTTGCAAGTGATCGCGCCTGCACCTCCATGTCTATTTATTAAATCCAGGCAATTGGTTGATGAAACTTTGATTTAAAATTAAGATACAATTTATACAAAACGAAATTCACTTTAAAGAACGTCTTTCTACAAAACAAAACTTTAATGAAGTGGCCAAAATCATTTCTGTCTTGAAACAGATCACAATAGTCATATGCATGATTTAATGTGAAGCGTCCGTAACGGTCACGTCCGTAACACATTATTATGGTTGTTCAGAGCAATGTAGTGAGATGAATTGTCGATCCTAATAAGCATAAACATAATTTAGCTTTGTAAATAAAGTTTCAAGTTATTTGCATTTATAATTGTCATATTAAATAAACTAAACCTTTAAAACGTTATGAACGTGACAGTGCACTGAAGCGTCAAGACCTCTTTATTATAGCTCTTATAAATTCAACAGGCAGTGCTGTTATGACCAAATTAGTATATTTATTTCTCAGGCATGCCTCCATCTTTCTGCAAAATGCTTACTGTTAAAATAAAGTTTAAAAAGGGGGGTCTTTGATACCTTTGGCTTTTTTTGAAAGCATGAAATATGGCTGTTTGAAAATGTAATTTAAACATTGTTGCTCACCTCATATCTGGTGGATAAACAAGGCAATTTTCTTAAAATTTTTGTTAAAGCACATTAATACAGTATATTACAGACCTAAATGGACAACTTAAAAAGGGTTTTGTTCTTTTGGTTAAAACTTTATTTTTTTCATGGTAAAGATGACCTTTGCATGGAATTGCCCAATTATGTCATTATAAAATATATATTTGTTTATATACACACTATAAATGCATATTTGAAAATAAGAAATGTTCCGCTTAAAAAAAAAAAAAACGTTCCGTACATAGCCTAGATCTACACGCGCCCTGAACCAACATAATAAAGATGGACAGTGACATAGAAATTTGCACAAATTAAGCATACGTTCCATACAATTGAGGTATTATCGAAATATCTACATTTTAATAACGAGTGATTATTTAACAAAAGGCAAGTAAACCGGTCAGGGTTACATTTTAGACACACACACACACCTCTGGAGAGATAGAAAAGTCCTCGGGACCGCATCACTCGCAAGACGAAACCTGCATTGCTGTACAAGGCCGAAGTCCAAGTCAAGTCAAGTCAAGTCAAGTTTATTTGTATAGCGCTTTTCACAATACAGATTCAGAGCAGCAGCTTCAAAGCAGCTTCACAGTATTAAATTTAAATAATACAACAAAGTTTATTTCAAGAGGAATTTATTGATTGATAAAATTAAATTAAATATCCCCAAAATATCCCCAACTGAGCAAGCCAAAGGCAACAGTGGCAAGGAACCGAAAAACTCCATCAAGTGACCTAATGGTGTCCTAAAACTCCATCAGGTGACCTAATGGAGAAAAAAAAACCTTGGGAGAACCCAGGCTCAGTCGGGGGCCAGTTCTCCTCTGGCATTTATGAGCTAGAGGCCGGATTGTAGTTTGAACTGTGGGATTATATGAATGCCTGGCTGAAGAGATGCGACTTTAATCTAGTTTTAAACTGGGAGAGCGAGTCTGAGCAACGAACAGTATCAGGAAGACTATTCCAGAGTTTTGGAGCCAAATGTGAAAATGCTCTCCCTCCTTTGGTGGTTCTGAATATCCTAGGTATGACCAAAAGCCTTGAATTTAGTGATCTTAAAGAGCGCGATGGATTATAGGGCGATAGAAGATCCGTTAAATAGACTGGAGCTAAGCCGTTTAGGGCTTTATAAGTCAGTAGCAATACCTTGTAATTAATACGGAACTTTATAGGTAACCAATGCAGTGATGATAAAATCGGTGTTATATGATCATATTTTCTTGATCTCGTAAGAACTCTAGCGGCGGCATTTTGGACTAACTGTAGCTTGTTTATTGAGGATGCAGGACAACCAGCTAATAAGGCATTACAGTAATCCAGTCTCGAGGTCATGAATGCATGAACTAACTTTTCTGCATCAGAAACTGATAGCATATTACGTAGCTTAGCAATGTTTCTAAGGTGGAAAAAGGCTGTTTTTGTAACATATGAAATATGATTTTCAAAAGACAGGTTGCAATCGAGTATAACACCCAGGTCTTTTACTGTAGCGGATAAAGTAACAGGACATCCTATGATGTTAAAGTTGTATTGTGCGAGGTTTTGTGGGCGGTTTTTTGAACCGATAAGTATTACCTCTGTCTTGTCTGGATTTAATAAAAGAAAATTACGCGTCATCCAATCTTTTATATCTTTAACACACTCTGTCAATTTGGAAAATTTAGCGTTTTCATCCGGCCTTGATGAAATATATATTTGAGTGTCATCAGCATAACAATGGAAACTAATTCCATGTTTCCTTATAATATTTCCAAGTGGCATCATATATATTGAAAATTACAGAGGGCCTAACACAGATCCCTGCGGCACTCCATAGTTTACTGGAGTTATGATCGATTTTTCTCCATTTAAATAGACAAAATGGTAGCGGTCAGATAGGTATGATTTGAACCAGCTTAGTGCTTGTCCTTGAACACCAGTATAATTGTGTAGTCGATCTAAGAGTATTGTGTGATCTATAGTATCGAACGCAGCACTAAGATCAAGTAAAACTAGTATTGAGATACAGCCTTGGTCAGAAGCTAAAAGTAAATCATTTGTGATTTTAACGAGCGCAGTTTCAGTGCTATGATGCGGTCTGAATCCAGACTGAAACTTTTCATAGATATCATTTTGTTGCAAGAAAGAGCCCAGTTGAGCGGACACCACTTTTTCTAATATTTTAGACATAAATGGAAGATTTGAAATGGGTCTATAATTTGCTAGATTATTATGATCTAATTGTGGTTTCTTAATGAGAGGTTTTATAACTGCCAGTTTAAATGTTCTTGGAACATGACCTAGAGATAAAGACGAGTTAATAATATTGAGGAGAGGCTCTTCCACTACAGGTAACACTTCTTTCAGTAGTTTAGTTGGTATAGGATCTAATAAACATGTTGTTGTTTTAGATGAAGTGATAAGTTTATTTAACTCTTTTTGTTCTATAGTTGTAAAGCACTGTAATTGTTCTTGCGGGGTGATAATTGAAGCTGAATTATAAGGCGCGATTGAAGATTGAACGTTTACAATTGTGGTTCTGATGCTTTCTATTTTCTCAGTGAAGAAGTTCATGAAATCATTACTACTGAACTGTAACAGGATATTTTGTTCGGGTGACGTCTGTTTATTTGTTAGTTTAGCCACGGTGTTAAATAAAAACCTTGGATTATTTTGGTTGTTTTCTATTAGTTTGCGGAGGTGCTCAGCCTTGGCCGCTTTTAGGGCCTTTTTATAACGTGACATACTGTCTTTCCACGCGATTCTAAAGACCTCTAAATTAGTTTGTTTCCATTTACGCTCTAAAATACGGGTTTCTCTCTTTAAAACATGCGTAGTATTGTTATACCATGGTGCTTTATTTTCCACCATTCCACCATTAGAGTCCACCATTCTCCAGTTGAATGGTTGCTACACACACATAGTTTAGATGTGTCCGTGGTTGATGGCCAACCAACCGCCCACAGCCAGAGTCTAGCCCTGGCAGCATCGCGGGGAAAGATGCACTGGAACTTTTGCACCACGAAAACAAACGCGCGTCCCATCATTGCCTCTCTCATCTACTACGCGATATCATAGTTTGACATGTCTGTCATTGGAAAGTTCCACGTGGTGTCATGAATAATTAAGAGCAAGTGTCTTCTCATTGGATAAGAAAACTCAGTCATGAATAGTTATGAGACACCGATGAGTCATCAAAGTACTATAGTGCTCTGCCACATCACAGCCTGTGACGTGGACACGATGAAGATTTTAAACCCGGAAGATGAAAATAGCGGAAAAAAACTCAAATTTAACCATTTTCCCCCTACTATTAAAATCTAACAGATGCTAACATTGTCTTCAATGGTGTTCAACGCACCACTCTGTTAAAATCTCAGAAAATTTGGTTTAGGGTTTCATGACCCTTTAATGTATGCAAATTGTCATAAAGAACATCATTCATATTAACAGGTTAAAAGTTTTCTCTGCGAGTATATAATGGGTTTGGAAATTTCTGAGAAATTCTAAATGAATGCATTACAATTTAACTTAACCCATTAGATTTTAGATTTACAGTAGATTAGATGTACTGTAGATTTAGTCGACTATCTTATTATATTTCGTAGACTAAAACAAGACTAAAACTAAAACAATGCAGATGACTAAAATGTGACTAAAACAAAATCAAAATTTGCTGTCAAAAATAACACTGGAACGGTCAAATATACACCCACATAGCAACATTGTGACGTCCCAGAATCCCAATTTCTGTTGTAAGGATCCTTACATTTTGTTGATTGATGACAAAATCCCCCCACCCCGAATTTACCATGCATGCTGCTGAGGTTTATATTATTTGTAACCAATTAATATTCACAACCGTAGGAAATGCCATGCATGCTGCTGCTGATAATAATAATCCCAAACATACAATCTGAATGTGCCATGTATGCTCCCTTAGAGCTCATCCATGGTTCCCAGCATGCATTGCAGCATGAAGCATGTCTCCATAATGTAAATCATCAACATCAAAACCTCTGTTAATTCTCAAGAACTTCTGTAGACATATGACAGAAATAAAGTCAAACTGTTTGTAATAAGTGAAGCTGGTAATGCTGTTTTTCTTGTTTAATCCTCCTCTGCTGAGCTGAGTATATGAGTATAGTAGCTAGTATATCCAGCAAGGCCTTAAGTTGAAAAAGGATTTTTTCGCTGAGCCCCTTGAATCAAATAATTCAAATTATAAGGTTGAATGCCGTTGGCCACTTACTCCTCCATTCTCTTGGGTTTAGTAGAGAATATAAAATATGTCTTGTAAAAAATACAAGATAATAGGCTTCGACCCTGATACATTTCTCAGGGTCATGCTAATAGTATTCCTCTTGTTAGGGTCATTATTTAGAGTACTTCGCTACTCATAGCTCGTATGTTATCACCCTTCACCACCCAGGCTCAGGTAGAGACAGATTAGTTACTCCCTCCCATCTGGGATGGTTGAGTATGCTCCCTTAGAGTCAAAGCATTGCCTGGGCTGACGCTCGTGACATTCGAAGCTGTAGGCCTTACAGTAGGCCTCCTCGATAGTCTGGTAGCGTAAGATTGTACTCCCCTTGCTTTAAAGGGTGGAACACTTCTGCTGAGTACACTACCTGTTGGCAATGTTAAATAAGTATAAACAGGCCCACATAAATGTCTGTGAGAGCACCTGGCTTCTAAGGCAAGCTCTGCTAACAGTCTCGCTATCAAGTTGTTAGGCCATAACAGGACTCCATGAAGGCAGCTCCCCAATGAGTTGGATGCTTAGCATTGCAAAGGCATTACGCATCACGTTGCAGGCCCCCATGGAGCCTCCCTGATTCTAGCCCAGAGCCTGGTCAATACTTATCAGGTTTGAGCATAGTGTTCCAGAATCTATCTGAGGATCCTTTTAGAGTGCCCATCCTCCACAGGGCTTTGAAGCACTGTGTAGATCCAGGATCGAGTCGAGTTACTCCCCTCGTTTGCAAGGGTTAGAGAGCGCTATGCTGAGTTCTACTCTCCAGGATGCCCGTCTCTATGATCCGGTCTGTGAGCGATTACTGCCACTTTCTGCAGTCCTCCCTGTCGGATGCCTCCACAAGTGAGTTAGAAACTCTGTTTAGGAAACAGACAGTTTGTTGGCAAGACTAGGTCAGTAAATATGACCAGGTCAGCTTCCCTGGTGGCATGGGGGTTGACTTTATGTTCCCCTCAGAAAGTGACTGGACTCCTTTCTGACCCCCTGGCCATATTCCCTTAAAGGAAAGTGGTTGGTTCCAAGCCTTTGAGCGACCTTGGTAGGCCTCTTTTGAGGCTCATAGTTTGGGCAGTGGCCGTAGGGCATACTACCACTGACAGCCTGTATGTGACCAGAAGGGGAAGTGTTTGGCATTTCTGAAGTTTTTGTCACAGTCATAATTGGCATGCACTCCCCTCAGCATGGTGGTGTAGGTATATCGTACCCCAAAGTGTCATTGACGCAGTGCGAGTTCCCTTTCGAAAGGGAACGTCTCAGGTTACGACTGTAACCTATGTTCCCTGAGAACTGGAAATGAGACACTGCGTCCTTTTTGCCATGCCTCGGGATGCCTGTTGAACAGTCCCTTCAAACGATAAGTACATGACATGTTCTCTAGGCACCCCTTATATACTTCCGGGTCGCACTAGTAGTGACGTCATAGGCTGTCACTGGTCAATATGATTGCTGTGATTAGATAAGTGTTTCAGACACCAGTTCACATGGAGGCATTCCCCAAAGCGTCATTGACGCAGTGTCTCGTTCCCTGTTCTCAGGGAACAGAGGTTACAGTCGTAACCTGAGACGTTTTTATGCATGTTTGGCCTGAGTTTTCACTGCATTTACACTGTTCTGACTAGCAGGAGTCACCAGCGTGTGGCTTTCCGAGAACTTGTGAATAATTTTGCAAAGCAATTGGTTCAGTTGATTCGAAGTTTCGAACAGATTAATATCTCCCATCACTACCTGGTAAATCAGCACATTCAGGTCTACCGATTCAATCAGCCCATGATGGTACATGGAAAATGAAAAATGATCGGCAGAGTTCAAGTGAGGTTGCTTCAACCACCATAAAAGTTCCTTCCAAACCAACTGACCACAGCAACCAATATAACAAGCGTGTGTGCATTACTAATGTGTGCATTACTAATTCAATGCACATGTGGATCCACATTTGGAAAGGAAAATATATAACATTTCAACAGATTCCAAATTCAAGATAGTTCATGTTAATTCTAAAAACATGACTAACTGTTTTAATCAACTGACAGCCCTTAACAGTAGTAATAATCTTTGAGTAATAACGTCTCTACGTATGTAACCCTCTTTCCCTGACCGACGAATAGGAATCTCGCTAGAGAGGCCAATCTACTTTGAGTGTAGCTAAAACGAGCCAACGCACATCAGCATGCGTTAATTGCATCAGTTGCTCTGCCTCGCAGCGCGGGTATATCATGAGCAGAAGGTGCATCGCATCTTCAGGTTTTCACTGAGGATCCGAGCCGGTCACCCTGCTGCCCCAACACAGCAGATGTGGCGACGGGACGTAAAGTCTCCATTCCCTCCTTCAGGGAACGAGGGTTACACATGTAACCGAGACGTTCCCTTTCAGTCGGTCACTCTAAATGTCACGTCGGATGACAGATGAATAGGAATCCCCTACCAGTAAGACTATTGGATAACACTGGGAAAGTGTGCACTTCCCATTGAAAAAAAAAGCCACATCCTTCTCCAAAGGAGTCATATGGAGTTAACATATGGACTGACCCCGTGGGGTTGTTTGCATATGGAATTAATGGGGTGACACCAATCTCTTAAGAGATGGGTTCTTCCAAGGGAAAGACACAGGCTTCTGTTTAGGAGCAACCGTGGAAAAAAGCATCATATGGGATCCCCGCAGGGTCACACATATGGCACCCAGCCTAGACTAGCCTAGAGCCAAGAATTTAGCGGATATAGGCCTGGCCCCAGACGCTCCACCACGTCCGACTGCCGAGGGTGACGGAGGACTTTTTCAGGCAGGAGGCTTTTCAGTCAGGAGACATGAGCACAACTGTAGGTGCCACAAGCCAACAAGAGATGGGCCTCTCGGTGCTTCTACCTATGTGAGGTGAGAACACAGGAGGATAACGGCTCTACACGCAGGCTATAGAATCTAACGAACATGTTGGGTTGGTCGCCCAGCCATAAGCTCTACAAATATCTGTTAGCGAGGCGCCACATGCCAGTTCCCAGGAGGATGCAACTCCTCGTGTTGAGTGAGCTCACAACCTGAGCGGGCAAGGCACGCCTTGTGCTTTGTAAGTCAAGGCGATGGCATCCACTATCCAGTGGGCCATCCTCTGCTTGGAGACAGCCTTTCCATTCTGCTGGCTTCCGTAACAGACAAAGATCTGGTCTCAGGTCCTGAAGTTCTGTCTAGATATCATCGCAGAGCACGGACGGGACAGAGCAAACCCAGGGCTGGGTCTGCCTCCTCCGGGGGCAGCGCTTGCAGGTTCACCACCTGGTCACTGAAGGGAGTGGTAGTAACCTTGGGCACATTGCCAGGCCAGGGTCTCAGTACCACGTGGGCATCGCCCGGCCCGAACTCTAGGCACCAGGGAGGGGCTATTGTGAAGAGCACGAGTTCTGGGAACCAGGTCCGGTTGAAACGTCAACCGGACATGGTTCCCAGAAGTGTTGTCACGACACGCCTCACTCTCACTGAAGGCGAAGGAACAAACGAACCGCTCAGCTCCGAAGCGAAAAGCTGAAGATGTGATGACCCTGCTGCTCATTATATACCCGTGCTGCGAGGCAGAGCAGCTGATGCAATTAATGCATGCCAATGTGCATTGGCTCGTTTTAGTTACACTCGAAGTAGATTGGCCTCTCTAACAATATTCCTATTCATCGGTCATCCGACATAACGTTGAAAGTGACCGACTGAAAGGGAATCTTTGTTCTCATGGGTAACTGTCTGTTTAAAGACATGTGTGCTGAATGTTGTAATGCCTGGCTCTGAGTCATAATAAGTAGAATGCAGAAGTAGAGGAACAAGTAATGTGCAAACTGTGGTTCAAAATAGGTGATGAAACACATGCAGCATGTGGAGTTAGCTTGCTAGCAGCAGTAGCAGCACATGGATATGTTAACTAATAAATATTACATTGACCACGTACACCATATTTGAGATTTATTTTATAAAAAATTAAGGAACTGGGACTGACAGTACACAGATAAAGTGTACTTTGTAAGTTATACATGTTTCATTTAGAGTAATGAGTTATGAAGAAAATGTTAAGTGATAGGCTACATATTTTTTACTGTAATGTTTAGAGAACTGTAAAAAATATTATGATGTTGTGAGATGACAAAAAAAATCCAAGAAAACATATATTAATTATGCTTTTGGCTTTGTGTTTGCAAAGCCGGGGGGGCTTTACCTCTCTTTTCTCTCTCTATTTTTGGAATCGTCCTTTTTCATTTCGTCTTCTGGTCCTGAGTTTGCTTATTTCAACGGTGGCAATTCTTGGATTGAGCATTATCCTTGCTCTCTTGCACTGGGGCAGTAGGACTGGTGAGCCAACCCAAAGGAACAAGACAGAATCAGAGAATACTTCAAGAATACGTCAATGGTTTCATCGACAGAGTGGTAGGACAAATAGTTTCTTTGATTGAGTCATTAATATGGCTGGATCAATTCTGTTTGTGGACCACTGGATTAGGACACTCATTACCTTTGGAACTAAAATGTTGTCAACATTTCATCTTCCGGAACAAACTTTAAAATGCAAGCCTTATTATGTGGATCACTTGGGTTTAAACTGGTGACAAATTGAACTGAGTCTTGAGATCTATACTGTATAAGAACACCCTTTTTATCTAGTTGGGTTGATTTGTAACAAACATTGCTATACCTGATTTTATTGTTATTGTTGTTGTTTACACTTTTTAAGTGTTCATAACAGAAAGAAACAGTCAGTGGTAAGGAAAATAAATGTGGTGTTAAAATACAAATTTAACTTGTGGTGAACCAAGCTAATTAATAGTCCATAATGATATTTGATTAAGAATTACTGTTGCTTGAACCTTGACAGAGCAAATTAAATATAAAAGCTCTGCAAGATTTAAAGGAAAATAAAACTAGTGCAAACTATAGTGACTGTTAACAACAAGTTGTATGTGCCTGAATTAGATTACCTACAGGTAATAGGGGTTTAACTAAACTAAGTTTTATAAAGCATTGTGAGCATTAGTGAATATTACTTAATGGTGAAATATTCAATATTATAATACTTTGATCTAGAGTGGGCAGAGACAAATTGCATTGCATATCTTAAGTTATAAGATATTTTTCCAAGTTTATTGTTTATCTTTTTTTCATTCTTTATTTAAAGGTTTGACTACAATATAATAAAAAACGTTCTCACCTTTTTAAGTCTTACACTTGTCTTGTGTGTGTTTCTCCCCTTTATGTTGCCGGTTCCTTGCTCCTAAAGCGAGTTTTGTCTTCTAAAATCTTGTCCTTTAAGCAAAGATTGTAGTACCCCATGGCTGTGTAACAGCTACTGCATCCATCAGTAGGGGCTAACGGATTGATGCTACCCAGTCAAGTCTTTAACCCCCCACGCCTATTATAAACATACAGGTTAAGGGCCCTATCTTACACCCGGCGCCAAGCGCGACGCAAGTGTTTTTTGCTAGTTTCAGTCCGACACAGTTATAATTTTCACGTCCTGTGCCACGTTGTTTAAATAGCAAATGCATTTGCGCCCATTTTTGCACCCATGGGCTGCTGGTCTGAAAATGAGGTGTGTTCTGGCGCATTGTGGGAGCATTGCTATTTTGAGGCAACAGAAATAGACTGTGCCATAGACCAACTGAAACCTGGTCTAAAGTCCATTTTTTTGGTTATTTAATGAGCGCGTTAGTAATGTGTGCCTGTATGTTTATAATAGGCGTGGGGGGTTAAAGACTTGACGGGTCCACAACTCACGTACACTCTGCTTATTAAAATCACAGGGACACACAGCAGGACACAAACATGCCGAATATTTAAAATAAAAGGATTACAATGTAAAGATTATTATTGTGTACATAAAGATATGGTGGAATCCGGCTTGTCCCGTATATGATCTGCTTGCGCACTTTTACCTCGCGCACGAGCAGATCCGTTTGCGCTCTGGAGACGGCTTTCGTCTTTCCACTATCAAATTCCGTCATGTAAATAGCGAATCTGCAATGCCGCGAGTGCAACTGGCATTTAAAGGGAATGGGAGATGAGACTCTGATTGGTTTAACGCACGTAAATCCCAAAACACACCCATTACTCATTAAGAGAATAGGGACAACGCTTTTAGACCAAGCGCCTGACGCTCCGACCATTTTTCCTGTCGTTAAACTAGCAATGAGTCCATGCGCTTAGATTGTTAAAATAGGGCCCTAAGGATGCATGTTGTACAAAGAAACAGGAAACTGAGGCATTATTATGAGACAACTTCATAATAAAAGTCAAGAAAAAAAAGTAATTTTTAAACAAATATTAGAAGAAAAAAAAAATTCCATTAAAGGGTTAGTTCACCCAAAAATGAAAATTCTGTCAGTAATTACTCACCCTCATGTTGTTCCAACCCCGTAAGACCTTCGTTCATCTTCGGAACACAAATTAAGATATTTTTGATTAAATCTGAGAGCTGTCTCACTCCTCCATAGGCTTCTAAGGGACTGAAACTTGCTGGCCCAGAAAAGTTATTAAAGAGATCGTTAATATAGTCCAAGTGACTCCAGTGGCTCAAGCTTAAGTATATAAAGCGACGAGAATACTTTTTGTGCAAAAAAAAAAAAAAAAAAAATCGACTTTATTCCACTATTCATTTCCTTCTCTCTGAGCCTCGAGTTATTTCACCTAGTGTTTTAACGCAGTGCGTCTGTGTCGCACGTCACCACGTAGGCTCACTATTGGCCGACGCTGGTCATGTGTGTGATGCGTGTGGCGTATAACACAGACGCGCTGCGTTAAAACACTACGTGAAATAACTCGAGGCTCAGAGAGAAGGAAATGAATAGTGAAATAAAGACGTTATTTTTGTTTTGTTTTGCGCACAAAAAGTATTCTCGTCGCTTTATAAACTTAAGCTTGAGCCACTGTAGTCACTTGGACTATATTAACGAACTCTTTAATAACTTTTCTGGGCCAGCAAGTGTCAGTCCCTTAGAAGCCTATGGAGGAGTGAGACAGCTCTCAGATTTAATCAAAAATATCTTAATTTGTATTCCGAAGATGAACGAAGGTATTACGGGGTTGGAACAACATGAGGGTGAGTAATTACTGACAGAATTTTCATTTTTGGGTGAACTAACCCTTTAATGTTGCTGGTGACAGAGGGCAGTAATAAGAATACATATATTCTAAACATTGTCTTTTGGTAAGCAAATCAGTTGTGTTCCAGAATCACTTTGTGGAATTAAATTCTTAATGCTTCCCAACCTTACTCTGCATTCGTACTATAAGTGGCTATTGCTATTTTCTATATTTTAGTCATGATCATTGCTGTTCATTCTTTACATACATTTTTACCCCATTGTTTTATGTAACTTTTTACATTTTGCCCCACAGTGTGATAAGCATTGACCTTCCTGGCCAGGGCGCATACCATATCTACATGATTCCTTACCATGATGCACAGTTTACCCGGCCATTTGAGGGGGGTGTGGAAGTGCAGATTAACCAGCAGATGTATGTGGCGGTTGAGGTGGAAGGAGTGGACAGAAGTCAGATTGCAACAGTTCTGGACAACTGCTGGGCCACACCAGTTAATGATAGCGAATATCATATTAGCTGGAATCTTATTATTAGAGAGTGAGTAACTGACTTGAAGTTTCCATGGTGAACTGGCTACATTTATTGTCATCTCAAAAAGGGAAAACTGTGAAATAATAAAGTGTGGTTTTATTGAATTACTGAAATCCTAAAAAATAAAATAAAATAAAAAAAGGAAACAATGCATCACTTGTTTAAAAAATTACAGATAAATAATAAAAAAAACATTTCTGCCCAATAAATAATTGTACTTGAAATTTTGGATTGTGTGTTTAAAGGTGCACTGAAAGTGTTATAAGTCCTTATTCACATTTTGTCTGCCTTTTCTAGATGCCCCAACCCTGAGGATGGAACAGTGGAGGTTCTACAGAATGGCATTGACACAACAAGCCGTTTCTCCTTTAGGATGTTCACCTTCACAGGAGCTTATGATCACATATTTTTGCACTGTAAGGTTCACCTCTGCCTGGTGCAGAATGGAAGATGTGCACAGGTAAAATATTTAATGACCAAAGTATTTTTTTTTGTGATTCACCCCTCGCATTGGTTTAACAGTAACGTCCAGATACATTACTGTATGAATATTATAATAAAGAAAACACAATGAAAATTACACGGTAGAATGTGTTCAAGTAATTTTAAATGTCTGTCATTTTCAGTCATGCAACCCTGGACTGAGACGCAGAAGGCGCAGATCTTTGGACTTCCATCACTCTACAGCGATCACCATAGGTCTTTAAGAGAGCTAGATGAACATCCCTGCTGGATGAAAGATAAATGATGACAGAAAGATATAACTTTATCATTATAGAGGAAGTGTTATTCAAAACAGTAAACCATACATTTGTTGAGGGTGGGTGTTTTATGACTGCATAGTAGACTTGAAATGGTATTAAATTAAATAATTAGTTTTTCTTTTCTTTTTACAGTGTTCATGAAGTAATACTAACAAAAACTAAAACAAAAAAACGAGTTTGTTTTTCTGCTACTGTATAGATCCCATTGTAGTCGTTTTCTGTTTGTGTGCATTCATTACAGCAAAGTAGTTTGGAGTTATATTTTATCGCAAATTTCTTGATGAATAAAAATATTTCCTTCATGTTTGCTTCTGTCATGGTTCTGTATCTTCATCTTCCTCATTGTGTGTGTCCAACCAAAAAAAAAATGTTTACCCTTTACTTGAAGCCTTTATATATAATGCATTAAAGTATTTTATTTGTAATAAAATTTTCCAATAAGTCAGTCGATTTCATCCCTGCTAGATATTCCATGGTCAACTGAAAGAGGAATTATTGGAAAGTGGAAGCATTTAGGAACAGCAGCAACTCAGCCATGAAGCAAAAGACCACTGAAGTCACAGAGTGCTGAGGCACATGGTGCATAAGAGTCGCCAACACTCTGCTGATTCCATAGCTGAAGACTTCCAAACTTCCACTTGTATTAATATTGGCATTGGAATCAAGGTTCTTTTCCTGGCATGCAACTTCCTTGATCTCAGTGAAATGCAGAGGATTGCTCTCAAATTGCTTAAAGTACATGACTGAAACAGCTGATTTGAATAGGTCACTCAGCTCCACCAATTGATCCAAGTTGTACATGTTTTGTCCCCTATCAATTAGGACACATGGCAGTTTTAATTTAACAGTTAAATCTTTTTGGAGTTGACATCATAAATGTATGACTGTTACAGGTCCATCTATCCATTCTTCAAACCGATTTATCCTCTGCAGGGTCACAGGGATGCTGGAGCCTATCCCAGCATCTCGGACCATAGGCAAGAGACACCTAGAACATACCTGTCAAGTTTTGGATTTGAAAATAAGGGAAATTTTCCGGCGCCCACCGCAAGCAGTCCCACCACCTCAACCAAGCTCCAGTATCCCTTACATTTTAAGATATGTGTACAAGAAAGCTAAAATCACCACTTGTCAACCACTTATAAACTACAATTCCTCCCCTGTGTGAGATGCTAAAGTCGCAGTTACAAAACGTACAAAAAGCGTGACTGGTCCCCCACCCTGCTCCTCTTCAGAAAAGTAAATTCGCTGTCCCATTGATCGTTTACATGAGGGTTTTGGGTTTTTGGCAGGAGTGCCTTCCGTCTCTGTCGTAGCGTCCATCATCCGTGCCTGTTTTTTTTTGTTTTTTTTCGTTGTCACTCATCATCTGACCTCACACACTAACCTCGCGACAACTGCCGCCAACAGTACCTGTAGTAGGCTACTGCAGGTGGCAGTTATCGCGAGGCTAGTGACAGAGCTCAGATTGGGAATGTTTTTTAGTTTTTTTTTACTCCGCCCGGGCCCGGGGTATTATTATTTTTTAATAACGCAGGTTAAAATATGGGAGATTTACGGGAAAATACTAACACGGGAGGGCGGCGGGAAAGACGGGTAAAATACGGGACTTTCCCGGCCAAAACGGGATACTTGACAGGTATGCTAGAATGGATGGGCAGTCCATCACAGGGCTTACACACAGACACACTAACTCACACCTACGGGCAATTTAATGTGTTCATTTCACCTATGCTGCATATCTTTTGGATTGTGGGGAAAAATAGAGCACCCGGAGGATGGGGAGAACATGCAAACTCCACGCAGCAATGCCTCCCCTGTTACAGGTCAATAATTGTAAAACATTCAAAAGACAAATACACACTGAGCAAAGTAATCAACAAATATAATATTTTTTTTAAGGTTATAAAGGGATAAAGGGAGGCAAGGGACCCTACTTAAACACCCAAAGTAGATGGGGAGATACACCGTACTCAGCCCTAGGACTCAAAGGTCAGCTTACCAGAAAAAGGGGAACATAGATATTTTAAACAACAGACAACATGAACACTTGTTGCATTTCCCTCAATCTGTGTGGGGGAAGGGAACCCATGAACCCATGTGCCTTTTAATAACTCTCCATGCTCGCTCCATCCCCTGTCGGATTATTTCGGTACTGCATCATAACAGACTACAGGAGCCAATAACATATTAACCATGAAATAACAATAATAACAGTAGTTTCTCGTTAGTTATACTTATACCCGTCACATGGTATGGTTGTTTCTAATACCTTTTTACGTATATGTGTTGTTTGTGACTTGTGCTGTTGCTTGTGCAATAAGTAAATATGTTTCCTAAATTCAGAACATGGAGTTGTTTCATCCAAAAATGCCTTTCTTTTCTGTCCCCTTCTGCTTCTCAACAGTATTTGGTTGTGGCACAAAGGGAGGACCCACCCAAGGAAATGTCTGTCTGCCATATTGTCCCCTAAGGAGGTTAGATCAGGTTGGATAAAGTACCCTTGGATCAGGCCTGTATTCAGGTGTTTTTACCAATGTCTCTTTTAGAAATGTTTTAAGCACTGCACATGGAGGCGTAGCTGGTCATCCTGCAACAACACAGGAAAGCCAAATCAGTACATAAATCCAGCACAGCTTTATCCAGTACCAGCGATTGAACCATCATTCCCAGCATCTGATAATAGACTGTGTGGGTCCATTACCCCCTTCTAAGTCAGGAAATGCTTATCTTACAGTAATGTGTCAGAATAGGGTTAACCAAAGTGACCAAGGATCAAGTAATACATCTCACATGTTTCAGGAAGTCTTGCTTGGTGTGAAGCAAAACCATTCTAGTGACTATCATCCACAGAGTCAGGGGGCTTTGGAACGCTTCCACCAGTCATTTAAGTCTTTGTTGTGGGCTTACTGTATGAAGTTAAAATATGACTGGTAGGAGGGTTTACCCTGGTTATTGTTGGCGACTCTTTAGGTAGTTCATGACAGTTTAGGTTTTAGTCCAAATGAGTTGCGATGCACCTCAGAGTTTGCTACAATATGTTAATGGTTTCAGATGTTGCTTACTCTTGTTAATGGTTTCAGATGTTGTTTACTCTTAGCAGGTCAAATGACTAAAGAAAACTAGTTGAACAAACAAAGGAATATTAAGCATTTGTTTGATCGAAACAGATTCTTGTGTGTTTTGTTCAGGTGATCCGGTGTTGGCTCTGTTGCCTCTTCCTGATTTTCCTTTCTGTGGAAAGTTTTCAGGTCCATATTCTGTTGTACATCAAGTTTCAGACCAGAATTACCCCGATTTCAACTCCTGAGTGAAAGAGACACGCAAAGCTGTGCCATGTTAATCTGTTAAAAGCTTTCTAATCTTGTTCCTTTGTGTCGGAGAAGGCTCCAGTAGCAGTTGCTGGGGCTTCTTCTGTGATGGATGTTGCTGAGGATGTTAAAGTCCCTGAGGATTGCATTTTGCGGTCCCGTCTTAACATCCCTAAGAGGCTCACCAATTTGTACGATTTTGTACAACATTTCCCTCTTCACCAGAGAGCTAACTTTAATTTCTGATTTTCCTGTGTTGTTTTCAGATTCCCCTTCATAGAGCACGATTTAGATGTTGGCGAGACAAAACCTATACTCCTTAATTTTTACAGTGTTTTTGTTTAAAGGAGACATATCATGCTTTTAAATCGTTCCTTTTTACATATAAATCATACATTTGTAGTCTATATAAAGTGGAACTGCAATGCTTGGGTCTGAATTCCTCATTTCTACCCTATCTGCGTCTGAGAGCAACTCGTTTCGGTGTGGTCTCTTTAAATACAGTTGATACACTTCATACCCCGCCCCCTCTCCAGGTTGTAGCGGTGACACTCGGTTCAACTCCACCCCGTTCGGCCATTTTTGTAGTTTGATAGCAGAGATACGATTATCTAGCGGCACAGAAACGTTTTATTCACACGTTATTAACAAAATGTCAACAACGGAAGACTTGTCCAGCCAGCCTTACATGTTCGAGCCAGAGTCGGAGCCGGAGCGAGATGAAAATGAAGACGACGAACCTGCAGAACAACGTCTTCATATGGATGTATGTATCGCAATGGTGTGTTACTGTATTTACACATGAAACTTTGGTCGATTTATTTTGATTAATATGTGCGAGGGAGAGAGAGCAAGACAGCGCCTAGTTTGGAGACGGTGAAGCCTTGTTTACACTTTCGCCTGGCTCCGAAGAGAGAGCCGGGTCTCTCTCTCTGCTCGTTCTTTCAGTTAAACATGCGCCCTGTCACATGCGCGGCAGTTCATCTACATTAGACGGTGTAATGAAGCGTGTGGGTTACTACATCCAACAACCGAACATTTTAACTTACCCTCTCGTAACTTCTGCATCCTTTAGCTTGGACTACAAAATTGCAGCGAGAAATAAAAATGGCGGATTGCTGGAAGTGTTGGGCCGGAAGTCAATGTCCTTATTTGGCAGTTCCGCTGCAAATACTGTGACGTAATAGTTCAAAAAACGTCATAGAGAACAGAAAAATCTGAACCGGTTGAAAAATATGACCAAAACAGAATATAAAGATATCAACGAAGCACCTGAAGATAATAATTTCAACTTTTCTTTACTTCTAAACACTCCAAATATACAACAAAATGCATTTAAGGGCTAAAAAAGTGGATTTAGCACGATATGTCCCCTTTAAACAACATCATCATGAGTCTGAAATTAGATATATGGTTGAAAATAACATTGCTAAACCTTCCTTTTCAAGCTGGGCATCCGCTTGTTTACTAGTGGGAAAGAAGGATGGAATGTACCACTTTTGTACTGACTATCAAAAGATGAATAACGTAACGAAATCAGATTCTTTCCCTTTGCCTCTAATGGAACATTGTGTAGATTCTGTCGGCTCTGTTACGCAGTAAGTTCGATTTATTGAGGGGATATTGGCAAGTGCCTTTAACAGCTCGTGCACAGGAGATTGCCTTATTCATTACTCCTTCTTGACTCTGTTATGAGTTTTGGTCTTAGAAGTGCGCCCTCTACCTTTTAATGCTTGATGAACCAAGTAACTTCTGGTTTAAACGGATGTGCTGTCTAGTTAAATTATGTATTTGTATACAGTGATATGTGGGAGCAGCATCTTTTATGTATTAGAGAACTTTTTGAGTGTTTGGCTAAGGCTAGGCTCACGGTCAACTTGGTAAAGTGTGAGTTTGCCCACATGCCCTGATGAAATATCTCAAATCCACTGTAAATCACGTATAATCCACAATATGTGGATAATTTTTTTGAACATCCTTAGCATCCTTTTTCATTTTATTTTTATTTTTTGTAGGTACTTAGATTCTCTAAGCTGCTTTGGGACAATATGCATTGTAAAAAGTGGTATGTTGTACAATCTAATTTTTCTAACCAGGTGCATTCTGTTACACAAATGTATTGCAACAAAAACTATGTTTTTTTCAGTAGGTGTGAACCTTTCCAAATGAATTGGTAAAAACAAAAAGAAGTGTGTAAAGTATTTTGAGACAAGGAGAAACTAATATAAACTTCGTTTACAAAAAAAATGGAGCACACATTTTGTACATTTTTCTCAACAAACATGTTTTCTCCTTCCAAACTAATATTGCAATATTGACTTCAGCACAAAAACTTCAAATCAGGTTTTCAACATTATGTTCATCATCATTAACTTTATGCATATATAAATGAACATTATGTTATGGATGAGGAGGCACTACACCAGCAAGGAGATCAATTTACATCAACTAACTATGAACATACACACGTCCTCTACACTGCAAGAGTAACGTTCACAACATAAACCTTCATCCTTTCATTTGCATAAAGAACAAATCAACATTAAAAATAGCATTTAAATTACACGGTTCTTTCCTGTCGCAACTTAGCGGTTTGTCTCTACTCAACACAGTTGTACAGTTACAGTAGAATATAATCTTAATAAATTACATCATCATATACAAATATGACGGCGTGGACCCACACGCATTTATACAGGTATGGTACATAGTGATTTCATTGCAATCAAAATCATATTAATACAATATGGTACCTAGGCCTATATAGCATTACAGTGTTCTTTTTTTCAAAGCGTAGTTCTTTTGTTACCCAACATTTACAATTAAACTACAATTTTTATTTTCTATACAGAAACACAACTCATACACACTGAATATAATAAAGAGGATACACTCCAATACGATAACCCCGACACATGTACCCTTTCGTACTTCTTTTTTGTGTACATTACGGAATATTTTGACAATGCGAGTTCTCTTTTTTTTTTTCTAGACTGAACAGTTTCAATCACAAAGATGCTAGGCGGTCTTTCCTCTGAATGTATTATGTCACATCCTGTTTGTTGTTCATTTTCACTCCCACTCTGAAACTTCATGAACGATACACAGATCCACATTTTCTCAGTACTGCAATTTGGAAAATACAGGCACACGAGGAGCACTGCTTGCCTTATCAAAATCGTGCCATTACGCCATAATGAGGTCAGCGGTGGAAGGAATAAAATGCAGTGGTCGCAAAATGTACTCGAGTCACACTTTTTTGTGAGAAGTGTGCTTGTGCTATCTTTCTGTCAAATAAATCCAATGGATTGCAATGAGTGACTTAAATACCCAAATACCAAGTATATTGCCAGCAAATCATATGTTGCCACTTTGTGTGAACCTTTTAGCTTTTTTATTATTTCAAAATGAATCAAAGATTTTATCAAATGTTTCAAACTTGATGCAAAAGCAGTGCGCGTTAGTTAACAGACCATGAAACTACAGGGATTCCTCAGAGTGAATCAACTAGTGATGAATGTGATGGTCCAGCTGTGAAATTCACTCATGGATAAAGTGCCCCTATTATGCTTTTTCCATTATTACCTTTCATATAGTGTGTCATATAGTTGTTTGTGAATGTAAAAGGTCTGCAATGTTTCAAAGATCAAAGTAAATGGAGCTATTGTCTCCCAAAAGAAAGAGTCGATTCTGAACAGCCTGAAACGAGTCGTCAGTAATTCCAGTCTTAAGCCCTTATTCGGACAGGATTAGTTTTACAAGGGTAGATGGAGTAATGCAATTTTACCACAGGACGTCTGTAATAATAATGGCCAATTCGCACGGGATAAGATATCTCAGTAAAACTAGCAGAAGTGGGAAGGGTAACTTGATTTACGCACCGCTGTCACCTTCCTGTCTTCATGTGCGTATTACGCTGCTTCCTGATATCAAGTACGCAAACACATATAGCCTATATTTATATATATAAACAGTTAGGTCCGGTCAAACGATGTATTAATTCAATTCAGATTGGATTATGTTGGTAATAGGCACTTACGTAACGCCTCTAACAAGTGCTTTCGACCTTCTTTTTGAACTGAATGGTTCAGAAGAGTTGAGTTCGTGTCGTCGACATGTCAAGAATGCACTGTTTTCTGTGCGGCCGAAGGATGAGTCGTCGGGCTGGGATTGATACGATAAAACCAACACCAACATTACTGTTCGAATCACTGTGTATAAAGTGTTGAAAAAGATCCATAGCTGAAATTCAGATATGGTAATGACCGTTTAATTTCCCACAGCGGTCGAACAATCACAAAAGACTGGGCCATCTGACCAATCAGAGCAGAGGAAGATCTCGGAAAGGGGAGGCACAGAGAGACTAAATCCTTTATCGAAGCGTTTAGACCAGTGTGTCCAATCCTGCTCCTGTTAAACAATTAAACACATACTAGGCATTCTAGAAACTTCCAGCCAAGTGTGTTGAGGCTAGTTGCAGGTAAACTCTGCAGGATAGTGTCTCTCCAGGACCAAGTTTGGACACCCCTGGTTTAGACACTGTGAAGAAATCGGTGATGTTGCAATGTATATTATGAGAAAATTCTTTTTGAATTTTGATGCTTGTAAACCTATTTTAGGAGACCTCTAAAACAAAATGAGCAAACCTTAAAATGGCATAGTAGGGGCACTTTAAAACTGCTGTGTATAAGTAGCCCAAATCATGCACAGAAAACATTCATGTCCATCTGAGGAACCTAGATTTGGTACTAGAAGTGACCATGAACACATGCCAAATAGAGACAAGACTGCTTCTACAAGACCTTCTTGGAGTAACAAATTACAACACATGACTTTGACAAACATGAGATGACACATCCAATTGGAGAACATGAGTCATGTTCAGAACAGCACACTTACAATTTGTACTCTTTATGCAGTATATAGTATGTATACTGTGTACAGCATGCAAATTGTGTGTAGGCATGGAATACCCAGATTGATGTTGTACATTTAGCAACAGTATACTAATATGCAATGTGCTTGACCTTCCAGTTCTAGCATGACGGGAAAAAAAATTATCTAGTTTGACGTGTCTATTCCGGAGGTCTCAAAATTCACAAATTCAAAACAACTGCATTGTTTGACGATACCTGGACACCACTCGCATGCAACACGAAGACGTCACATGCCAACAATTGCATGCAACTGTTTGAAAAGTTTCTCGCTGCATAATGCATACTGTTTCACATACTGTTTCTAAAAATAGTATGCAGTATCCATTTTATACTACTACTAAGGTAGTATTCTGTTCTGAACATAAACTGTGTCTGAATTCGCCCCATATACCCTCATTCACTATTCCTCTCATTACTCCACTACTATAGTCCACTTGAGTTAGTGAATTCGGACACTGGAAGGGCTGCCGCTTTTGCATAGTTTGTGCTTGATGTTTAATAATCATCTGAAACTTAGCAAACTGGCAGCTCCAGTAGTAATACAAATATTTATCTTGAACTCTGTCATGGAAAGTAGCATGTACAAACCTTAATCAAAGAATTTAATGATAAATTAAAGAAGGAATTTAGACCTGTATGATATTACGCTGTACCCACTTTGGACAGTGTCCACTATGGTTTTGGACACCACCACAAATGGCTGTCCCCTCAAAAGGAAGTTTTGCTTAAGGGAATAGGGGGCGATTTCAGACACAGCCATAGATATTCTAGTTCCACCACTTCCTGGTTTGAGGTTGACATTGAGTCTGCTGCCCCCTGTGGTCACTGTGGGATTTGCATACAGTACAGATGGCCTGAGGAATCAAGGGCTACATGCTCCATAGCACATGCTGCTATGCGTAAAGACACACACATCAAGACGATACCTAATAGAATAATCAGCGCAACTAGGCATGGACTGATGGTGAGACAGTAAGAGGAAAACCGGATAGCCTGTTGTGAGTCATATTCTGTTTAAACACCGTGACACTGGACAAGTACCCCGTAATTGCACACTGAATCTGTTATATGAACTTTGTATTAAAATACAGCAGAATGGCCTTATGAATAACTGTTCAGTTGGATATTATGCTAATAGGAGTATTCTATACTCATGTCTGTAATATAATTTTAAATGTAATCAGCACAAATAATGTGTATCCTGTACTTGCATAACTGATGGGTCATTTATTTGTTCAAATCTGTTTGTAAGTATGTATATTATTTTTAAATATTTGCAAACAGATATTAGTAGTGAGCAAGCTCTTCCCAGCCTCACAGATAAGATCAATATATATATATACAGTGTGGATATTTTTACTAAGATTTTTTTTGATTTTAAACAAGACTGCATTGCACATCTTCAGGGAAAGTCGTTCATATTAAGTCTCTGGCATTTTTGCCATGTTATTAGATCGGACAATCAGAGCTGCCTCCAAAGGTGTGTTGTCCTCCAGTCAGGTGATCAGATTTCCTCAACGTAATTGGCCGGGTATAAGCCTGTCCGGCCGCTGTCCAGACGACCTCTGCACCAGCCCTGGTCATCTTCCTCTTCGATCTTTGATAATTCATCACCTGTGGGTGATACATATTATAACTGCCATACCTGCCATATGTATAGTCAAAAATCTAGGGATGCACCGAAATTTCGGCCGCCGAAAATTATTGTCCAAAAATGGCACGAAAATATGAGCCGAAAATATATGCCGCCCCACCCCTCAATGTTCATAGCCCCTCAATGGTGTGTATAGCCGTGCTGGACAACGCTGGTAAAATGACGCTACAATCTGTACACAAATGTAAAATAACAGTCTTCACTGTATAAATGAACATAACTAATATAATTAATTAATTAATACAATTTATCTTTGTTAAAGCTACAAAAGTCATTTTCTCTTTCTCTTTTTGATCACCATTGGTAAATGGCTTCTCTTCCTTTAAGACGAATGCACAGACCTAATATAAATGGCACGCATCTGTTTTCTTTCTCAATTGTTTAAAAAACACTGTGTTTACGAGGATACTCGCCGAGACGGGCATTTTGACTTCATTTTGCGTGTACGTGTCCGTTTAAACTCAAAAGAAAGTGAAAGAGAACTGAATTCAGCATTCACGTGCTGTCTGCGCGGCTCTGCGCTAAAACGATATATCCATCGTGCAGCCCTAATATTTAATATTTTTAAATAAATTTTGTGTGACTAAATAAAAGTGTGATTCTTTTATTTGACTGGCATGTATTTTTTTAATTCAGATTCAATAAATTATTGAATTTAATTAAAAAGTCTCATATTAATACAATTCTACAAAAAAAATTATTTAAAAAAATTATTAATTAAAAAATAAAATAATTTAAAGTCCTTTTTTGTTTTGGTTTTCAACCACGTGCTTCCAGAATTTTCAGTTTCAGCCCAGAAGTTTCATGTCGGTGCATCCCTAGAAAAATCATGTGTTATAATTTAAATGGACGCCATTCTACATAAAGACTTGTTTTCAGAGAATACATCTTGAATTAGGTCATTTTTTTCTTACCCAAGTGGCAAATAGTTTTTCTTGTTCTAGGCTAATGTTTTAAACAATTTAGTAATGTTCCTTGACACCAGAAAAACAACCTTTTGTAAAAAAAAAATTATTTGTAAAAGACCCTTTTGGGTTTTTGAGTTAAAGGCCTCAAGTCTTCTTAAGTTTCTTAAAACAATTAAGCACTTTTTAAGTTTCCAAGATTTTAAAAGTTTTACTTGAAAATAAAATGTAAATCATGTTTTAATCTTTTGTTGTGCTTTAAAGAAGTGCACTTATTTTGATGTGTTTGACTAACATACTAAAGCGCATGTAAAGTACTGATCATAATTGTAACTGTTGTGTGTTATTCAACATTATATTTAAAGTTACTATATTGCAAATGTACCAAATTGTGCATTCATCATTACAAACGTGTAATTATAACTTTATTTAAAAACATGACATACAAGTTTCAATAGAAATGACAATTCTTGCTTTTTAAAGGCAATAGAAGTAACTATGGAATCACACGTAGAGGTCCAATTTAATTTGGTCAAAAAAAGCTATTTAATATTAAATGCTATAAAAATAGCATTTCATATAAATGTAAACTATGATACATTTTCATATAATTACAATTAGCATGCAATTACAGTTTGCATTGAAGTATATTCTTTTAAAACGTATTATTTCGACAACAAGTACTCTTTTTGAAGGAATGCTGAAGTGTCCTTCTTTTTTACAAGGGAATGCAATGACATAAACTGATTTTGAGATCATTTGATCTAACATTTTTATGTTTTGTCTTTTTTTTTTTGTAACCAAATTATGTAGTAAATGTGAATCCATGCAAAATAATCCATTAGAGTAATACAATTAGAGACATATAATTTAATTTAAAGGTACAATATGTAAGAATTTTGTAATAAAATATCCAGAAATCACTTGCACAGTGTGATATATTTCCTGCAGTTGTGTACTTACAATATCCCAAAAGTTCCCAAAGATTTTTAATTTCAGAGAAATCCCAATTTTAAATAATTGGCCATCCCGGAAAACCTGTTCACTTGTCGCCTGTCACTGACGTAATATCCGCGTTATCCCTGGTTTCCGCTCAAGTACTGCCATAGTAACCATGACGACAGACGTGGACTGTGCATAATGAGTGTAGTGCGTAACCTCTGGCTGCACGCTGTTGTTGTTTCGTTCAAACATTATGGACCATGGCAAGCAGACTTTGGGAAAAAAGGAGAACTAAAACGAGGATCAATATCAGCGACTAACTTGGACTTGACAGCGCTTCACGAGTCACGACTTCACAGAGTTCTTGTATGTACTTTATTAGACAGGTGAGCAAATGTACATAAAACTAATCAATGTTTTATAGCTCAACATGATGAAATGTTAGAATATGATCAGTATGTTATTCTAATGTTGATCTAGCTCACTGCTAGTCTCATACAGACAAACTAACACATAGAATAACATTATAACTTTAAGACACTCAAATGCAGTTTAGTGTGATAGTGTAGAGCAAGTGAAACCGCTGCGTTACCTCACAAGTTTCATTCGTCTAATGCACGTCTAATACACAGACCTGTGTGAGCACTAATACAGCACTTGCGTTTGGTAGAATGAAATCTCCATTCCTTTATATCCGTGGGACTCGCGTGTGGCGCTGATATCGTGATAAAAACATCAGTGTATTCACATTATTAGATCCATCGGCTTGACGACAAGTTCCATAATTCCGCAGGAAATTTTGCGTCATCAACTTACGCCTTTGTTATTGTAAGAGGTTAGCGACCCCTAGCGGCGAAAAAAATTACATATTGTACCTTTAATGAAAAGTGTTACATCATTTGCCAAAGTTGTTATTTTGAACAAGTACTTTACTCAAAAATAGCTAAATCAAAAGGATTTGCACATGGTGACATGTTTTGCTCCAGTAACACCACTAATGACAGCTAACAGTTTTTTCACTTTTTTCACTTTACCTGCTTTGAAGCTTAGCTCATCCTGCTCTTGGCCTTCATAGTCATACAGCGCCCGCACTCGCACGCCACTTCTGCTGACCGTGTCATCCTCGAAAGAGTTTCCCCCGCCATTCGTCTCATTCCCCGAGTATCCGGCGGGCTGATCGTCATCGGACCATTCTGTGGTGTACGCCTGGTTCTTATCATAGCTGCTCACACTAGACAAAGACAGGGGATGACGTGTCCTGTTAGCATGATATACTTTGGTTTGCTATATTATGCTAGCTCGCTAGCAGGCAGATGTAATTAGTTATCTAATGTAATTCATAGACAAATAAAATCTCAGTTGTAGTCAGCAACCCATTCTGAATCAAACGACTACGTGATTTTAAATCTTGTAACCTACTCAAAGACAGTTAATTTCATTAACGATGAAAATGGTTCGATAACAAAGAGAAGACGAAAAATATTATTCATAATGATAATTATTACAAGATTTTAATTGAAACAAACTGACAAAAATATGAGAACAAAAAAAGAGATTGTCCTGTGTAAGATGTATTTCAGGTCAGATCCCTCAGAGATCAGAGTTATCAGGCATATTTAAAGGGTTAGTTCACCCAAAAATGAAAATTCTGTCAGTAATTACTCACCCTCATGTTGTTCCAACCCCGTAAGACCCTCGAGTTATTTCACGTAGTGTTTTAACGCAGCGCGTCTGTGTTATACGCCACACGTATCACACACATGACCAGCGTCGGCCAATAGTGAGCCTACGTGGTGACGTGCGACACAGACGCGCCGTGTTAAAACACTACGTGAAAAAACTCGAGGCTCAGAGAGAAGGAAATAAATAGTGGAATAAAGTCGTTATTTTTGTGTGTTTTTTGCGCACAAAAAGTATTCTCGTCGCTTTATATACTTAAGCTTGAGCCACTGTAGTCACTTGGACTATATTAACGATCTCTTTAATAACTTTTCTGGGCCAGCAAGTTTCAGTCCCTTAGAAGCCTATGATGGAGAGATCCAGCTCTCAGATTTAATAAAAAATATCTTAATTTGTGTTCCCAAGATGAACGAATGTCTTACAGGGTTGGAACAACATGAGGGTGAGTAATTACTGACAGAATTTTCATTTTTGGGTAAACTAACCCTTTAAATGATTTTGTGTGCACTGCACTTATGTAATATGAAAGTAAATCAAATGCATAAAATGAAAATAAATATCTGTAATAGTCTATGTGCACTGTTTTAATAGACCTATCCAGCAAGTATATATATATATATAACAGACAATAAAATGAATAATGAATAATAATGTATTCAGTGACTAACATGTTCTGAAACTGACAATAAAAAAAGTAAAGTAAATAAAAAATTAGGGTTGTGATGTTTTCTTTTAAGGGGGAGGAGGTTTGGGCTTTGACACAATTCAAACACTGCTAAAGACTCAAATGTAATCCCTACCAATTTTACAAATATAATTAAATAAATAAAAAACGCTATTTAATTATCAAAGGTCAATTATGTGCCGAAATTTAAAAATATTTTTGCCACAATAAAATCTTTTACTTTATTGCTTAATAATAGTTAGATAAGGAATGTAGAATATGGTCATGCATTAATTTGTGCTTTATAAGTGCTAATAAACAGCCAATATCCTAGTAATATGCATGCTAATAAGCAATTAGTTCATAGTGAGAATTGGACCCTAAACTAAAGTGTCACCAACATTATTATTTCATTTTAATTTTCATGATTATAATGCATCCACCCTGTCAAATTATAGACGAACCCTGTACGGCCAGAAACGATTGTCAATCAGAAGTGAGTTCTCTGTTGAACTTCACAGAATCTTTATTTGAACGAGTGAAGTGAACAGCAATCAACCTCTGAAAAGAGAGAAGGATATTCTGCATAAAAGAAAGCTTGAATGACGCCTGACCTGCCACGGTCGCCGGCCTGACCCGCGTGCTCTGTGTTTGGAGTCGCGGGAGCCACTCCGTCTGGCTTCTTCTTTTCTCTCTTGGCAACAGCGTTGGTGGCGTCTGGATTATATTCCTGAGAGGAACAGATTCAGAACAGAAAATCTGTTACAAACCGCTGCTAAACATTTCCATTTTCCATTATCTTTCAGGAAAACAAAAAAAAAAGTTAAAACACGCCAGCAATACAAATGAGAATACCTTTTCTGAAATATGACATGAAAAGTAATAAGAAAAGCATATTTAACAGATTATCTGCATTTGAAATGTGTATTTAATGGTTTATTAGCAAATTGTAAACAAAACATGTGAGAAAATGAAAAGGTAACAAATTAAATCCTAATTTTTGGTTTTTAACAAGGTTTAAGAAACATGAACACAACATGAAAACTTCTAGAGTGCAACTGGACCTTTGACTTAAAGCCTTATACTGGGATATTAGAGTCTGTGACAACTTTCACATGTGACCACTAACCCCGGTCTCTTGTACCTTATAAGCAAACTAGACAAGGTCACACAACTGTTAAAACCTCTTTGTTCATTCAAAGTTGTGTACCTCAAACTGGGGCCAGTTCATATGCATGCCAGGACCGTGATTATTACTGAACCACTTGAGATCCTCTTGTGTGTTGGCAGCCAGAATGGTGCGTTCAAACTCGCGGTACACTGACGCATAGCTATAGCAAGGAAAACACAAAAACACACACTTAACATTAAGCTCTGACAAATGCATTACAAGCTAGACAACAAGTCAACTAGACCAGGGGTTCCCAAACTTTTCCAATCCAGGACCCACCGAGACAAGTGCAATCTCTATTTTAAGAAAACGTGATGAAATGTGTGTGCATGTAGAGTATATGAAATATGTTCACAAAAGCTTGAAACACACTCTCTTCAGTCTGTGATCCTGAATGATGAACTGTGAACTGATCGCTAATGTTCGGCGCAGAAAACGCTCTCATGCTCGTTCTGTGTGTGTGCGTGTAAAATGCTTTTTTACAGACGTATTTTCCGTACGTGTTGGTAGGAAGCCAAATGCACGCGGTGGGGAAAGACAACAGTGCTGAATTGAACAGAGATGGCCTGAAACAGCGAGACATTTGAATCTCCGGTGTAAACCGAATGAGTTTCTGCTGGTTAATAATGCGGGCCGAGCCGCTGAATAATGAAACGAGCCGCTCAGGGGTGTGTTTCCCTGCGCGTGTGTGTGTAATTCACTGAGCTGCAGTCAAGTGGTTTTGTGAGACACACTTTTTCCCACTCTGTGTTTGAAAAGTTTGAACAGTTTCCCACAGTTTGCATTGCTTTAGCTCCAGTGAGCTGTTACCCACTGAGACCGGATCACGAGTCAGGCGGAGTGAAGCGCTAGCAAATTCAATTCTTAGAAGAGTTCGATCACTAATGAGATCTCAACTTTTGTTTTGGTATCTCGACAAAACCTCAAACTGATTTCTTTGTAAATGAGTACAGACTGTGTGGTTCCCACTGACTTTTGGTTCTCGGTGAGGTTCAGGTGTCGTTTGATGTCCAGAAGAACCTCTTTGAGGAAGGTCAGCCGCTTGACCTCGTGCTGCTGGCATTGGTCGAACACCTGCTCCATGCACTCCATGTACTGCGGTGTGCACTTCGACAGCTCGTCCAGAGACTTCTCGTACTTCTCCTTCGCCTGCCGCACACACACACACATCACGAGCTGCATCATCCAGTGGGAATTACAGTTTAGCAATGCTAGAGCAATACCATTATAGGACTGTAACTTAATAATTCAATACAGTGAGAGAGAGAGAGCGATTGTTATATCTTTACATGTCATAACTCTTCACTTAAGAGTCACTGCTCATTTTAATAGCTCATTGTTGTAAGATATTGAATGAAGAAATCTCGCAGTTGCGCTCGAGATCCACTTCTTTTCTCAAATCTGAGTATTAAGTATTTTCTCAGTGTAGTCGGTAGCATTGCTATATGTACACATTTGTAAGAATTGTATAAATTACTCAATTCAATTAAACGCAATTACAATTTATGCATTAGGCCAAACATTCAATATGAAGAGTTCAGATGCAAAAGCCTCTAAGTGCCATTTAAAATTTTCTTCTAGAATGATCATTTTTATCAAACTCGTATAATTAAGTTCAATAATTTAACTTAAATGGCAATGCAAATGACCTATTAATTGTCATTTAAGTGAAATGACTGAACTCAAATATACAAGCTTTATAAAAATGATCATTCTAGAAGAAAATTTAAGATGGCACTTAGAGGCTTTTGCATCTGAACTCTTCATATATATATATATATAAATGTAAAATGTCCGTGTGGTGGTATAAATTATACAAAAGTTAGATTGTGCTGGGAATTCAGGATCAGGCTCATTCACAACAGGGTTGACCAGTGACCATAAAGTACTTCAGTTTATGTATTTGTCAGGTTGATAAAGTCAGATTAAATGATCTTTTTTCTTTTACCAGTTCATTTAGATGTTTCCACATAACGCATGCTATTTAGGCTATCTGAGAAAGCTAGCATGCACTGTAAGAAAACACTGTTTCCCACATTTATAATTCCTGTGTACCGGCTCACATTATTATACCCATTAATGAAGTATTCTGCCATGAATTAAATGTTCTGTGAAGCTGTTTCCCGCACCTTCTGCACATCTTGTTTGCATTTCTCCGTCTTCTCGTGCAGTTTCTTCTGCTGGTCTGGAGTGACAGAAGCGTCGGCCTCGCGGCCCGCAGCCAGTTTCTCCTCTTTACATGCCATGTGATACGTCTTCTTAGCCGTCTCCATCTGCAACCAGACATGACACGGTTAATGACCGCAATACTGCAACTGAACGAATGAAGCTTAGAGACTGGTTAGCTGAACTCACTGAAATTAGTTTTTATAATAGTCAAGGTCAGTTCTGAGGACACCAGAACGCTTCCACAAACAGTTTAGTTCCTGCTATAGTTTCCGTTCTATAGCATATGACTCTCTTTTTTCAATGGATCGTGGAATGAAAGATGCTGTATATTGTACTGGTTGTTCTTGTGCATGCAATGACAATGATTGAGACTGAGGCTTTAAATGCAAAAAGGATGCAAAAGCACCTTGAAAAGTGCCATAAACATAGTCCTAAACTACACGATAGCTCTGTGAGAAACAGGGCGATTTACTTAAATCTAGTCTAGCTCTCCTTGTCTTGTTCATTGGAGCTCATTTGTCAAGTTGAGATATTTGAAAATATATGGTCTGAATGATTCGTTCACTAATAAAACTGATCCGGTTCTCGAGTTTAAGTGACTGATTCAATAATCCAGTCATAGAAGTTAATATCTCACACAATGGGAAGATTATCAGTGAATAACAAACACGTTTACACAATGCACACAATCACATATTACTTGGTATATTTAGTTTATGGTGCTTTTCCTTTAAAGATTTAGTCCTCATTAATTATAATTGCCTTGGGGGAAAAGCGAGCAGGACAGTCTTTAATATCTCTCCTTTTGTCTTTCACAGAAGAAAGAAAGTCATACAGAGTAAATGATGAAATAATTTAAACTGTTCCTTTCGACATGCAAACATATATTAAGCATAACACTTCAGTTGAATTTTAGACTGCATGCTATATATTTTTTTTTTTAAAGCCATAAAGTGACATTAACACAGAATTGACAGTTAAAACCTTTTCTTTGTACCTCTTTGAGTTTCTTAGCCCAGGGTTTCTGGGCTTTCTTGAAGCCCTCATCTGCCTCTTTGGTTTCCTTGAAGCCTCCTATCATCTGTCTGTGGTATGAGTCTTTCTGCCAGTTTTTCACCTTCTCAATGTCCTCGTTCATCAGACCGTTCTTCACCTCTTGATGAAGCTCGCTCACTTTATCAGCCTCTGTCATCATAGCTAACCAGGCTCGCTCCACAGAACCGTACTGAGGCCCTGGACACACACACACACACACACACACACACACACACACACACACACACACACACACACACACACACACACACACACACACACACACACACACACACACACAAACAAAACAGAGGCGACAAAATCAGAGATGTATGAACTTATAAATGAAACTTTTTTATGGCTATGGTTTAAATCACAGTTCATTAAATAAAATAACTGCTTAAAAACTCCTGAGCGGATGAAGAAAGAAGCTTTAGACTGAGACTGATATAACTGACCTTTCTCGATCAGTTGCCTCCACCTTTTGGACCATTCGGTGAGCTGCGCGCTGTAGGACTTCTCAATCTTGGTGCGTTCCTGAAGGCAGTTCATAAGATCATTGCAAAGTCGATGGCCGTCGTCGATTCTCTTGACTGCACGCTTATAATTCCCCACCTAGAAAAAAAAAAAATTAATAATTCATTTCACATCATATTACATGCAACTTGATGTACAATTCTGCTCATACGTTTACATAGTCCACGCAGAATCTACAAGATGTTTTTCATTTAAAAAGTAAATAATAATAATAATAATAAAGGGATTCTGAAAAGTGCATTTAGTTATTAAATTTAGTACTGCCCTGATTAAGTTATTGTACATAACAGATGTGTACATACCACTACTGTACAAAAGATTCATTCGTGTTTTTTGAAAGAAGTTTCTTACGCTTGCCAAGACTTCATTTATTTGATACAGTAAAAACAGTAATATTGTGAAATATTATTACAATTCAAAATAACTGTTTTCTATTTGAATATTATGTTAAAATACTATTTATTCCAGTGATTAAAGCTGGATTTTCAGCATCATTCCTCGTCTTCAGTGTCACATGATCCTTCAGAAATCACTGTAAAAAATTTGCATCTATTTAAAATAGAAATATTTTGTAACATTACAAATGTCTTTACTGTGACTTTTTATCAATTTGCTGCATCCTTGCTGCATAAAAGTATTAATAAAAAAATAAATAAAAAAAGTCCTAAACTTTTGAATGGTAATGTACAAATAAGACAAAATAATAACTGAATTTACACCAATTAATATAATATAATATAATATAATATAATATAATATAATATAATATAATATAATATAATATAATATCATTTAACATAACATAACATAACATAACATAATATAACATAACATAATTTAATATAATTCATATAATATGATATAATTCAAATAATAAAACAAAACATAATATAATATATAATTCATATAATATGATATAATTCAAATAATATAATATAATATAATATAATATAATAATATAATATAATATAATATAATATAACATAACATAACATAACATAACATAACATAACATAATATTATATAATTTAACATAACATAACATAACATAACATAATATAATATAATATAATATAATTCATATAATATAATATAATATAATATAATATAATATAATATAATATAATATAATATAATATAATAATTGAGTATTTATTTATTTTCTCAGGAAATGTTTGTGTTTCCGCAGGAGGAGCGTGTAGTTCCCCCTGGTGCCTGCAGGGGGCATAAGGAAGCACAGAGGAATGAGTGCGAGTGGGAGAGGAGATGATATGAGGGGGATGGGACTCATTGTTGTGCATGTGAAGTTATGCAATGACTGCCACAGCTTTGTGTCCATGTGCTGCTAGTGCTCTAATCCTGCGCTTCACTGCACTAACAATGACATCCCGACTGCACACACGTCCAAGAAAGCTCAGGGAAGTTTAAACCAACGATAGACACAACGTCTCCACATAGCCTGAATTTATAAACAACACAGGTTATTTGAATGCCTTTTAAAATGACTGATGTAGGCAAAATGCTGAAAAATCAGCAGGTATAATGCCCATCTCTAGAGGGCAGTATATATTACACAGCTCTCTGAAATGCTTGATTCTGATTGGTCAGTTATTACCCAATAATGACCATCACTAATAGCACTGATGGTCATCCGTGTCTCGCGTATTGCACCACGGATGGACACGCTCTCTCTCGTTTCTTTCAAATTACCAATCAATTATCGATTGTATTTACTGTAAATTAAAACAAGATGACTTTCATATTAACAGTAGGCCTATGGTAATATTGAAAGTGTTCGTTTGCTGCTAGACAAACGATTGTTTTGTACACTGTTATGGACTATAAAATAACAAGCAGGTAAGATTTTAAAGTCGACATGAAATAGTCTTTTCTTCCCTATAGTGACGTATATCCGAGAGAAATAGCTTCTGGAACAAGAACGAATGTGGGGCGGGGTTTGATTTTGTCCATGTGGAATTGATTGGATGGTTGTGGTTTGCTATTGGCTGATCTCATGTGAGTGACAGGTTGCCCCGCCCTCGTCATCAGAGAAGAGAAGAGATGATGTCGCTGCAAGAGGGAGAGGAAGTTATTTTGATTAAAGATTGCGAGGCACATGAATTTAAGCAAATAATGATGTTCACAGATAAATCATTACTCATAAATACTGCAATATTCCATAAAAAAAATTAAATAAAAAAATGTTTTGTCAATTTTGATTTCATGGTGACAATAAAATGGTTTCTTCTCAAATTAATATTTCATGTCCCCCTCATTATTTATGCAGTGAAAATTGTGCAGCCTATTTTGTGGTATGACTGTACATTATCTCTTAAATCTTCATCTTGTTTGAACTCGTTAGCTCAAAGCTGCTTGTCAGGAACTGCTTTTCTTCATGGAAGCTTATCATATATTTCAGCTCAAATCAATATTTTGTGTCAAATTATTTATGGTTACACTTTATTTGGTTACACTTTATTTGAAGGTGTCATTGTTACCGTATTATACTATATTACATTATTACTGTAATTATACATTTCAGTAATATGAATGAATGTACTTACTATAGGGTTAGGGTTAGAATTAGGGTTTGGTTTAGGGCTAATTGCATATAATTATGCTAAATTTACTTAGTATACGGTAACAGTTTATTTTAGTGACCTTGTTACATGTTACATGTGTTATTACTGTTTTGTCCCCTTGACAGAGTGAATGAAAAGAAGTGAGTGAATTGAGACACTGATGAACACCTGATAAGCAGAATCACTGAAGGACAGAGAAACAAGAACAGAAAAAAGAGAAACACTAGAGCTAAAACTGACTTCCAGCAACACTGAGTGGGAAACCAGTTTACTATTATTTCTTTCACACATGTACAAACGTTCTTGAGAATTAACAGATATTTAGTTGGTGATATTTTATTGAAAATAATAAAGATATTATCACCATGATGGAGATCAGTATTTGCTTTGGTCTCTTGACCCTTGACTTTATAATGTTAGTTTATCTCTGGCTGCTTTAACTCTGAGTTTATAAAACACATTTGTTATGGCAAGAGAAAGTCAAGAGGAAGTTGATCAGATATTTTAGGCTGTTGAGATGATGCCATAATCATCCTGGACATGGCTTCCACTAACTCTGATCATAACCTGTATATAAGCTTTGAATTTATGGGTATTTAATATTTATCATATATCTGTTAATCTACAACATGAAATCTGTAATCAGTTATTCTGAAGAATATTGAAATCATATAGTGCATTAAAACATTTTGAACTCCTCCTTGTGTCAGACACACACAGACACCAACAATCAGCACATGAATCTCAACAATGGTGACAATAAAAAGTTTCATGTCGCAATGGATGCTGGGTTCCAGGATAGTATAAAACTCCCAGCATGCACTGATGCATGAATTTAAAAAAAATGATTGCCACCATTGTTGAGATTCACATGCTAATTTTTTATATCTCTGTGTTTCTACAATACAGTGTTGCTCTGTTTCTTTTGTTGTGCATGATGTGTTAAAAATATTCATCATAGTAACTCATTGCTGTAGTTTAACAGTGGTGCTAATGTAAAATTTTTGATAGGCTACATGATTAAACTCTGAATTAACAGACTAAATGATGATTTTAGCATCATAATCAATATAACTGCAATCATTCACTAACCATGTGTGTGCACATGTGTGATCTGCAAAAACACAGTTTAAGCAGCAAGAGAGAAACTAATGTTATTAAGTCAAGAGTCCAGAGCCCAACTAAAGCAAACACTGATCTTTATAATGGTAACTTCAAAACAAACATTTTCAATTAAACATCTCAATAACATCTTCTGTAGATGTATGACAGAAATTAAGTCATACTGGGTAATAATAAGTGTAATAATGTGTAATGGCTGGAAGTCAGTTGTAGGTCTTGTGTTTCTCTATTTTCTGTTCTTGTGTTCCTCTTTCCTTCAGTGATTCTGCTTGTTAACAGCAGGCGTTCATCACTAATGCTCAACAATCACTTACATATTCCCTTAATTATCTCACTGCAACACTGCATCAATGTTACTTTTTACTCTTTGTAGTGTGGATTTTCCTGTGGGGTTGAACGGGTTAACAGCGTAAGATAAAAAGACACACCCACAAAATGTATTTTAACAGTAATAAACTGTAAGTTATAAAACAGGTATATACTGTAACACTGTTGCCAGTAGTTTACTGTAAAATGATTTTTTTTGGGTCACCATTGTGCAGAAGAGTAGAGCCTGTGCTTCAGTCCAGGAGAAGATCTATAGACATTGATGATAAGCTGTGTGTTGCTTTATTTAACAGGTGTGACTGTGTATTTGTGGTCAAGTGGAAATCTTTTTATGTTCAATAGTTTTTTAGTGGTCTCAAATGAAATAAGTTCACAGTAATACTTTGCTCTAGAGGTCTTCTCGGGTCCTAAAAACTGTACCCGACCCGAATCACTACTTACCCGAACCCGACGTGCATAAATTATTTATTTATTTTTTTAAACCCGACCCGAGACAGACCCGATAAAATTTGACCCGAGTCCGACCCGACCTGACGCCATTTCCTTTAGAACCCGACTGGACCCGAACGTAAACGGCATTTACATTGTGCACAGCCTGCAGCCCTGCGTTTCTTAAAAATGCACTTAACATAGACGCGCAAGTAGGCCTACGCGCTGAAGTGCTGAAATGTCAATCACACATCACGGTAACCCATTACATCCTATAAAATTTGGCATAATGTTATTTACCGGACCATACGATGATTAACATTAGAACCACCACAGGATAAAATTTACCGATGGCTGTTTTTCAAATGTAGCCTATAACAGATTTTCAATAAAATATCCAAAGTCTCCCAGTCATTGACTTTTACTAAAATTGTGTTATTTAGCCTACAATCCCGTTGTTAAAAAGTTGTTTAGATAAAACCAGATTAAAAACAAGGCATTAGAACCGCCATAGCAGGTCAAATTTACCATGTAGGCATATGTCTTTATTTTTGCAACTTTTCTTTATTTGAGCAACGTGTCTGCTTACTGTAAACAGTCACACAACGCACGTTCAAAATAAGATGTTTTAGCCTACTCATAAATGTTCAAACTTTGGATTAATTATTAAAACAATTTTTGCAATTTTTATCGTTTATTGTTTGCTGCTATTTATTCAAGTCTGCCCGTTTCCTGAAGAAAATTCCGATCTATGATGTAGCCTAATGAATTTTTTTTTTTTCTGATTACCCCAAGTTTATTGGAGTTGTTCTCTTATTCAAATTATAAATTATATAACTAAGCAAATTAATAACTGAGTAAATAAATGCGGAGGCAACCGTGCTTATAGCCCATTGCACGTAGAAGCGCGGATTCGCTCTCTCACTTAGAAAAAGTGAGAGAACGGTGTCATAGAGTTGTTTTAAATAATGCAATTTTGTTAAATGCCCAACATAGTTTGGGTCTTCTCGGGTCCATTTGGAAAAAGCATATTTATTTTAAATTACCCAAGACCCGAGGCCACTAATACCGAACCCGACCCGTGTCTGAGACATTCGTCTGAGTTTTGGACCCGAAACCGCTCGGGTCTCGGGTCGGACCTCGGGTTTTCGGATCCAAGTGGACCCGTGAAGACCTCTACTTTGCTCACATTATTTATGCATTATACATTTTTGTTAATACATTTGATCAATTTAAGGCAGTCGGTTTCTGCAAGTGAAATGAGTTAACTCGAGTTTTAATTTAGTGCATTTTTACAGTAACATACTGTAGATTACAGTAAAGAACTGTACAATTAACAGTATATTACTGGCAACAGTGTTGCCCGTATTTTACTGTAAAAAAATTTACCTTAAAATAAAGTGTAACCTGTGTGTCTAATTATTTATGGTTACACTTTATTTAATGCATCCTTGTTACAGTGTAATTATACATTTAAGTGATATGAATGAACTACAATTACTTACTATAGGGTTAGGGTAGGATTAGGGTTTGTTTGAGGGTTAGTTGCATGTAATTATGCATAATTTACTGTTATTACTATGGTAAGTACATGTAACATATATAACAAGGACACTGTAGAATAAAGTGTAACCTAGTACACTATACTATTATAACTACATTTAACATATAACAAGGACACTGTAAAATAAAGTGTCGCCTTATTTACTTATGTGGCAAGTCGACGTGAAATAAGTGGGATGATGTACATCTGGATACAAACCTTGTTGGGTTTTTTGTTTTGCTATAACGACTGCCAGGATGTACGTTATCCTTGCGTAGAGTAATTATTCCTCAAGATGCAGTGAGTGATATATGAGTTTTTCATTCTTAACAAATTGTATAGTACAGTTCTCCTTCAGGCGGGTTTAACCATGGTGCTTTCTCTCACGTTCAGCTACACTGACCTTCACACAAGCTCTGAAGAGTCAAATCAGCCTGTAAATAAAAACTCATAGTGTAGCACACACTGATTCACACACACTCTTCATTCACGGTCAGGCGTACTGACACACAGTCAGGATGCAGGTGCACTAATAACTCAATAGCCTGGCTGGAAGTAGACCTCTACTTAATACTGCTCAAACACAAACAAAAACACACAAAACACCAGGTCTGCGTCGCTATCTGGGCAATGATTGAATGTTGACATAATACTGACATGATTCTAAGATTGTACAGGCTGCCAGACCCTCACAAAGGACGATGTGAAGAGCTTTGGCAACATCACAGGCCCTGACAGAGTCGTGTAAATAGAGCTCGTTGTGAGGATTCTGGCAGATGCTGAGACTGTGAACACAACATCCCCCTGTTCTCCAACTATAGCTGGCTAAATCACAACACAACTATTGATGACCGGCTGAATGACTTAGCAGTGTAGCATTTAAAGGAAGGAAGCGGTGGTCTTTGTACCTCCCAAAAGCTGTCCATGGCCTCATCAGAGACAGTGGATTCATCGTAAGAGCCAGACATCGTGCTGGGTGATGCGAAGCAAGACTGAACACGTCTGCAGAAAAGCGGACTTCCTCAAGCACTAAAAGAGAGAGAGAGAGACACAGAGACACTGTTTGGACACCTAAGTCACACTCAAAATATGTATGAATGCCATTTCAGTAGATAACTAAACATCAAAACAACTGGCATTTGTTTGAAAGGAAGCACAAGCACAATTTTCAAACAAAACATTTCACAAAACGTTTGTCGGAAATGATAAACCAAAAGATAAAATACTCAGATTCAAGAGAAGAAGTGTGGTTATCAAACACCAGTGGAATAACCAGAGGACCTCATTTATAAAATGTTACGTAGAAACCGTCCTACATTCGATAATGTGCGAGTGTGTGATTCAGAGAAACGAATGGACACACTAAAACACGTGCGTACGCCTCTCTTCCAATGTGAAATCTGTTTCTGCGTTCTCCCGACGAGCCTCTACTTCAGATTACGGGAAGCACGTCCGGTTTGGGGAAGTTCCACTCAAAAAAGAATGAAACAAATCATTTCAAATCATAAGGTTCGATGAGTTCGCACGAATTTGAGCGTGCAATCTGCGTACGAACGTTTTCATGATTCATCAATAACTTTCGTTATAAAATGTATTCTAAATTTACGAAACAATTTAAGAACCACAGAAACCACTCGTACGCAAAAATCACATACTCTTGGAGGCCTTAAAAACATGTTAAGATGGAATTTTAAACAGATATGGATCTTAAATAGGGAGCGTCATGTTTGCTGAGAGCGACGAACGCAAAGGCTGTGTGGAAAGCCCTTATATGGGCATGGTTTGAGCGTGTGTAATGACTAACCTCATTTACATTTACATTTAGAAGACTGAATTCCTCAACATCTGAACAATGATAAGAACAGATTCGTGTGCACAGGTGTTAGGTGGAAAGTTTTTGTTAGAAGTTCCAGTATGCATATGAATAGGGTATGCAATTATTACTGAATAAGACCCAATGTCATCACATTGTACCCAGTTTAAAAAAAGTGTACTATTGCGTTCATAGAGCGAACCTCTCGCTGATTGTTTACAAGGAGAAGTGAGTACACCAGCTAGTACCATGAAGACGGTTAAGGTGTGTTTCAGTTTAGTTTGCACCAACCCAGGGTTTTAGACACCATGAAAGTGGTTTGGCTTTTAGCAGTGTTCATCACAACAGTAACGGCTAACCTGTGCTGTGTTATAGATCTCAAACTGAAATTGGACCAATCAGCTGTGAGCAAAGTAACACATCTGATGCAATAAAGTCACTCCCCATGTTTGTACTCAAGAAAAAATTGTCGGGTATTTAGCAATGCTTATTTATAATAATAATTATCTATACGTATCAGACAGCAACATAGTGTCGGCCCAGATCCGGGCCACATCTGGTACATGTGGATCTGGTACATGTCGACCCATAGCAGATGTGGGCCGGATCTGGGCCAACACTATGTTGCTGTCTGGGTAACTTCACAACTTTTACTTGCACTGATATAGCAAGATTTTTTCTTTAAGTTGTCCTCTTTATAGACAGCTCTTTTTTTTATAACAGTGAAAACACGAATTGCTGGAAAATTTCGTCAATGGTGGGGAAAGAGTTAACTAGACAAAAGACAAAGACAAAAGAAGTAATTATGAAATACCATATAAAGATGTACTTTTAGTGGGTCAAAATGCACCCTTAAATTAAACAAATTTTATTTAATATAAATGTAAGGTATAGAATGTTTTTATTGAATTATTAATAACATGTTAACATGTGTCTGAAAACCTTGCATTCAGTTTGCACTTATGTATAAAAGTATATTATTTTACATATTCGTAATAAGGATCCTTTTTTCAAAAGTGTTCTTTTCACAAGGGTTTGGCAGACGCATATATCCAAAGTGACTTGGCATTTAAGGAAGACATGCATTTTATCAGTTAATGACTTGCTGGAAATCATAGCCATGACCTTGGTGCAGTGCTCCGCTGTTCGAGCTTCACTCCTGTGAACACTCATAAGTCTGCTGACTACATGCGCAAAAAGGCTAGAAATGCTACGTTACTAATTAACACATTTTATTTACTGCAAATTGCTTATCAAAGGAAAACAAACAATTGCTGTCAAAACTAATTACAGCAAAAATAAAGCAGAAGCTTTGTGACCCACTCTACCACAACATGGCTTCACAAACCTAGAACTATATCTGAGGCTGATACACACAGATTCATAGCACAGCAAACCTGCACCCCTGAGCAATGCAAAAGTGAATGTGGTTTAATGAGTCTTTAACCCAGTTTCTAAAACCCAGATTCCTTAAGCCCACAATGTCTGATGACACATATTGAGCACAGTAGAGGAAGCATAATGACACAGGCAGCCATCTTATAAGAGTCTTCAGATTTCAGTTTATTAGCTATTTGCTCCTCATGGCTACATAATGGCCAACTAACTAGCATACATACATGCATACATACATACATGAATACACACATACATACATACATACATACATACATACATACATACATACATACATGAATACATACATGAATACACACATACATGCATACATACATGAATACACACATACATGCATACATACATGAATACACACATACATACATACACACATGCATGCATACATACATGAATACACACATACATGCATACATACATGAATACACACATACATGCATACATACATGAATACACACATACATGCATACATACATACAAACACACATACATACATACACACACACACACACACACACACACATACATACATACATACATACATGAATACACACATACATACATACATGCATGCATGCATACATTCATACTGTACATTCATTCATTCAAACAAAATCATTATTCACTAGTGATGTTTGCATATTCAATGAAGACACACTGTACTGAAATCACTGAATATACATTAACAGAACAGACCATACACTGTAAGAAAAAACATGTTTCGTTACGTTTACAGACATTTCCTTTAAGCCTAAAAAAACACAACATAAAGCCTATTTCGAAATACAATGAAAACACATGTGAAAATTCCTTCATCTAAACACTACACTGTGCCCAATTTCTCTAACTGACTGTTTTTAGAGCATATAGATGGTTTAATGGGATTTTCTACAATCATTTCTGAGAAAGCTGTCTATTCCTTCTGAACAATGGGGTACTGTACACTAAACAAACTGTTTAAGACAATAAGAGTGTTTACACAGAATATATTGACTTTTTTTGCTCAACACACTTTTAAATGACCTTTTCTAGCGTTACCTCTACAAATTATTTTGCTTTTATGCATGTTAATGCTCCTAGGTCAAGCATGACAATTCTTTCTTAAAACAAAGTGTACTTTCTTATAACTCACTAATTTGAATTAGAAGTGCCCATGAATCATGTCATGAAACCATATCCACTTCACAATTCTACTTCACAACATGTATGATGATGCCAAGACTGACTCATTACATTTCTCATTTATGGTTAACCAGTCATCATTTTAACATCATGTCATAGAAAACATAGAGGCGAAGCTGATATCAGCAATCCCTTTGTGTTCAGTGTCAGGAGGACAACAGTACAAGTGATATTACTAATACTAATATTTCATGATTAGCGAGACTGTCCGTATTCAGCTCTCTTTTCATTCAGATTATGAAGACCAAAATGAGAGAATATTGTTTCTCTGCTAGAGATGTCTTGGGGAGCAATTCAATAAGAATAAAGAAATATAGCTGCAAGCAGTGATACGGGGCCAAGCCCCTGAAGCAGCAGCAAGAGCAGTGAAGAGAAAGAAAAGTAAAAATAGCAGAAATTGAACATACATGAAAATGAACTCTACCCCCTAGAGTTTATTTTCGTAAAAATTGGACAAAATTTGAAGGAGAAGTAGTGAAAAAATAAATACTGTACTTTTCAAAATTGCCACTACTGTAATGGGCGGAGTCTTAATGTAAGATATTGATTGAGATTGATTGTAAGAATCATCGCTGATGATTGATTGTGATCATTATGATGAGAGGAATCAGGTGTACTAAGTGTCATTTTTCTAGATCAAAGGGTTCAAAAGTCAAACCATTTCAATGTTGAATATTTGAACTGGTGGTGGCACTATAGAGTTGGTCCTAGAGACTCCAAAATTGGTACAATTACTATTCATTACCATCACTACATCACTACAAGTATCCGTTGATAGGGCTGCCATTGACTCCCATTCGGGAAATAAGAAAACTAATGGATACAATAGGGGCTATCCCCTTCGGGGCTTGGCCCCTAATAACTACACCAAGGACGATAAAATATTAATTATATTTGTTTGTGAATAGTGCACAAATAAGTCCACACAACAGGAATAACATTAACAACACATATCATTGCAATCACTTTAAGAATGATTCTTTTGCTGCAGCAGATGTCAATAAAAACATTGACAGCCAATCAAAATCTGTGCAGAAAGCGTGGCACAATTCCCCATCTTGCAGGTCAGCTTTGGGTTGTGTAGGATGGAGCAGGCTAGCAGGATCTGGAGGACTTGCAGGAGTTGGACACGATCACTCGTGCACTATATGATCCAGGCACCTTCCAGACAGCAACACAGTGTCGGCCCAGATCCGGCCCACATCTGGTCCGGGTGGAATCCATGGATCTGGGCCGACACTACGTTGCTGTCTGGGCTGAGTCTGCTTTTTTAATATGTTTCATGTTGAAACACATATAGGGCCCTATCTTGCACCCAGCGCAATTGACTTTGTACACCGACGCATGTATCATTCCTATTTTGCACCCGCGCAAAGCGCGCTTTTCCCTCCACAGACGCACGTCGCTAAACTAGGGTGACCAGATGAGATTGGCTGAAATTCGGGGGGGGGGGGGTCTATGGGTCTGGGGTGACGGGATGGGGGGCTTCTATGATATCAGACTGCGTAGCCTATAATAAAAGAACCAAACATATTTTTATTCAAAGATCAACAGTCTGTCATTATTCTTTAGTCTGCCACAAAAAACAACAACATTAAAATCATGAACTCAAATGTCATTGTGAAAAGAAAAAAAAAACAATGACTGTTAAAGGGATCCATTGATTTGTTTTATAAAATTAAATTCTTTATATTTTTATTATCTTGAGTTGTTTTCCCATATTTTCTATTTTTATGTTTGTATGTTGTCTAAGTTGTTAATATTATTTTTTTAAATAAATCCTTTTTTAAATGTTTTACATTTGTTTGGATGATTGTCATTTATGAAAACCTGTTATATTTGAGTGAAAATAATCTTTTAGCCTCATTTTGTTGTCTATTACATGTATATGTAGTCCTTCAATAGCTGTGTAATTGATGATTAGTCTATTCTTGGGCTATGGTTAGACGTCTATTAGATTTTCACTGACAGCCCAAATTCAGCCTTGTTTTAGCCTAGACCCATATTGACTGTCTATTAGACGTATATATGTAGTCGTTTAATAGCGGTCTAATTAATGACTAGTCTATTCTTGGGCTATGGTTAGACGTATATTCTAGGGCTATGGTTAGACGTCTATTCTTGGGCTATGGTTAGACGTCTATTCTTGGGCTATGGTTAGACGTCTATTCTTGGGCTATGGTTAGACGTCTATTAGATTTTCACTGACAGCCCAAAATTAGCCTGATTTTAGCCTAGACGTCTAGGCTATGTTTAGACGTCTATTAGACGTCTATTAGACGCAAAATTGCTTGCTGGGTTGTAAGTAACAGTGCATAAATCAGACCTTTCAGTGTAGCCTAACGCTAATAAGCTTAAACGACGTTTTGCAGTGCCGCGAACAATCAATCACAATCAATCACTCCTTTACGCGTGCAGCACTGTCCTCGCGGCTGCAGCAACTTGCGCTCTAATAATAGGCAAAATAGGCTACAGAATATTTCGTTCTGTATTGACAGGTGCAATATTTGAAAATCGATCATATATTTTTTTTTATTACATTTATATCTGCATTTATGTAAAAACTTAAACTTTCAAACATCAAAATGTCATTTATTAATATGTTTTCATGTGAAAATGACATACAAACATCTTTTCCTATTCTATTTTGCCTGGAAACGCTTCCAACACGCTTGCGTGTCGCGTGAAAAATAGGCGTCGGTTCTATTTCTAGCATGCACGCGTTTTCCGCGCGGCTCGAGGATTAGAAGTGTCACGCAGGCAGTGTACAAGCTCTAACCTGTTAACAGGGGAGCCGACATAAAAACGGACACGCCACGCAGCCAGTGTGTCGCCGGCCTCAACCTCCGCAGACAGTTTTTAATGTTTATAAGACAATAACTACTCAAGATTTTGCTTTAGTATAATTTTCGGGACAATTAGGGCCAGATTCGGGACAACAGTTTAGATTTCGGGACTGTCCCGAATTTTTCGGGACGTCTGGTCACCCTACGCTAAACTAGGGAATGAACTTGCGCTCCCGGGGGCGGTTCAGCGCAAAAAAGGAGGCGTGTTCCGGCGCAAACGTTCCTTCATGCTATTTTACAGGTTTAGAAAACAATTGCGCCACTAACCAGGAAAAAATAGTTTAAAGTCAGTGGCGCGTTGCGCATGTTATTCATATGCTATTTTAAGGGCGCATGCTTGGCCATAATCAATGTAGCGTGTGCACAACGCGCACTTTGATTCTCTCATCTACACAGAAGCAGCAGTTTTCATTTTTGCAAATCATACATTATTACGATAGATAGATAGATAGATAGATAGATAGATAGATAGATAGATAGATAGATAGATAGATAGATAGACAATTTATTATAAAAGCATACATCTAGCTTACACATTTACCCAAATTATCATACGCTTGTTTAACCGAAGTTAATTTGGGTGGGTTTCTCCATTTCAATGTAACTTCTCTCTTTTACGGCCGTGACGAGAGCGTTGCTCTCCTCGGCTGTGAACCGCTCCTGGCGCGCGTCTGGCAAATCCGCCATTACAATAGCAATCCGCTATAGAACAAGCGCATCTGCTCTTAAAGGGAATGTGAGATGACGCTCTGATTGGTTTATTTCACGTTACGCCCAAACCACACCTATGAATAATGAAGCTACTTCAGACCAACCCATTTTAGATTTGCGTCGGGCGCAAGAGTCATTTATCCCGCCGGGAAAATAGCAACAGCGCCCAAGACCCGCCCACAAAGTTACTTGCGCTTTGCGCTTGACACTTGCGTTTCAGATCGTTAAAATAGGGCCCATAAACCTGGATATATGCCTGATTATATAATTCTCCTCCATAATTTGATGAATCATTGGTGCTATGATAAACAAAACATGTAAACCATCTCTTTTAAATAGCACAATATTAATTGCAGCAGACAAAGCGCTGATTTTGTGAAACGATGTGGCAACCCAGACAGCAACATAGTGTCGGCCCACATCTGGCCCACATCTGGTTACTTCATTTACATATGCATCTCATAATGGTATACAATAACTGATCCTTGTGAAAAAGAAGTACACTGTAGCATACTTTTAAAAAGAGACTATACTTAAGTGTGGAATTAATGTATTATGTAATAGGAGGACACTTACTGTTATTTTAAATTAGATGAAAATGTATTATAGTTTAAATTTATATTTAATGCTTAATATGCTTATTATATTAAACCCTTTAGTGCTTTTTGACCCACTTAAGAAGGACATAATTACATCTTTATATGTAATTTCATTATTACTTCAAAAGTTTACTGCCAAATATACTAATTTGGCAAACTAGAATATACTTTAATGTAATTTTATTAAAACATGTATGTCTTGTGTTTAAATATATCAAGAAATGCACTTTTGTAATGAAGTTGCAATTTAGTTAATTTAAAATATATTAACCTAAAATCTAATATTGAATAACACCCTATACTTAAAGTAGTTTAAGTGCTTTACACGCGCTTTAGTTTGTTAGTCAACACATCAGAATGAGTGCACTTTTTTGAAGCATTACACAAGTTTATTAAAAACACAGTGACTTAAAATGCACTTCAAGGTAAAACATTTAATTTGACATTACTACAAAGTGCACTTAAGTGTGTTAAAGGGATAGTTCACCCAAAAATGAAATTCTGTCATCATTTATTCACCCTTACAGTATGTTGTTTCAAACCCATATTTATTTCTTCTGTTAAACACAAAAGAAGATATTTTGAAGAATGTTGATAATCAAACACTTTACGGTAGACTTGACTTCCATAGTAGCAAAAAAATACAACATTCTTCAAAATATCTTCTTTTGTTTTCAACAAAAAAAAATAAAAAAATACAGGTTTGGAAAAACTTGAGGGTGAGTAAATGATGACACATTTTCATTTTTGGGTGAACTATCCCTTCAAGAAACATGACTGCGCTCTCTTTAGAAACACCTAAGCTGTTTTTATTTTATTTTAATTTTATTAATATGTTATGTTTATAAGTTTTTAAATTTACATTTAAGATTTGAAGTACACTACAAGTTCACATTCAATACAATCAAGCACATTTCTTTTTCACAGGGGAGGACACTCGATTGCAAGTGGTTAGTAATGTTTTTGCACCAATGCTGAGTGCAATTCTGGCACCACCGTAAAGTGAATTTGCCCTAAAGTGAAAAATAATGGCTGCTTCTGTCACTTCGCTGGCATTTTATCACAACATTTTCTGAACTGAGTTACAATACGCTAATTACAGTGATTACACCGAGTCTAACATAAATTGTTGCCAGCAACTTGAAAAAACTATCATTAGTTATTATCAGAAGACAAGACAGTGCTGTAATGTGAACTTCTCACTGCAGAGCTGAATCTGCTGCTGTTTCTGTTATTCCTGTAGGATTATCCATTGAGCTACATAAGCGTATCAAAAGAGGTTATTTACAGTATTTATATTCATGATACTGTCATTTAGATATTTAGAAGACTGTAGGAGAAAGTCTAGATTACAGCTTTGCTCACTCTCAACCAACTTCATGAGATTCACGGGATGTCTTTTCAACAGGACCTCATGCGTCCTGGACACTTTTTCCTACAATATCCACGAAATCTCACCCATGTAAACAAACAATAACAATAATAATAAAATACATGTTTAGAGAAATGCATAGGCATATATTTATGCATTTTATCAAAAGCATGCAGATCAAAAAGACATAAGAACATTTCAGTGGAGTGTGTCCAAGCATTTGACTTGTAGAGGATATTTCTAGCAATATCATGTTAGTTTTTGATAGTAGTTTTCATAAAAGATAAATCACTGATCTACTCGAAAATGCCCAAAACACCCCTAGCAGAACCAAACGTAAGGAAATGCTCTTCCATTCACACAGAATTTAGCTCTTGGTTTTGAAAAAAAAAGAAAAACCCCTATGAACTTACCAACAGTGAACCCATCCACAAACAATGTTAGGACCTTTTAAGAGTAAAATGTTCCTGATATCATTACACAGGTCCGGCTGGTGATACTAGCTGTGTGTGTTTTTTGTTCTCCACTAGATTCTTATGCGGTCTGGGTTTTGGAGTGTGTCAGGAGCTCATGTAGAGGATAATCCTGCGGTGTTCTACTTGAATGGCTTAGACAGCATGAGGCAAGGGGTTACGGGGAGGAGCGAGAGAACGAGAGAGAGAGAGAGAGAGAGAGAGAGAGAGAGAGAGAGAGGGGGGGGACACTGGGGAACATTGTGATGGAAAGTTGCTGGGTTGCTCTGGTGAGAGGAAATGTGTACATTTGCTTTTGGTTTTTCCCCAATACAGAAATAAAGACAATACACTTTCATGACTGTTTCTGAAAGGGCTAGTTCACCCAAAAATGAAAATTAGCCCATGATTTACTCACCCTCAAGCCATCCTAGGTGTATATGACATTCTTCTTTCAGACGAACACAATCGGAGTTATATTTACAAATTTCCTGACTCTTCCAAGCTTTATAATGGGAGGCAAGATTTTGAAGCCCAAAAGATGCATCCATCCATCATAAAAAGTAATCCATACGACTCCATCTGTAAAACTTTATTGGCTATAGTAACTAGCTTCCTGCAGATGACCGTACACGTAATACACGAGTCGACTAGCGCCATAGAGTAACCCCTGACGCGATGTAGGAGTATCTTATGTAGAAATTCTCCAACATTTCTCTTTAAATTTCTCGTTTTAGACTTCTAATCTGTGACCAGTGTTTTATTTTGCTCTATCCTCTGCACTCTTTCGCCCCCCTTCAGTATTCATTTACAGATTTTTAACAGTACTTTGCTTGCTTGCTCTCCATCTGTCTTTCCTTTATTTACAAGGACTGTCAATCAATTATTCATTATTTAAACCATTATATTAATGTGGTAGATTAATTATGAACAATCTGGCTAAGTCAATATATTGTTCATTTGGTTACACTTTATTTTAAGGTGTCATTGTTACAGTGTAATTATATATTTATGTCAATGCATCGGTCAAGTGTAACTCTTTCACCCTAAAACCATGCGTACAGCCATCTGCCGGAAACTAGTTATTATAGCTAATAAAGTTATAAATATGGATATTTTTCTTACACAATCGTATGGCTTCGCTTCAGCAGGCCTTTATCAACCCCCTGGAGTTGTATCACTTTTTATAATGGATGGACACGCTTTTTTGAGCTTCAAAATCTCATCCTCCATTCACCATTCATATTAAGCTTGGAAGAGCCAGGGTATTTTATAATATAACTCTGATTGTGTTCGTCTGAGAGAAGAATGCCATATACACATAGGATGGCTTGAGGGTGAGTAAAGCATGGGCTAATTTTCATTTTTGAGTGAACTATCCGTATAGTACACCTTTAAAAGGCACTTTGTAAAAATGTCAAATTACCAATTTTATTTTAAATGAAATTTTAACGCATTAACTTTCACTAAGAATCTTTTGTTAGCTTTAAAGTACACTTATTTTGATGTGTTGACTAACATACTAAATCACATGTAAAACAGGCTACTTGATAATCATTTAAAATGTGGTGTGTTATTTAAGATCACATGTACAGCTAATATATTTTCAATATTTATTTATATATTATAATTTTTATATTGTCAGAGATTCACACACAACATGTTTAATGCATCTAATTAAACCTGCAAGCAGCCAGAGAAACAACACAAGGCTCCTGAAGCGAAGCCTCCACAGGTTTGGACAACTAAAATAAATCCAGTGACGAAATAAGGGAATAGTCAGGTGAACTGAGGGGACGATGTTCTGGTGGACATGGATCGACACAGACAGAAGGAGAGAGAGAGAGAGAGAGAGAGAGAGAGAGAGAGAGAGAGAGAGTTGTGTGTGATTATGGGGTGCACAGAGACATGTCATTATTAGCATGACATCATCACCTTGGCAACAGTGATGTAATGAGGAAACATGCCATGTGTTCGAGGCAGACTTTAATTCGGCATTCATTTACAGATTTTTAACAGTACTTTGCTTGCTTGCTCTCCATCTGTCTTCCTTTATTTACAAGGACTGTCAATCAATTATTCATTATTTAAACCATTATATTAATGTGGCAAATTAATTATAGGAACAAACTGGCTTAGTCAATATATTGTTCATTTGGTTACACTTTATTTTAAGGTGTCATTGTTACAGTGTAATTATATATTTAAAGGGCCCCTATAATAGATTTTTGAAAATGACCTTTCATGTAGTGTGTAACACAGCTCAAAGTATGTCAGTCAATGAAATGAATCGTTTTTCAAACAAGTCATAAGTCGTTTCGTTGTGACGTCAAGACGAAACATTAGCATTTTGCTCGCCCACTTACACCAGGGAAAACTCGAACCTCAAACCAGCAGCTGATTCCTGTGGATACTGGACAGCATCATGTCGAGAAGACGCTGTGCTCTACAATGTGAAGGTAAAGCCAGTTTTCACTGCCCAAGGACGAGCATGTGAAGAATCAGTGGTTAAAGTTCATCTTTACCACAATACCACAGCAGTATAATCCTACACTTTTGCTGTGTTCCCTTTATTTTACTGACGACTGCTTCTCAAATCTCGGAGTTAAATGCAGGATTCACAAACCATTTTTACTCTTGAAAGATGGTGTTAAAAATACTTAGTTTTGAGTTTTATATTGTGTAGATCTCTTGCTAACTGGCTAACTCACGTTATTAATACTTCTGCTAATCAGCTGTGGGCCACTTTAACCTATAACTGTGTCTATTAATGCAGATCGTCTGTCGTTCTCACTACTTTGAGGAAAGATTTGTTTTACCAACGTTTATGTTACATCAGATCATTCACGCTAGACCTCGGCTAATGTATACATTGCATACATGCACTGTTATTGATACAGTTTCCACGTGTTCACCGCAATATATTAGAAAAATACTCTGTAAATAAATTAGTACAAGTAAAATAATGGGTTTGTTGATGGGCATGCACTTGTTAATGCTGATGTTGAGGAATTACAGTTGCAACATCTCATAATGTCCCTCAAACTGAGTAGTGTATCACTGAGAGACACTGAGTCCTGCTCGAGTCATCCTTGCGATGGAGGTTCGGGTTGAATAACTAGTTCTTCCAATGTTTCATCATCGGACTCGCGCTCGGATTGATATGGTAAAATCGGCATCATCGTTCGTTACTATGTTTAGTTTGCGGTGTAGGAAGCCTCAGGACAAGCAGAGCTGACGTTGTTATGGCAATGTACGTTTTTGTTTTCGACGCGCGCTGTACACGGTAAACCAATCACAACAGACTGAGCTGTCTGGCCAATCAGAGCAGAGTAGCTCGCGGAAAGGAGGGATTTATGGAGATTGATTCATCTGACGTGTCGTTTGAGAATCATTGAAAATGTGGTGATGTGCAAATGTATATTATGAGGAAATGAAACAGTTTTTTGGCCTTTGATACATGTAAACATGTTGTAGGAGACTCCACAACAACATTAGGAAACTTTAAAATTGCATAATAGGGGCACTTTAAGTACTGAGTAATATTAATGAACTACATGTACTTACTATAGGGTTAGGGTAGGATTAGGGTTTGGTTGAGGGTTAGTTGCATGTAATTATGCATAATTTACTGTTATTACTATGGTAAGTACATGTAACATATATAACAATGATAATGTAAAATAAAGTTACCGTGCATTTTTACAAACAAACTTGCAAAAAGACGTTTTGCATTTGGTACTTCAAGCTTTAAATGCTCTGATGGTTGGTAATATTAGGGACTACACATACAGGTCAGAGAACATTATTAAATGTCTACATATCAGCATAACTACATCTATGTTCTAAATTAATGTGTTAAATTGAAACCCTTAATATTTATGTTTAGCAGCTACTTTTATCCACAGCAATTTATAGTGCATTTAAGCTATATATTTTTATCAGTATGTGTGTTTGCGACCTGGTCTACCAGCCTCAGATGTCACGGCTGAACCAAAATATAACATATACAAAATATACATCAGAAATGAAAAATATACATCAGAAATGAAAGAGAAGTGCCGTGAACTGAATCATACTGTCACGCAATTGTCTGTGGCTTCTCTTATAAAAAAAAATTTTTTTTCTTTTCTTTTTTTTCGCAAACTCTAAGAATAGATCAATCTAAATGAATGTTTAAGAGCAAATATGTTGAAGATTAGCAGATGGGCTGTTGGTTCATAAAATTATAAGCTATTTCATCAGCGGTTTAATCAGCATAGTGAAGCCTCTCCTCCATTGACATCCATTTAAAAAAAATATATTAAAAAAGGCCTCTTGTCTCCTTCCTTGTGTAACGCAGCATTAGCAGGCGTTTTTCAGGTGCAGACTTGCCTTCGAGTGGCTTTGGCCAAACCCCCTCATGGAAGAAGAACGCCGCTGTCGTGTTTATAACTTTGAAAATGAGTGCTCATTGCAGTAAACTTGCACAACGTTCTTGAATGAATCATTTATTAGATGCACGCTGGTCTGTTATTGTAGGACGTATTGACATCGACGTTACATTTTCACACCCCTAAACATGACGCGAAGCAAAACAAACTGTGATTGTTTGCTTTACATGTCGGTCAGATGGACTCTGGTAAGTCCTTGGCCAATGAAAGCCATCAGTCTGAACGTCTTGCTACGTGAGACTAGTTGAGCTTCAGGGAAACCAAAGAAGAGGGAAGAAATGGGATCAGGACAAAGAATAATGACTTGTGCAACCTGGCCATAATTCATTTCTGGAGCACTAAATGCTGCACCACTTTGTTTCATGAAATAGTACGTCACTATTTCTTGGATGGTTTTCTTTGAAAACACTGTGTTAACAAATGTCTAGTGAATGAAAACTACCGCACAAACATGTAAACCTATTATAGTAAGCAGATTTCAGAGACTGCTGCTAAATATATCACACCAGTCTCCCTGGTAAGTATACTGGCCTGATAAGAAGTTTCTAATTAATAGAAACAAACTATTAGATTTGAACTATTGAACTATTTGAACTATTAGACACAAACATTAGATTACTTTTGTCCACAGTCACTTAAAGCACTGCATTATGATTTGCAGTGCCTACTTTCACAGTCATTTGACTTTAATAATGCATATATGATTTGAAACATCTGAAAAGACAGTTAAAACCAACTTTAGATCATAATAAGTTGAATTCTGAAATGTTGCTTGACTGGATACATCGCTCCATGCTCTTCTCCATCATTAAAAAGCTCAGATAATGCTCATCTCCATCATTTGATGAATTATTGCTGCCATAATTGCTAGGAAAAAAAGTATATTTTAAATTAAAAATCTGTTTGCTTTCCACAAGCGGAAATAGAGCATTGTTAACTGTAGCAGACATATGAGGCACAATCTATAATAAGCCTTATTTGCATAGAAAGGAGGCATGATTGGGCTGAAAACATCAGCACTTAAATAAATACCCTCTTCTCTCATCCTTCACTGTCGTGAGAGATACCAATCTCATTATCAATCACGCCACTCATCCTGCATGCCAGAATTAGGGGCCGTTTACACGATACCATTTTCAACTAAAAACATAAAACTGTGTATGCATTTTGGCCGTTGATTTACACGACAACGGCGCTTTGTGTGCGTGAAAACACAAAGTTTTGAAAATGGGTTTCAAAGTGCACATTTTTGAAAACGGTCTCCGTTTAAACAACAAAATTGTGAGTTTCTGAAGACGATGACATCATGCACATGCATATTACCTGTTCAGTCTATAGTGTTTCATCGCCATCTAATGGCCTGGCTGCAGAATACAGCGTTTTTTAGTCGTTTTTGCGGATCTGTGTGAATGGGGATCGTTTTGACAATGGAGTTGTCTGTACGCAGAAAAGTCAAAGGAAAAACTACTCAGTTTTAAGCAACTAATAACTAATATAAAAACTAATATAAAATGGTGTGAAAATTAAATCAAACTAAATTCAATCCATTTTTTTCAGACTCTTAAGCTCATGCACTGTGTTCTCGAGTAAATAAAATACTTGATAGCTCTGTCAAAAATATTTGAACCGCAAGGAAGGACCTTGTTTATCTTTGCCTGAGATAAACAAAGAAACTGGGAACAAATGAAAGTATGTAGCAAGTGTTGTGAAATGGTGAGGGAGGAGTGTAAGAGAGAGAGAGAGAGAGAGAGAAAGAGAGTGTGAGAGAGGCTGATCACCCAGGTGAGCTCTGGCTAAACAGATCAGAGCAGAGACGCCACAGCTAATAACCGAGGAGCTTACAGCATGTAAGAAAAGCATGCTGGGAGTTGCCAGGGAACAGCGCTCCCTCAGATAGGGCTTTCATCAGAAGAAGCCTGATTGGCTGAGCTGTGATTAAGCAAGTCATGTGACTGGAGGTTCAAGGGGTCTGATGTAATGTGGAAGAACGGCCATTAAGAGATTAATCATCAGAGAGAGAGAGAGAAAATGTGTGTTTGTGATCCTCTGGCGACACAGTGATCGTTAGAAACATCTATTTTCCGGAATGATTTTGTGATTATAGTAAATAGTAAATATAAAAAGTAGAGATGATCTAGTTTAGTGGTTCAGCTCCACCTTAAGATGTTCAGTGGTTTATCTCTAAACTCAGCATGTTACACACACTCGTGACACTCCCATCAGGCTGTTGGCAAGAGAAAGCGTGACCAAAATCAAGATAGAAAGAAGGAGAAACAGGAGACGGGATGAGAAAGCTACAGTCCCAAATATGTGTTATTTCCCTGAATGAGATTCCTGCAGTCATCGCTCTTCGCCAACGCAGTGATGACTGCCTAAGGTTTAGGTTTAGTGACAACATGTTACAATGTTTACATGGTACAATTTCTGGTAAACTACGTTTTTGTTATTATTGCTTGACACAAATTTCACGATTTCAATTAAATTAAATTCTTGTGATTTGATTTAATATTGACTCATTTGGATAAATATTAGGTACACAAGATAGGCGTTAATTTTTCTCAAAAAAAAAAAAAAAAAAACCTCACCTAATGCTGTAAACATACAGAGAGCCCTATCAGCTGGTAGTATTATTTAAGGTTAAAAATAGACTAACTCAAATTAAATATAATGCGTTTTTTTTTTATATATATATATATATATATATATATATATATATATATATATATATATATATAATAACAACTTTAGTAAAAGTAAAATAAAATATGTCAAGTAAAAATATAATAAATATGTAATATAATACACATATTTAGCAAAATACTCTCTATAGCTCTTTTTTTCTGGCCAACCGCTAGCCCATATTATGATCATTAAATGGCTTTCCTGAGGTAAATGTTGTGTGACATAATTGTTCTCCAGCTGTTTTATTGACCCCTTTCCGCGGATGAAAAACACTGACTGATCGATATCATGTATGAGGAATATACATTTCGGTAAGTTGTACTGTATCTTTCAATAGTGTTCGTGTTTATTTACTATTAGCTAGTAGAGATGATCGGGTCACGTGCCACTAGGGATCTGTCACGTAACATTTACAAGCGCCAAAACGGTATTTATTGTTTGAATTTCGTAATAAAATTGACAGAATCTGAGAGCTGAGATTTTTTTATATCATAAGTAACTGCTCTGTCTAGTCTGTCGGTCTCCGTGTCCTCTTTGCTTCGCGATTTTTCTGTGCGTGAGAAAATGGATGTGTGGAGTGAGAGAGTGTGAAAGTGTCAATCGCGTGAGTCTCACGGTGAATGTGTGAGTGTTGGCAGCTCTGGAAAATGTAGGCCTTGTCTCAAAACCTATTGACCGTGCTTTTTGGTCATGAAAAACTGCTATCATTGCATTTTTGGAGTACAATGGAGAACCATATAAATGGCATGGTATATAATTGTCTTTTTGTGCCGTGGTATATATCTAAACACCATAGCATTACCATTTGACATCATCATTATCCTGATAGGGCTACAGCATTTTTGAAAGGATGGGAAGGAAAAGCCACTCACCATGCCAATAGCACTCCTCACATGAACCGTGCAAGAGGCTAAGCTCATTTTAACCAAGCGGTCAAAGCTGGTTAGCATGGTCCAGTTAGCACCTCCTGGGAGACGCACTGTGCTTTCTGTCCAAATGAAAACTGTAATATATTTTGATAGGAGGCTGACTCCGGAGGAAAGAACGACAGACACTCGCTTTGCATGTTCATTTACTTTTACCAAGTACTTCAGCAACTATGGACCACTCACGTACAAAACATCAGGCTCAATGATTGGCACAGACTGTCTCTGACCAAAGAAAAGCTCAATGGTCCACAGCAATCATCAGTGACAGCTGGATTCGGGAAATCTAACACACCATGCAAGGGAGATCCTTCTGCAGCGTTTCTTGGTAACATATGGCACAGTGCGCCTTCTCTGACCCTCCTACACGAGGTAACTTACAGGACCCTTTCGTTCGATCACAGATGCGCTCAACATTTCTCCTGTCCTCTGAAATTTCGAACTCTTACCGGTTCGTCCTCAACAAAGGCTCTTAGGACTCTTTTGCCCTGATCATGCTGTTTCTTTTGTTCCTGCTGTTTTTCTTGAACAGACTTAGCTAGATCAGGCTTCAACAGTGAAAAGAGGCTGCGGCCCGTTATAAGAGACCACCTCCTCCGGTAACCCATGAGATGCAAACAATCCTCAAAGTGCGTCAATGGTGAGCGAGGAGGTGATTGATGACATCGGCAAAAACTCTAACCATTTTGAATGGCTGTCGATCACTACTAGGAAAAACTGCTGATCTTTTTCTGCAAAATCAATGTGGATCCTCTGCCATGGCCGCTCAGACCATCTCCACGGATGAAGGGGTGCCACAGCTGGCGAATTTTGAACTGCCAGACAGCAGGTACAGGTCTACACTCTCTCTTCAATGCAGCCATCCAAACCTGGCCACCACAGGTAGCTACGAGCCAGGGCCTTCATACGGCAGATTCCTGGATGCTCATGGTGTAACTCGTCCAGTAATCTTAATCCATATTTGGGGGGAATTATGACACGCATTCCCCACAACACACAGCCTTGGTCCTCCGACAACTCATGTCTGCGAGTGAAGTATGGTTTCAGACCCTCCTCCGACACATAGTTGGGCCAGCCGTTCAGTGTATAATTCCACACTTTGCATAATGTCGGATCTTTTCGTGTTGCGTGAGCTATGTCCCTTGCAGACACAGGAAGCTCATCCACCTGGGAAAAGTAGAACACGCTTCCATCTTCCCCAATACAGTCTTTACCCATGGTTGGCAGTCTGGACATTGCATCGGCATTCATGTGATCAGCTGATTTGCGATACTCAGTGTCATAATTATAAGACATCAGCACTAATGCCCAACGCTGCATTCGCAGAGCTGCCAAGGTTGGTATCCCTGCCTTTGGTCCGAGGATTGCCAGCAGAGGCTTGTGGTCAGTTATGAACTTCCGTTCTTAAATATATTTATGGAACTTTTTAACCCCATAGATGATGGACAATGCTTCCTGTTCAATTTGAGCATACCTTTTTTCTGTCTCAGTCAGTGTGCGGGATGCGAATGCTATGGGGCGCTCTTCACCATTGTCCATAATGTGCGAGATTACAGCGCCCACCCCATAAGGTGAGGCATTGCATGCTAATTTCATGGGTCTGTTGCCATCATAATATACCAGCACAGTGCTACCAAGCAACATCTGTTTAGCCTCCTCAAAAGCCGTCTCACACACAGCAGTCCAGCTCCACGGTTGCTTCTGTTTTAACAAATTGTGTAAAAGCTGAAGCCGGCTGGACAGATTTTGTATAACCGACCAGAATAATTCAGGAGGCCCAAAAAAGACCTTAGCTCGGTGACATTATTTGGTTGTGGGGCGTTTACAACCGCTGCCACCTTTTCCTCAGTTGGGTGAAGACCCTCTTTATCGATGCGGTGCCCCAAATACTCAACGCTGCCTTGCATGAACTGACACTTGGAAAGTTTTACTCTGAGTCCATACCTCTCCAATCTGGAAAGCACTTCGTCCAGTCTCCTGATGTGCTCGTCTTTTGAGCTAGCAGTGACAAGAATGTCATCAAGGAAAAAGGTGACGTGATCTAGCCCTTGCAAGATTTGATCCATGACAGCCTGGAAAATAGAAGGAGAACTGGCCACTCCATAACTGAGACGATGGTACTTGTACAGGCCACGGTGAGTATTGATGGTGAGGTATTTCTCTGGTCTAATTTTAATTGCTAAGTCCAGTTTGCTAAACAATGTTCCGCCAGCCAACTTAGCTAACAAATATTCTGTGTTGGGCAGCGGATATGTTTCTTCCTCTAAATTCTGGTTTATAGTGACTTTATAGTCACCACAGATGCGGATGGACTTATCGCGCTTTGGCACGGCTACAATTGGCGCTGCCCATTCACTTCAATCTTATATATTATGCCTGTTTTTTTCCAGTCTTTCCAGTTCCTTTTCCACCGCTTCTTGTAAAGCATAAGGAATGGGTCTCACTTTCTGAAAGATCAGAGTTGCATTAGGACGGACTCGGATAGAAGCTTTAAAATCTTTAATTGCACTTGGTTTGTCAGAAAATACCTCTGAGTGTCGTCTCAAAACTGCTTTTAGTGCTGGGTCAGAGGCCACTTCAGCTTTCTCCACAATGAAAATGTTTGGCCAATCTAACTGAATTTTCTCCAGCCAGTTTCAGCCCAGCATGGTTGGTCTTACCCCTTTGACGATGACCAATGGCAGTGTCACTTTGTGCTTTCCAAACTGCACTGGCACATCTATGCACTTCGCTCACCTGACTATGTAGTTAGCTTGTTTTGCTTAACGGTATGTGAGACAGGAAATCCTTGTATGACAGTTCTGACATCAGTGACACCGCTGCCCCAGTTTCCAACTGCATATCCACACACTTTCCATCCAATTTCACATCCACCACAATTCCTTTCTTTCCAATTGACGTTGTATACACACCAAATAACTCTGATTCATCCTCTTTTCTTTCATTAGAGCACTCTGCCTCCACATATTGTGTCTGTCCCACTGTTCTCTTATTTCTACAGGCTCTTGCAATGTGTCCAATTTTGTTACACGCAAGACACTTCTCATTCTTGAACCTTCAGTCTCTAGCTGAATGTTTTCCAGCACATCTGTAACATTTATTGTTATCTTCTTGTCTCTGGTCTCTTTTCTGGTATTTTCCTTTTTCAGAATCTTCTCTTCCCTTAAACTTCCCCTTTCCTCTCCAATGGAAGTTTTGTTTCCTTCACCGCATTCACTGACTGTAAATCCTTTGTCTTACACGCGATTTCCAGCGTGTTTCTCTAGGCCAACTGCATGGATGACGCAATTTCGCAAGCCTGATTGAACGTCAGATCCTTCTAACTCAGCAATGCGTTGCATTGACTCTGAATTTAGCCCACTCACAAATCGGTCTCTGAGCGCGTCATTCGAATACTGTCCGAATTCACAGTTCACTGACAGCTGTCTCAAAGCCACAATGTAATCCGCCACAGATTCATCTTCCTTTTGGTTGTGTTTCTGAAACCTAAAGCGCTCCGCGATCACTAATGTTTGCGACCTGTAATGCGCCAACAGCGCTGCTTTCAGCTCATTATAGGACATTTCACTTGGCTTCGTTGGTGTGACTAGATTATTTAACAGCCCATATGTCTGTGCCCCGATCACGGAGAGAAACACATTAACCTTTTTCTCACTTGCAATGTCATTCGCCAGCAGCCACTGTTCAAAACGCTCCATGTACGATTCAAAATCCTCCTTCAATTCCTGGCATCGCTGCCATGTTAGATCAGTCTGTTAGCAGCGTTTCACTCATGCCTTGTTCCTTTTCTTTAGTTTCCTCTACGACAAGTGCAACAGTGTTTCTCTACAACTAACAGTCTCTAAAATAACTTTTAATCCTCATCGCCACTGTAATATGTTTTGATAGGAGGCTGACTCGGGAAGAAGAACGACACACACTTGCTTTGCATGTTCACTTACTTTTACTAAGTACTTCAGCAACTACGGACCACTCACGTACAAAACATTGGCCGTGGCTTAACGTACCCGTCACTTAGCACATCTATTACAAAAACATTTGGAACATTTTCACAAGCAACATATACTGTAAACGACAAATCTATTTGTCAGTTTACAATTTAAGGAGGACTCTTAAAAGCATGAAATGGGCTTTGACAGTCTGTCTGCTGCCTTTGACATCAGGCGGCTTATGATACTTTGAACTGTGTGCTGTCATCATGGTTTTTGAGCAAAAGACTCCATTAGCAAAGATCAAAACATTAAAATCGTGCACTTTCATGAGAATCCTGCGCAAGCCGAGAAACTGCCGTTAAGATGAATGGGAATGCTTACTAGCCCAGTCCAGGTATTATAGACCTCTGTTTCTATTTAGCTAAGCTAACAATATTACATACTTTGACCTACAATTTGAACTACAAAATTACATTGAATAGGGAGCATATGCACATGGTTGGCATTTTTATGTATAAACCTCTTTATTTACTTTAAAGGGATAGTTCACTTTGAAATTAATTTTTGGTATGTTTTAGCTTACCTCAAGGGCATCCAAGATGTAGGTGTCTTTTTTTCCCGCAGTAGTTTCAATTTTGATATTTTTAGGTCAAACCGTTCTTGTCTGTCAGTCATATAATGCAGGTCTATGGTCATTATCTCAAAACACAAGCACAGAGTCCAAATTAAAACAATTCCCCGTCGTCCAAATTAAACAATTCCCCATCGTAAGTACACATTGATGGCCTAAGACACGAAACGAGCGGTTTGTGTGAGAAAACGAACAGTATTTATATCGTTTTTACCTCGTATACGCAGCCATGTCCGAGTGATCTGATCTGACGTGTGTGCAGACTGGTGCATAGATATATACACACTAGATGTTGCCTTGTCTACGGCAGTTCATTGGAACGAATGTCTTTAAGGCGACATCTAGTGTATATATCTATGCACCAGTCTGCGTACACGTCAGATCAGATCACTTGGACATGGCTGCGTATAAGTGGTAAAAACGATATAAATACTGTTCGTTTTCTCACACAAACCGCTCGTTTCGTGTCTTAGGCCATCAATGTGTACTTACGATGGGGAATTGTTTAATTTGGACGACGGGGAATTGTTTTAATTTGGACTCTGTGCTTGTGTTTTGAGATAATGACCATAGACCTGCATTATGACTGACAGACAAGAACGGTTTGACCTAAAAATATCAAAATTGAAACTACTGCGGAAAAAAAGACACCTACATCTTGGATGCCCTTGAGGTAAGCTAAAACATACCAAAAATTTATTTCAAAGTGAACTATCCCTTTAACTAATTAGTAAAAAATTATTTAAAGTCAATATTTCTAAATATTTCAAATATTGAGCAAAACTGAAAATAGACCAGTAGATGTTTTTACAGTTCTTAAAACTAATAAGAGGTCTAAACCCTGTGATCGAAAGACGTTAGAAACCTACTCATCTCAACTCAATTGAAATCGATTATGTGGAAGACACAGAGGAGATGGTGGAATTGATGGATTGTGTTTTGGGACACAAACAATGATTGATGTAAGGGTTTGAGCTAGAGTATGGCTGTTATTGCTTACTTGCTATTAAACAGTTTATTTAATATAGAGACAGCCACCCTGGAAGAACCTGGAGGCTAAATGTATTGATCAAGGGCTCAATATTGAAAGGTTATGTTCCAGTTCCTGGACTAATCCCAAGTTAGACTAGTTTTTACAGATATTGTAATGGTAGTCCACTGCAGGTGAGTTGAAGTAAAGTTTTTTTATTTAAAAAAAGGTGAACTAAATGATGAAATGAACTTGAGCAGACTCAAACTTGACCAGGCGTGAACATTAGTGATGGGGGATTTTGAAACACTGCTTCATGAAGCTTCGAAACCTTTACAAATCTTTTGTTTTCAAATCAGTGGTTCAGAGCATGTATCAAAGTTTTGTTACGAGGCTTTTTTACGTCATAACTGTTTAAAAACGTTTCGAAATTTCAACGGTTCACCACTGTTGGGCGATTATCTCTGTGAACCCCTGAATCATGTGGATTTACTGAGATCGCCCCTCAACGGTGAACCATTGAACAAGTGTCTATGGGTTTTACCTGATCTCTGATCAGTTTTATACATTTGTACACATTTTAATGAGACATTGGTATAATTAAAAGGAATAATAGAGAATAGTCTCTTATTTGCATGTTTAGCTAAGCCATCAATGGAACAAACTAAACAAGCCTTGAAAATTGATAAAAGAACATATAACACAGACACAACATTAAATCTTATTAGATGATTAGTTAATTGCATTTGATAGAGTTTACTTTCAATAAAACATTTGCAATGTGTTTGTTAGAAGGTGTTTTAATGCATGTTTGACATGAGTTTTAGTTGCATTTCCACTGTTTTGACCAGCAGGGGTCAGCAGCGTGTGGTGTTTCGAACACTTCGAAACTGAATCATTTCGCTAAGCAATTGGTCCAATTGATTAGAAGCTCTGAAAATCTTTGTGTCACCCATCACTATTTAACATGAACCATGAAACCAACAGTGAGTTGCATTTAACAATACACTACAAGCAAACATGAGGGCTTAGACATATGGACATGGGAAAATGCATGACAACAACAACCAATGAATATCATTCGTTGTATTCTAATACCTAGAATATCAAAATCGACTGCTGGCGGTAGATCCTTCTCCTATTTAGCACCTAAACTTTGGAACAGTCTTCCTAACATTGTCCGGGAAGCAGACACACTAAATCTAGACTTCAAATCTAGACTAAAAAAGCATCTCTTGCACCTGGCATTCATATAGAACATTACATTTCTATTATTCAAATCAGTTAAATGATTATTAGGCTGCATAGTTTAGGTCAGCCGGACCCGGGAACACTTCCTATAACACCTGATGTACTTGTTACATCATAAGAAGAATGGCATCTATGCTAATGTTAGTCTCTCTGTTTATTCCGAGGTTTACTGAAGTCAGCCGGATCCAGGCCGTATCCAGATCAGATGGTGGACCTGCGCCTGGACATGACCACGACGCATCCCTGAAGTGCCAGCCTCATCAGCCCTGTGAAGGCCTCATGGACACCTCCACAAACCCGTCTCCATACCGGCGAAATGACTCCGACCTCCAACCAGATGGAACTGGATAATATTGTGAATGTTCTGAACCAATCTGACTTCTGACCTGTAATACTGCCTGAATCATAATCATACACTGTTCGCTCGTTGGCCAGAGGAGAACTGGCCCCGACTGAGCCTGGGTTCTCCATTTTGTCACTGATGGAGTTTTGGTTCCTTGCCACTGTTGCCTTGGCTTTTGGTTCCTTAGTTGGGGACATTTAATATTCAACAATATCTGCCTTACTTAAAGTGGACGATGACTTAATTTTCTTCTAGAAACAAACTTTGTTGTATTATTTTCATGTTATCACTGTGAGGCTGCTTTGATACAATCTGTATTGTAAAAAGCGCTATATAAATAAATGTGACTTGACTTGACTTGACTTGACTTGACAATGACAAAGTGGAACTGATGAAAATGAACTAATGAAAAGACAGAAATGATAAGCTAACAAGCCACTGAACCAACGAGAACATGACAGATGAACAAGCAGGAAACATAGGTCACATGACAGGAAACACATGACTAAATCACATGAAGAAAATGGAATCACATGAAACAAGCAACATGAACAAACACAAAAACAGACACAACAGATATGTACATGGGTTTATGGCAGGGAACGGCAACTGGCGGCCCACGGGCCAAAACTGGCCCGCCAGCAATATTTTCTGGCCCGCCGGATTATTTTGGTAGTCCTAAATGCTGCACAAAACTCTTCCACTACTTGAGAAAAGCCGTAGTCGCGCGGCGATTTCACCGCCGCATACTGTGTGAAACGCCCATAGGGAATCATGCGGCGCGGGATTACATTTTAAAGTATAACTGGCGTTCACACCGGACGCGAATAGCGCGTCAAATTCGCGCCTGCCGCGTCTAGTAATACGCTTGACCACTTTGTGTCCGTTCGCGCGTCAAAAGACGGTAGCGGTCAGAACTCTGGTGTACTTTGGACGGAGCGGGCGGTCTGACTGACAATAGCCCACTCGCACTCCCGACATCTTTTGACAGCGTATCCGCACTTAATTCTGACCACCTGTAGCCTACTGTACACCTGCTCTGAGGAGCTGTTTGGTACTGAAACCATTGTCAGTCAACAACATTATTTTTTTGCAAGGATGTTTGAAATAGTTCGGCAGAAAATAGCCTACTTCATTTCGTCAGTAGGGCAATATGATTTTCGTTTATGTTGCTTAGAAATTTGAGTGATAGGCTTTGTCCTATTTAATTTATGTTATTTATATTTCTTTCTTTTTTTCTGTGGCATTTTTTTTCTCTGCTGACAGTACAATGTTAAAATAGCCTACTATTTATATTGACACGAACACAATTTTTGTATAGCATTTATAATTATTATAGGCTACTTAATCTCCTTCTTTCCGTTAGAGACATTTGAATGTGAGATTATGGAAACGAGATCTAAATTTTGTGGACCCGTCAGGTCGGGAAATAAAGCGGGGGTAACACCGAGTATATTTTAAGCGGTTGCTGAATAGAACCTTGTGGGAGCGGGACGGGAAAAAAAAAACAGTCCCGCGCAGACCTCCTTAAACCTTAGGTGTGTATGTGTGTGTCCCCGAATAAATAATAATAATAAAAAAGGAATAAAGTTCAAAAGTCGGACTGTACGGAATGAGGCATGATTGCTATTCACACCTTTATTAAAATGGCTGTAATCTGTTACCACAATAGTACTTGATCTGTTTAAAATGATTTCCTTGATATATGCATAAGGTGTTAAATTAAAAATCAAAATTAAAATTTGTCTAATAAATTTTTTCTATTTTTGATCTGAGCACAATCAGAAAACCCGTCCTTATTCGTTTTTTTTTCTTTTTCATTTCAGTTCAGGAAATAAATAATGGAAAAACAAGTCGTTTTTCATCTTTTTATATTTGGTTTTAATAAAAAAAAATAAAAAAAAAAAGATTGAATGAATGATCCACGGACGGTGACGGACACATCATATTCCACAATTATAGGCCTATATAAGAGTATTTAATTTGTATCCATAGGCCTACTCCGTGTAGCTGGCCCGCCATCTACTGGCTAAAAAAAATATTGGCCCGCGGCCAAAGTTACTTGCCGACCCCTGGTTTATGGGTTTAGCAGTATAAACTACACCCCAAAAATATACGGTCTTCAGCTCTCCAGCACTGCATATCTAAGGGTGTGTTCACACTTGTAGTTCGGTTCGCTTGGTTAATTTGGTCCTGGTCCGCTTAGCGTTCACATTTGCATTTTTAGTATCGAAACTAAAGATACTGAACCTAAAGGCACAGGGATACTGTATGTTCACAACCTGATTGGTCGGCTTATATTACATACACTCACCTAAAGGATTATAAGGAACACCTGTTCAATTTCTCATTAATGCAATTATCTAATCAACCAATCACATGGCAGTTACTTCAATGCATTTAGGGATGTGGTCCTGGTCAAGACAATCTCCTGAACTCCAAACTGAATGTCAGAATGGGAAAGAAAGGTGATTTAAGCAATTTTGAGCGTGGCATGGTTGTTGGTGCCAGACGGGCCGGTCTGAGTATTTCACAATCAGTTACTGGGATTTTCACGAACAACCATTTCTAGGGTTTACAAAGAATGGTGTGAAAAGGGAAAAACATCCAGTATGCGGCAGTCCTGTGGGCGAAAATGCCCTTGTGATGCTAGAGGTCAGAGGAGAATGGGCCGACTGATTCAAGCTGATAGAAGAGCAACTTTGACTGAAATAACCACTCGTTACAACCGAGGTATGCAGCAAAGCATTTGTGAAGCCACAACACGCACGACCTTGAGGCGGATGGGCTACAACAGCAGAAGAAACCTTGAGGAGGATGGGCTACAACAGCAGAAGACCCCACCGGGTACCACTCATCTCCACTACAAATAGGAAAAAGAGGCTACAATTTGCACGAGCTCACCAAAATTGGACAGTTGAAGACTGGAAAAATGTTGCCTGGTCTGATGAGTCTCGATTTCTGTTGAGACATTCAGATGGTAGAGTCAGAATTTGGCGTAAACAGAATGAGAACATGGATCCATCATGCCTTGTTACCACTGTGCAGGCTGGTGGTGGTGTAATGGTGTGGGGGATGTTTTCTTGGCACACTTTAGGCCCCTTAGTGCCAATTGGGCATCGTTTAAATGCCACGGCCTACCTGAGCATTGTTTCTGACCATGTCCATCCCTTTATGGCCACCATGTACCCATCCTTTGATGGCTACTTCCAGCAGGATAATGCACCATGTCACAAAGCTTGAATCATTTCAAATTGGTTTCTTGAACATGACAATGAGTTCACTGTACTAAAATGGCCCCCACAGTCAACAGATCTCAACCCAATAGAGCATCTTTGGGATGTGGTGGAACGGGAGCTTCGTGCCCTGGATGTGCATCCCACAAATCTCCATCAACTGCAAGATGCTATCATATCAATATGGGCCAACATTTCTAAAGAATGCTTTCAGCACCTTGTTGAATCAATGCCACGTAGAATTAAGGCAGTTTTGAAGGCGAAAGGGGGTCAAACACAGTATTAGTATGGTGTTCCTAATAATCCTTTAGGTGAATGTATGTTTCACAACAGAACTTACCAAATATCCAAAACAATGCTGTATTCTGGGCTAAAAGCGCTCGTTGTATGAGTGTAACTACATATGATGGTATTTTGACCAGTTGAGAACTCGTGAAGAGCTTATATAATGTGTAAAACAGCGTCAGGAATCCCTCCGTCAAACAAATGAAGATCTGCTGTGAGGAGACCCGGTTCTGATCCTGTACTGAACTGTGATGGGCAACATCACGACTATGACGAGAAAAAATTTTGCAGTCTGTGCTTCTTAGGGTCGCATCTTATGACATCATGTCCTGTTTTTGGTGTCTTTGGTCAGTGTTGCATTCATATTTCATTCGAACCGCACCAGAGTTTGTTTGGAGGCGGACAGAGATCCATCTTTTCAGCGTCTCGGTCCACTTGTTTGGTGGCACCAGGGTTCAGATGGCAGCATTCACACTTATTCAAATGAACCGCACTAACAGAGCAATCGCTCCAGGGTGACAAGTGTGAACACACCCTAAGATGATGCAGGTGAGAATTACCAGATTTATGCCGCTTGCATTGTTGTAAATAACAGTCATGTCCCATTTGCTTTTATTTCTATCAGCATCTGGACTAGCTAATTAGTGTAAGGGTGGTTCGTAAGTAGAACTCAAAGAGAACAGGGACAGAAAATCTTGTGGTACAGTGAATCGGCAGAGCTTTCCTACTGAAGCTGAAGTCATGCTAGAATGGACATTCTTGACATGCATAGAAAAAGAGAATAGAGTGGTGTGGTCTAGTAGTTGTTAACAGTGGTGTGATCTTCAATTGAGAATGAAATCACATGAATTCTGACAATGAATGCCCATTCACTTCACTGTGGCAACTCCTGTCTGTCTATGCAGGTCTCTCTGTAATTTAGAGAAATCCCATAATCTTTTATTTAACCCAAAACAATTGCTTGTGCAAGATAGATTAATTCATTTCCTCATCACATTCTGCTACAATATTAGACCTGCGTACTGATAAAACGTGTAAGTTGCTTTAGACAAAGGCATCTGCCGAGTGCGTAAATACTTCAGTCACTGAAGATTATTTTAAACTGCCTCGGGTACATTTTTGAATCCATTCAATTCCCAGTCAAAGACTCAACTTTCTAAGACAAGCAACTGAAGTGCTCAACAATGAGAACTACTTCTTTTGTTACATATAATAATAATTGCCCAAAATATTGGCTAAGAACAGGAAGAATGGCATGTCTGCACAATTATGTATTCACCATTTATCTTTCCTAAACACTGAAAAGTCACTGCTTTACCCTTTATGCAGAGTGTAAGTTCATTGCTATCATCCTAACCACTTGTCCAAGAGCGTGTGAAACATGGAAACTCATCATTTTGGTACATTGTCTTTCAATGCATCCATGGTTTGTGTTGTGAATACATCACTTTTACTTAAAATGGCTGTCGACTCCACCGATGGGTTGTGAATTTCACCCCATCCTCTTTAATGGCAAATGTTATCAACCCTAGACTTATTCCACAGACCTATCACTGTTGTAGACGACTAACTATTTTGCTGAGTACTCTGTTGAATCTGCATATCCTTTGCTCTCTGTGGATCACTTACAGCCTCTGTAACTGAAGCAGCAGTTTCCCATTTAAAAGAGTTTTTCAGCAGATCTAGCAGCTTTTTAATGAGCTTGCTCTGTTGAACAATGTTCCCAAGCATAATTTCAGATTATGTTAGAAACAGGATGAGTCTGTGACCTCTCTGACCTTTATGTTGGCTGTGTAGGCCACTTATTTCTAGAACAATACAGATGACATTTTCTTTAACATTTATCACAGTAAATAACAAAACCTAAACTGACCCTCGGGAAAATGTTTGTGAAGACACTAGTCACCACTCACTACTACCACTGCGGTGGCCGCATTCAGGATGAGATAAAAATAGTCAGCATTTCCTTGTCTGTTCTGAAGTTCTGAGAGGTAGAATACTGTTGAACACAATGAAGAAATAAAGAATGCCATCTATATTGTGCCAGCAGATTTGTCCAGGTGGAAATTGCCTCTGTGAAGCATAAAGGCTAGTTCAGAATTATCCAAACTAATCAGTGCATGGTAAGACATATTGCAATTGGTTTAGATTGCAAGGGGACTTTGTGTCTGTGTGTGTGGAGATCCTTCCACTCTCTTGGTGGTTTATCCCGATCCAATGTGCTCATGTTAGATCAGTGTTGTTTGAACATGTTTCTGGACCTCTCAAATGTCTTCATGTAGCATGAAGAGAGAGAAACTTGTCTTTGAAGTAAGTAGGTCAAGGATACCTAATGAGGTCCTCAATCTTTGGCTCCACACTATTCAAAGTCTGGGAAAACTTCTTAAGTTACTGGGAGATATATTGAGGTATTTAAGGGATGACTGGATGTCAATGGAAAGCTGGTTTCTCAAGTTTCCCAAGCTCTCTCAGATATTGACGGTTTTGGAAAGGCAATAAATGTAGAGTATTTACCCTCAGGTGTAGCCTTATTAGTTGAAGACAGTGGATGAGGGGAAAGTGAGGGCAGGAACCCTCCAGTCAAGTCTTGGAACTGTAGATAAGACCAAAGACTCAAAAAGCAAATGCAGTTCAGTTCAAAATTGGCCTAGTTCCACTTTGCATCTCCATTCTGTTGTTCAGTTGGACCTCCAGGGATCCCCGTGGCTGCTTCATCACTCCTGTTGTTATCTCCAGACCTTACACTCTTAAAAATAAAATGTAATTTTTGGCATCTATGCTTCCATGAACAACCTTTAACACTCATGGAAACATTCCATTCCACTAAAGGTTCTTTATGGAGGAAAAGGGTTCTTTAGATTATTAAAATGTTCTTCACACTAAGAAAAAAAAAAGTTTATTTTAAGAACTGTACACTAAAAGGTTGTTTGGGGAGCAAATGGCTCTTCTATGGCAGTGCTTCTCAAGCTTGTCCCGTAGACCTCCGCCTCTGCACATTTTGGATATCTCCCTCATCTAACACACCTAATTCAGCTCATCAGCTCATTAGTAGAGACTGCAGAGGCGTTCCTCAATACCAAGTACAGAAAGTTCGGATAAAATTCTGCAAATGGTACAGCTGCGTACTTGATAGCATTACTCAGCTCGCTCTGACTACTCTGGTTATCTCTGTATATTTTAGGCAACAATAAAACGAAATATGTTATAAAACACCAATCTGCATCTTTCCGTTTTCATAAAAAAGAATCTTGAATATATTAATAGCCACACAAATGTGGTTCAGACAAAGCGTACATTTATCTTCACGGCATGTTTATTTATAACAAAAGGAATCGTCTGCATTTTAAAAACATTAAACATTAATATGTGGTTCAGGCAATATGTGAATATGTACCCTGATTATCTTCACTGTAATAAAATGAAATATGACAAACCACAACCCTGTCTCTTTTTGTTAAATGCCAGTTTTAATGATCAATAATAGCCATTATAAAAGTATAAGCAAAAAATTCATTCAAACGTACAAAGTCAGCAACAAAGATAAAGTTAAATAGCCTAAATATATAAAGTTATTAAAGTTCACACATTGCCCACAGCCAAAACGATTTCCCAGGGAACAAATGATACATTCATGAGAAAAAAGATCACCAGATAGATATCCACAAGACGAATTATGCCTCATGTTAAAGCACTACAGAGACATCAGAGCAAACGTCAGAAGGACTAGCCGAGGAAAGGCTGTTCCAGGCGGGGTACATGAGCACTGAGCGCACGCTGATCGCCTGGATCTCACAACTCAGAGAACGTCAGATCAAATTTTCAAATAGGCGCTATCTTTATCAATAAACCACAGATTTGAGCTTTAAACAGCTACATTATTGCCTGAAAAACTCTTCAAATTGTAGTATTTTTTAAATACGCTGGTTTTCTCCTCCGCCATTGACGCTTGCTGGTTAATGCGAGATGCATTCTGGGGATACCTGGCTGCTTCAAGTCCGCACAAGTCACCTCTCGATGCATCCTCGATAAAATCAAGAACACATCCGGGGATTTGAACTGACCATGGCTAGATGTGAACTTTGAATCAGAAGAGTACCAGAACACAAGTACAGACAAGAACGTATATTGAGAAACGGCTCAGGACTTGAACTGGGTGTGACTGATGAGGGAATGTGCAGTGGTGGGGGGTGCTCCAGCACTGGTTTGAGAAGCACTGTTTTATGGCATCACTGCCAAAACCTTTCAGAACTTTTTTATTTTATTTTTAAGAGTACTTTAAGAGCTCCTGTTCTTGTTCATCAAACCTGTTTTCTTCAAAGTCCTCACCATGTGATTCACAAAAATCCAGTCTCCCCAAAATTCCCCATAACCTGTATTGTCCACTACTCCATATGCATTACTGTAATGGCCAGCCATTATCCAGCTTCAAGTTGGGATGAGATGTACCTAGTTGCCAAGATGGATTTAACAAAGTCTGAAATTAGCATTTATTAATGATGAACATGGAACATAATTGCAATCCCTAAACTTCCTGGACTGCGTTTAAGTCCACTATTTTTAAGTCCACCTCTTCCGTTTCGTTCACTCGTATGTACGTAATTGCTGCAGAAGTGCCCACTACTGGTGCCACAATTGCATTGGTTTTAAATTGGATCATAAGCCCTTGATCACTTGTGGGTAAATTAAGAGCGAGCTCTGCGAGTTGCAGTTGTGACATCACAATCGTGTTGCATTGTGGTCTTTGTGAAATGAGTAGACTCGCTCCCTCGGTCAAAATTGAGGCGTCGATGGTCTGTCCAGATAAGCTTTTCTTGTCCACTTGACGAAGTTGAACACACTTCAAGATGGCGGTGGGGATTTCCCCGAGGGGAAGTGCTTAGGGTTATCTGTGAGTGTAGAAGTGAAGTTAAACGCAACCCTGATGGACCAGGGTGGAGAGAAAGCTGATCTTCTGACCAAGTGGGACTGGAAGCGAGGTCATCATCTGACTACCAACGGTCCTTACATAACGTCTTTGTTGTCTCCCCGGGGGGGAAGGAGTCCTATGTAGACTGCATGATCTGTGTGTAGGCAAAACCCTGGACAAATAATAATGGTACAAGAAATGTAGTATCTGAACCTCATATTGTAGAGTTTTAGAGTTGTGTCAGCTTTCATCAATTATGTCTTTGCTGTATAAGTAGGGAGCATAAAACCAGTCTCTCTTCATCATTTCTTCATCAAATTACAGATTTCAGATATAAATAACTTCCTAATATAACTGTTCCCTCCCAATATGCTGAGTGCTTTAAACCCAATGCTGACTTTATAAAGTCCAACTGCACATACTTCATAATAAACACAGGTAAATGCTGCATCGTTTCTCTACCTAAACCTACCTTTTCATTAACCCCATCCCACCGCACAAGATTAGGTCTTAAATGATTAATCCGATTTGTTGACTTGTGAAGTCTGTCACCAATTAATTATGTCATTAAATAGACATTTAGCAGTCATTAATATGTGTTACTGCATTCGAAGCTATATCTATCTAAGCCATTGATCTTATTGTCTCTGCCGCAAAAACAAATATATAAAATCATTACAGTGCTAAGTGAGCTGTGTAGACAGTTGACCAAACTTTAGTTCAGGCTTGTTAGCTCCGAGTAACTCTTCTGCAAAATAAGGGCATTTCTACAGCAATCATGCACAAATATTTTGCCATTTTTTTTACGGTTGTTGGTCATTTTATGTATAATCACATATTAGATAATCTTGGAACAATTCAAACGCTAAATGTCTCACCTGTTTTTGTGTGGCTACAACAAGATGCAAAAAAGGATTTTGCTTTTAATCTTTCTATAAAAAGATCAGACTCCTGTGTGCAACATGGACATTTTTATTTGTATAGAGCCACAAAAGAGAAATCTCTTCTTATTTATCTTGTCTTTTAAACTAAATCCTTTCCGATATAATCAACAGAAGCATCTGTTTCAGCATTCAGTTAACAGGTGCTAGCCACATTATTATCCTTACGCCTGTCTGAAATTAAATTACTTTATTGACAAATATTAGGCTATGTGTGACTTTTTTTATTTGTTACACATTCTGACTGTTATATCCATTCCAGGTTGTGATGTTTCTGATCTACTAATTTAAATACATTTTCAATTATATTTTATACACAGTCATATAACATTATAATATTAGATATTAAGCCTATCATACCAAAGAACTTCCATTGTAAATAAATAAGTGACTGTTGCCTTAATTGAACTTGTATTCGATTGCAGCGTCCTACAGTGAACGTTCAGTGATGACATGCAGCCTTGATGAGGTTCAATGCCGCTGACTTTGTAAAGGTTTTGCTGAGCAAACTAATGCTGTAAAAGCCAAGACTACTGTGTCCATTTAATTAATGTAACTGATTATTAATAAAGCATACTTGGCATACTTAAAGTGCCATTCAGAAGACATTTCAGAGGCTTTGTGTGGTACTACAACTCTAAGAGCACAGCTAAAGTCCTAGTCTTTTATCTACATGACATGAGACCATTGCCAGACACAATTGCCTCATTTTAGATTCATCCTGTGAATTAAAGAGCGATTTCCTCTTGGTATAAAGCCTGGGTGAGGCCATGTAAGGGCTACTAGTGAGCTAGAATGAAGTCTGGCACTGAAGACTGTTGCATACATTTTCTATGTGCAACAGAAACACGATGAAAACTTTGTTTCTCAAACAAATATTGCATGGTTAGCGGAAAATCTTCATTGCCTATTCATTGTAACCGTATGGAAAACAATTATCAATTTCTTCCACTGTGCTGATAGTCTTCAGAATTTCCTTTTTTTGAGTCCCATGGAAGAAATTGATAAACTTAACGGTGACACTCAATAATCATGCCCTAAAGGAGCAACAAACACGACATCCATGCAAACAGCTCAGTAAACAGCAGCACAGTAGTTTGCATGAGTCATCCATGCTGCAGTGCATGCTGGGAACCAGTCCTGCCACTGAAGAAGAGGAACTGACAGCTGTCTAAGGGATGCTCTCGACTCTCAAGAGACGTGAATGTAGCTGGCGTAAAAATGGAAACAGTCCCACCTTCTCCACCCAAGAAGTCATGTGAATCTGTGACAACTAAAGTTACTTAGAATATAATGAATATGCCTATTAATGTAGAAAACAGCATTAAAATATTTGTCAAGTATATAACAGGCAGTCTGTCTCAGCATTTAGTGTGTTCTTTGGTTGAGTTATTTAGCAGGTGTTTTTTCTCCCAAGTGTCAACCCAGATCTGGTCCACATCTGGTTCACGTGGATTCCACCTGTACCAGATGAGGGCCGGATCTGGGCCGACACTATGTTGCTGTCTGGGTTGGCATGTTTGGTTTGATTAAAACAAACCCTGGTGTGATTGATTGCCGAACGCTGCCAATTCTGCGGTCCAATTCCGAACGCAGCGTTGGTCTGGTTTCACACTCTTCCTGAACAACTGCGCACCCGAGTCCCGGTTGCTTTCACATTCACGGCACAGTTCGAGTGCAACCGAAATCCTCCTTCAGGTAGTCTCGGGTTCGGTACCCCGGCGCACTCCCAGGTCCACATGACCGCTTTCACATGACCAATTTTCCATGCGCACCATGCCCCGTTCCGAACTAAACTGACGGAGGGATTCCTGACGCTGTTTTGACTCTTTTACACATTATATAAGCTCTTCACGAGTTCTCAGCTGGTCAAAATACCATCACACGTAGCTACACACATACAACGAGTGCATTTATCCCAAAACACAGCCTTGGTTTGGATGTTCGGTAAGTTCTGTCGCGGAAAATACGTACTATAAGCCGACCAATCAGGTTGTTAACATCCCTATGCCTTTAGATTTGGTCTCTTTAGGTTTGATACTAAAAATGCCAATGTGAACGCTAAGTGGACCGGACTACACTTTTCTTTTGGTCCGGACCAAATGAACCAAGCGAACTGAACTACAAGTGTGAACTCACCATAAATCTAATATTGACCAAGCAGAAAATGGAAAGGGGTTTATTTTTTCAGTCTAAGAAGTGTGTGGTGCTCACAAACTATATACATGTATACATGTACGAACATTCAGACTTCCAAAAGTGTCTGTAGTTTATTTTTTAACAAGATCCCATATCATTTCAGTCTGATCATTACATCAACATATTATTATGTAAAACAGCTTCACTAATATCGAAGGAATGATTGAAGCAAACAGGGTTCGGGTGTATGACTACAAATGAACTTGATCTCACTGAACTATGATCTAAAGTCAGACTGAATCTGACAGACAACTGCTTCATTAACTGCTGTAGAAACACACACATATTACAAGGAATGACACTGATGGTGAACGCCTAAGTAGACGACGCTATGTAGTGTTTGAGGGGGAAAAGGAAGGAAAGTACAGCCTGTACTGCCTGTTCAGTGGCTACTATGATTGTCTACATACAGCAGACAGGAGCATTATGAAGGTAAGCTTCCTTCCGTTGGAGATAGTGAGGTGTAATGGTTAAATCTCGCAACCGATGAGCCATTTCGCCCTTGAGCGAGACACATAACCCAGGCTTACTCCAGAGGGACCGAAGCTGAGAGTTCATGGCGTTCATGAAAGTCATGGAAAAACATCCACCCACCCTGATGGAGCGGTGATAAATGAAGATTTGATAATTGCACATATTTCTCCCATCTCTTCTTCTTCTTCTTCAATTAGGCTTTTGAAATAAAAGCTATAAAATGCTCGGATGGTCTCGGACTGACATATTGAAAGCTTTACACTCTTCATTAGCTTGTAGCTTCTACATACAAACATTCATTAGTCTAAACGATAAAATCAATTCAGTCACTGTTAGTTGTGTAATCGAGATTCATCTACCCAAATTATGGCTCAGTTTTCATCAGCTCCATATTTAGTCAAATAATCATCTTCCAACAGAACACAAACACAGTTAAACTCTGAATGGGAAAAGCTTATTTCCTCTCTGTTGTGTTTTGAGGAATATCCATTTTAAAATTAAAATAATTATATAATGCACTATCCTGATGCCTCTTATTCTGCCACACAGAACTTTTGCAATTTCAGTTTCTTATTTTTGTTGCTTTTAATGTTTAATAACAGAACACTGTCATTTTGGCTGGTGAGAACGCTAGAAAGTTGTTGATTTTTACAACATTCATGAAAATATGAATGGAAACACTAGCTAAAAGACATTTTCTAAAGTCTTAAGAGGACACATCTGGTTTCAGCACCGCGGACAGCGCCCAACACAACAGCTAACACCCAGAACTGGAAGAAACAATTAAAGAGACACAGCCAAACAAATGGATATTTACCCAGGCAAAGTCATAACACTGCAAGAAATCTCCAAGTATGTAGTAAATATGACTGAGCAACATTAATTAATTTGAAGAAAAAAAGAAGATTAAGGGACTACCTGAACAATATCATACAATTACATGGAAAAAAATTCCATATTTAAATGAACAGATGATATTTTGATTAAAAAGCCATAGCCAGTTACTGACCAAACAACTCGAGGCCTGGTCGCTTTATCAAAATGATAGGCCCTATGTGTATGATATTAGAATACAGTGGCTGATAGACCTTATGTGGTCATCTGAAAGAATGAAGCAGAATGATTGGCTACCAATTTATTTATTTTTATTGTGTTGGCTACCAAAATGATCTGTATAAACATGCAATGGATGATGACGCAAGGGCGCGTCAAAGTCCATCAAAATCTCCGGTAGATTTGCAGGAGGTTCTTCTGATCGATACACACAAGAAGCTTTTGCCAATATATAGTCAAGTGTGCTTTTCGTGTATTTTAAGACGGTTAAGGGACATGCCGATCTAAAACATGAACTATCACAGCCTATAATCAAAATAAATGCAAAATAAAAACACAAATTGATTCATATCTCTTACTGTGAGGTAAATATCGCTGATTCTGTCATGTTCGGGCTTTTCTTCATCGATGACTGTCAAGTGTTCAGTGTTGTTGTTGTTGCTAGCTGTTACGTAACGACCAGTTGAGATGCCTTCCTTGAATTGCGTTATTTTCCGACAGGTTTCACAGCAAACGTGCCCGATGACTTAATGCTTTTCATCGAATTTTGCACGAAATAATCCCAAGCAGACTGATATTTCTATATTTCTGGTGATATGTGTTTTGTTTATCACCCCTCGCCATCTGCCTAACCAGCAGTGCTCTTGAGGAAAAACAATCTATAGCCTATCATAAGTGATATTTCATGTTTGATGTTCATAATAACGTTAGAAATAAGCGATCCTGATTATCATCATGGCCTTGCTCTGATTTTTCTTTGGCATGATTTGTGCTGTAGGCTATTCAAAGTGACCTTTCTTTTTTTTTAATGAAATCCCCGATATTTCATTCACTTACAGTGATGTTTAATTTCAAACAAGCCTATTTACTCGATGGATGGATAGCTTGAATTTCAATATTTAACCAGTAAGGTCAGTAAAGCCATAACGACGCGCGGTTAACGCGATCGCTTTTATTTTCTTCGCGTGGACATGTCGGTGTTTAACATGATATCGTGCCATGATGTGCACGAAATATACCGCAAACAAGCACGAAAAAAAAATATTCAGGGTATAAAAAGGAAGAGAGGTCTGAACAGAAGAAACACTTCAACACAGAGCGACACCCAGTTAAAATATGCACCATACAATGATATTCACCATGCTGGAACATGAAAATAAGATTGTTTCCTACCGAAATGAATGCCGTGCGTGCGGTTTCCTCGCTCGCTCGCTCGCAGTGATGGAAGGTGACCCCGCGCGCGTGTCCCTCCGCATCCACCGGATCACGATGTGCGCAACGACGCGCTCGCGCACTCTCCGCACGCCGGTGGGGGATGGTCCAACCGGGGCTGTCAATCACTGGGAACAGGGGACCACCGCGATCCACGACGCTTTTTCCCCAAGGATGAGAGAAATATAGGCGGCTGCTGTTTATTTCTACAATCCCATCCATATTTGGGAATAAATGTATGATTTTTGAATTGTTTTGTTTCCTCTAGGCTTTATCACGGTGATAATCTATTCATGTTTTATCTGTTTATGCCTTATTCCTTTTTGCTGTCAAACAAATATTAGGCCTACAAAATAATTTTTTTAGATAACAGTAGCCTATAAACTATTATACTTCCACCTTCAGATGCATCTTCTAATCTTGCATCTTCCTCTTCTGGAGTCTATACGTGCCAGTCTAATACTAACCGAGTGAATACAATAGCAGAGGCCTTTGTCAAGTCAAGTCACCTTATAGTGCTTTGTACAATACAGAGTAATAACAGGAAAATCATGCAACACTTTGTGTGTGTGGCCGTGCCTGCCCCTCAGGTTGGCCAAACTTTGAACAGTTATATAATCTTTGCTCAGAGGATATAAATATTATGTAAAACACATTAGTACAAAGCACTCTTTCATCACATGGCATCTTTCTTCTAAGCATTAAATTAATCTTCACCACCTGATTCACAAACGTGGGAGAATCGCCAGGTGACGCATTGAGTATTTCTCTATAACTGAAGCTGTTACAATTCACAGCGTTCATTGTTCTCCACACACACACTGACCAGGGTGTGTTTAAACCCTGATAGCACACGTACATCGACGAGACATCTATATGATGTCTGCATTTACATCTGCAATATGTCTCCAACACGTTTCCTGTCAGATGTTAAATAGACACTTAGAAGATGTCTGAATGTTTATGATTTAGAATGCGTGTAAAACTGCATTTTCTAAGACGTTTATCAGATGTTTTCCAGATCAAGCGCTCTTTAGCAGATATCTTAAAGACGTACCTGTGCTATATTTTAAAGTCGGCATGAAATGGAAGTTGTGATAGTCTTTTCTTCCCTGTTGTGACGTATACGAGTGAAACGACTTCTCGAATAAGAATGAATGTGGGGCGGGATTTAATTTTGTCCGTGGGGAATCGATTGGATGGTTGTGGTTTGCTATTGGCTGATATCATGTGAGTGACAGGTTATAGCCCCGCCCTCGTCATCAGAAAAGCGTTCACTTTTTAACAGTTCGCTCACAAAACTTTTGCATTCCCCAAAGAAACTTTGCGTTTGCTCGTAAAAAAAAAAACTTTTGCATTTCGCTTGCATAACACAAAGCTCCTCGGGGGAACGCCAAACATTTACGAGAGCATGCAAAAGCATTGACCATTTTTTCATCCTTTCTCATTTTTTTCCCCATCACGATGTCCCTTAAGGGGCTCCGTAGACGTCACTGCAAGCAGGAAGCGAAGGTTTTTTGATTAAAGATTACGAGGGCACACATTTAAAAATAATAATAATAATAAAGTGCACAAATAAATTCTGCAATATTCCATGAAAAATAAGAATAGTCCATTTTGATGTCATGGTGACTTTAAGAACTTAATGGCAATACTGTGATTAGCTGTTGGCCCCAAGCATTAAAGTGTTAGTTCACCCAAAACTGAGAATTATCTCATGATTTACTCACCCTCAAACCATCCTAGTTGTATATAACATTCTTCTTTCAGACAAACACAATCTGAGTTATACTACAAAATATCCTGGCTCTTCCAAGCTTTATAATGGGAGTGAATGGAGGACGAGATTTTGAAACCCAAAAAGTGCATCCATCCATCATAAAAGTAATCCATACGACTCCATGGGCTTAATGAAGGCCTTCTGAAGCGAAGCATTTCTGTAAGAAAAATATCCATATTTATAACTTTATAACACTGTCTTCGTGAAGACAAAGTATTTTCAGGTGAGAATTGTTTGCCCGTTCCACCAGATTTGGCGCTTGTGTATCAGCTGTTGGTTCTGAAGTGTGTTCATAGGGACAGTGACCATTAAACCAAGTGCTTTGCATTCTTCAGTCTTTGTCTCTAAAATGCTGGTCGTCACTGGCCAGTTACGCTCATTCTTGCATCTAACCAACACGAGCTGTGAGCTGTGGAATCACAGTCCAATGTGCAGGAATCAGGTTTGCTGAAGTTCATGCCTTCACTGTTAGCTCTTCATCATAGTTCAGCTCAATCCTCTTCCACTGCAGAATCTGTTTCGCCTCGATATAAATGTCCACATTTCTCCTCCTCTACCCAGGGAATGAGCTTTTGAGGGTTGGATACTCACACGCATGGTTAGGTCTTGACAGCCACGCCACACCAGCAGCTGTTTTCATCGGTTCAGAGTTGACTGGCTCTGGCTCCTGTTTGCTCATTATCTCCAGTCTTTCACACCCCAAACTAAACTAAGGTCTCCTGTGCTGAATATTTATCCATGACGCCTGTGGCCCAACATTGCTATTCTTCTCTAAGTTGGTTTAGAAGAACTTCCGCTTCAAGTAGCTACACTTACTGTCTTTTGTGTAGGGTAGACTGAGTACTTGTGTGCAGTTGTAACATCTTGAATAACTTGTGTGCACAGGAAGCCTGAGCCGTGAGTTTTGCTCCGCACATGCGTATTAGTGATCTCTTCGATCGATCGCACAATGAATCACTAATTATCCTTTTATGACTGTTAAACTTAACTTATACCAATGCTAACATTATTCTGTGCTCTAAAAACTGACTTATTTCATGACATTGTGCTAGAGAAATGTGCGAGTAGGTCAGCGGGGTACGGATAGTAGACTGAACTACTATCTATATTTACTATCTAATTTTGGTCTGTTGAGAAATGTTGCTTTGGGAAGCAAACCGAACCAAGAAGAAATTGCAAGAAACTGTAACAACTGCACCTGTGGTTCATGATATGCATGTAGCATTTATGTTTTATTAATAGATTGTTGACACAACTGTTATACAGTCTTCAGTCGATTTTTTTTTCCCAATATCAGATACAGCAGAGCGATACAGGGTCAACCGTGTGCTTGAAATGTTACAAAAGGGGAGCGACTGAGGAAAGATTTTGAGATTCTTGAAATAGAATACTTTACACCCAAAAAAAAAAAAAAAAATCTCTCTCTACAACACAAAAATGTAATAAGTGTAAAAACTTTTTTTTCAAACAATGTAGCATTTACAATTCAGGAACAAATCTGGCATAATTTCAGTACAAAGAGTGTTTTGTTCATTGCTTATTCACATTCCACTAATGATTGTGATAAATGGGTAGAGAAAGATCATATTAATCATCATTAGATGGACATCACCAGTCTCTGCCACAGCTGGTAAAGGTGCAGTAAGCGATTTCTGAGTAACGCTGTTGAAAGTGGATCGGACTGAGCACCACAACACACTTGTAGCCAATCAGCAGTAGGGGGGCGTGTCCACTCATGATGGGGGAGGAGTTAGAGTGAGCTAATCAACAGTAGGGGCGTGCCCTCTCATGACGGGAGAGGAGTTAGAGTGAGCCAATCAGCAGTAGGGGGCGTGTCCACTCATGATGGGGGAGGAGAGAGAGTAAGTTCAGCTATGATAAGACACATCCACTCATTAGGCTTGTTCGTCTTGAACCGGAGCTGCACAGACCAATCGGTTTATGACATCAAAGTACCGCGAAAAGCAATTCAAAAGCATAAGGAGCCGTCTACCCTCTATTTGCGCTCGTGGTATTTTGATGTCATTCACCGATCGGTCTGTGCAGCGCCGGTTCAAGTCGAACAAGCCAAACAATTGCATGTTCGTGCATTTTGGGGCCGGAGCAATAAAGGGAGGTGTGTGTGTTTGTTTGGCTTGATTTCAGATATCAAGTGTTTAAATCACTTACTGCACCTTTGAATGTGCTGTTGTTGTGCCACAGCTTTTAAGTTCACTATTGAAATAAGAACCGTTTTATGCACACATTGGAGGACCAGCTTTGGATTGGGTTTAGTGAACTAATCTTATTACAAAACAATAGCTTTTTAGCTTTCCAATTAATAATTCAAAAACATACATTGAAATACTGATAAGATAAGTTCACTTGACACCTAAACAATTCTCATTTGAAGTTTATGTTTGTGAAAAATGTATAAATCCCAAAAAAAAAAAAAAAAAATTAGGACAAATTAAATAGTTTAAGAACAAGAAAAGCGCCTTTTAAAAATGAAATGACACCATTATTAACAGTCATCAACAACAAATGAAAAGAGGTCAGTGAATATCCAGTGTCTGAAGAGAAACTACAATCAAGTTGTAAACATTTCAAACAAATTCATTAGACAGACAGCTAACCTTGGCATCAAGTCTTTCGACTATTCACATTATTTCAAACATACACACCCACATACTGTACACACACACACACACACACACACACACACACACACACACACACACACACAATGGTTATAGTTTATGACTAGACAGACAATAAATTGAAATTATTACAACTAAAACAGAAATAACCGAGACATTTGTAAATGGTTGCTATTGTGCTATGATTACGGGTGCGAAACCCTCAGAAGAGCGAGGAAGAATGTCAGCAGTCGCTGAAGAGGTCCAGCGTACGAGATTTATGCTACTGGTGTCCTAAACGGGCTCGTTTCACCTCAACTCGATGTCAGAATGTCCTTCCACAGCTCTCTTCTCTCTTCAATACAATCCTGTACCACAACAAAACAAGTGCACTCAGTGAACTGGACCGACCAGCATCGCATTAAGCCACTGAATTAAACCTTTTTCACCAGGACAACTAGGATTGCAGACCCAGAGACCACCACTAGACTTCCCTTCAATTCCTATCAAAATCTCCTTCAAATGGTAAAGGTGGTGGTCGACTAACCACTAAACCCCATCAACATTAGAACATTTTTGCAAACGTGTTTCTGAAAACGAACCTGACAGTACCTGCGTTTGTGAGAATTCCCAACATGAGTGTGTAATATTGGCTGATTTCAACTACTTTGATCAATTTAAGACATTATACCCTTTTTGTTAAGCAGTTTAAAGAACTAAAACTATGAATATGAGATTTTTCCACTAAACAAACGTCGAATGGCCCCCGTCCATCATTGTGACCAAGAAAACACCTACATTCGGTTTAGCTCACATCACGAAAACCTAAGACTCCCTGTTATTTTAAGATCATTAATGTGTGACATGCTCATGCAAATAATTCAACCAACTCTATATAACAGCATATCCAAACACTGCAGAACCAAAGGGCCACAAAACATCACCATCATAGTGAACACTTCTGACAGCTTTCTCTTTAAACACCACCTACTTCAAGACACAATAGTAAAGAGCAGTTGCATTCAATAAACCTGACGTTAGGAAATGAGAATCTCATGCAAAGTATTCATTAAAACACAAGACAAACTTTCATTTGCAAACTATTCTTCGACTTTTCTCTCACACATCCCCAGACTAATGTATTCTTTATCTGAACACCCAAACGGCTGGTAAAATGCAAATCAGATTTCATTCAATGTTGTCATTACTGTGCTGAAATAAAAAAACAGTGATAGTGGTTGCAGGATGAGTTCAGTCGGGTAAGAAAAGGTAGAAAACTGGATGATTGTGCAGGTTATCTGATGCTGGAGAGAGAGTTTTGATTAATGTTGTATGTGCCGTTGCTGGTCACACAGTCCTGCTGAAGGGCTTGGAAGTACGAGGCTTGCACAGGTTTATGACACTGCAGCACACGCTGGGCGTCTTCAGTCTTAAACCACTCCCTTTTCCTGCCTGTGAACAAAACACAACACAAATTCTGCATTCACGTTTTGTCTGGAATGAGACGAGGACTTTGAGACTGTGCTCAGAGCCGTTCATGGTCACTAATGTATTTCTACGGCAAAAATGTCACGGCAGAAATGTATCAATGAATGAATAAAGCATGCGCACCAGGTCACATTGGCAAAAAGTAAATTGCAAACAGTTATATCTAAATTAGTGCTGTCAATCGATTTAAAAAAAATAAGTAGATTAATCACACTGGGATTAATCACGATTAAAAACAAGTTTTTAATATATTTAATAATGTAATAATTTCACAGTTAATCTCCAAATTAATGTCGAAACAACATAAAGACATTAAATACTTGATTAATGGCATCGTTTTATGAATGAAGGTCAGTCTCACTGATATTAATACAGCTATTGATGTGTCATGAAAATTATTTCATTATTAATTATAGCCATTCAACATTACAAGTGTAAGTGAAAGTGATCTTTTTTTCTTTTTTTTTTTTACATTTATTAGGCTTTACAAAAATATAACAACTTTTAATTTAAGTAATTTCAAACAATCCTCACATAAACCCATAATAAATGTCATATTTACCTGTGCCCTGCCAACCTAACAGGTAGAGAATACAGAAATTGAATAAAGTTATCAAACAGTCACCACTACATAAACTATACATTATATTTAGATTAATCCTTATTAAAGCTACAAAATATATTTAGTGAAGAGCAGTGAGTAATTTTCTGTTAGCTTTGTTCTTTGATTAGCATTAATGACAGACAGCATTAGTGGCTGCTGTCCCTTTAAGACCCGCTGACAGAGACGCGGATCTCACACGCGTCCCGTTTTCACTTTACTTAAGACTTTACTTAAGACTTTACTTAAGACTTTACTTAAGACTTTACTTAAGACTTTACTTAAGACTTTACTTAAGACTTTACTTAAGACTTTACTTAAGACTTTACTTAAGACTTTACTTAAGACTTTACTTAAGACTTTACTTAAGACTTTACTTAAGACTTTACTTAAGACTTTACTTAAGACTTTACTTAAGACTTTACTTAAGACTTTACTTAAGACTTTACTTAAGACTTTACTTAAGACTTTACTTAAGACTTTACTTAAGACTTTACTTAAGACTTTACTTAAGACTTTACTTAAGACTTTACTTAAGACTTTACTTAAGACTTTACTTAAGACTTTACTTAAGACTTTACTTAAGACTTTACTTAAGACTTTACTTAAGACTTTACTTAAGACTTTACTTAAGACTTTACTTAAGACTTTACTTAAGACTTCACTTAAGACTTCACTTAAGACTTCACTTAAGACTTCACTTAAGACTTTACTTAAGACTTTACTTAAGACTTCACTTAAGACTTTACTTAAGACTTTACTTAAGACTTTACTTAAGACTTTACTTAAGACTTTACTTAAGACTTTACTTAAGACTTCACTTAAGACTTTACTTAAGACTTTACTTAAGACTTTACTTAAGACTTTACTTAAGACTTTACTTAAGACTTTACTTAAGACTTTACTTAAGACTTTACTTAAGACTTTACTTAAGACTTTACTTTACGGATGCTGCATTAATTGTGTTAAATATTTTTGATGCGTTAAACTGAAAAAAATGAATCACATGCGTTAAAGGATTAGTTCACTTTAGAATGAAAATGTCCTGATAATTTGCTCTCCCCCACATCATCCAAGATGTTCATGTCTTTCTTTCTTCAGTCGAAATGAAGGTTTTTGAGGAAAACATTCCAGGGCCCGTATTCATAAAGATTCTAAGAATCCTCTAAGAAAACTCTTAATTTAGCTTAAAAACTTTTACGTAGGAGTCTTAGCTTAAAAGCGATTCGGGACCGATCTGAGAGCAACTGAGTAAGGAAAAGACAAAAACGTTCATCTTAGTAAGGAGGCGGGGTTGACCCCGTTGCTATGTATGACACAATCTTTTGAAGACTGTGATAGGTTGGTTGTCCAAGAAGAAAAAAAAAAAAGTGATTTTCAGTATAGGGTCTATTCTAAGCCTTCACTTTGAAATTACATGCGTAATTTTTTCCTATTTGACCATTCTCACACACACACACATTATATGTGTATATAAATCCTTTTTTTTTATTTACCATGCAGTTAATTTCCTATAAGGTATTTGATTGGAAAGAGTGGAACAATTTTTATCATTCTAAGCCAATTACACTGATTGCTGGCATGTCTATTTAAGTGGTGGTTTGAATGTTGGTTTTAATGTATCAAACATGTAATTTTCCCAGTTGCCAAATATCGTAATGTAGTGATTACTTTCATTTCTGGCGCTATGGCATTTCTGTGCTGTTTCGGAGATGTTAGCGTGTCTCTAATAAGATCAGTCACAAACATGATCCCTGCACGATCTAATCTATAGCGTCTTATTAACTCACTGTTATTCATTGTCTGCAACACATTTCTTCTCTCTCTTCGTCTTTCTGCCATTTTCTCCTCTGCTAAAGAAACTCTTAAGCCTCTTAAAAGTCCTCGTCCGTGCTCCTAACAATTTTGACCTTAAGACCTCTTTTAAGGGTTAAGATGCTTTCTGAATTACTTTTTTCTTTACTAGGATTTTGTCTTTAATTTTAAGAGTAAACACCCACATTTCTAAGAATTTTCTTAGAATTTTGTCACTAGGAGCTACTCTTTGCATTAAGATTCTTTATGAATACGGGCCCAGGATTTTTCTCTATATAGTGACTTCAATGTGGTCCAACGGGTTGAAGGTCCAAATGTGAGATTCAGTGCAGCTTCAAAGTCTCGACACGATCCCAGACGAGGAATAAGAGTCTTATCTAGACAAACTATCGGTCATTTTCTATGAAAATAAACATTTATATACTTTTTAACCACTAATGCTCGTCTTGCACCAGCTGTGATACGACATCATCACGCTGAAAGATCACGTGTGTTCGGTTCAGAAATGTAGTGTAGGGTGAAAAACTCCAACTCATTTCCTCCTCCAATTTCAACGTTTTACCTTTTTTTGTAAAAGGCGTTTGTCTTAGTCTTTTCACATTCACTTTGTAAACACTAGGTTGGTACTTTCAACGTGATTACGTAATGTGTGTTGCATCACAGCAAGTGCAAGACAAGCATTTGTGGTAAAAATAAGTATATAAATGTTTATTTTTATAGAAAATGACAGATGGTTTGTCTAGATAAGACTCTTATTCCTCGTCTCGGATCGTGTCGAGACTTTGAAGCTGCACTGAAACTCACATTTGGACCTTCAACCTGTTGAACCCCATTGAAGTCACTATATGGAGGAAAATCCTGTTGTTTTGTTTTCCTCAAAAACCTTCTTTTCGACTGAAGAAAGAAAGACATGAACATCTTGGATGACGTGGGGGAGAGTAAACTATCAGGAAATTTTTATTCTAAAGTGAACTAATCCTTTAAAGTTGACAGCACTAATCTAAACTCAACCTAAATAAGGCTGCTGCCACTTTCTAACTAAATTATATAACTACGTTTTTGACAAACAAGAACAGATTTTTGGGATTCTACTAACCGGAACTCGTGATTATGGTGATTCAGTAAATGCATCATAACTGTGGCACAAGCTAACCTACTAGTTTTTCTCAAAATCTTACCAATATTCACGGAGTCCTCCCAGTCCTCCATAACCTCAGTGACGACGAGAACATAGACGTACGTTCTGTGCTTTCGGTCTCGGTTCTGTGAAGAAAAACAACTCATTTCAGCACACGTTACCGCCTCACAGAAAACACTACAATCACAAGGAAGAAATCAACAGTGATTTAGCGACAAATTAAAATGAGGGCTTCAACTAATGTTTGATAATCAATTAATCAGGTCATTCATTATTTGATTAATCAGATGAAAAAAAAATGTAAAAAAATAATTACAAATTATTAAAAGAAATCTAATATTTTAATTTAAAAACAAAAACAATTAATTCGATTTTTTTAATGCCACATCCTGCCCAATGATGTCCTTCAAACAATGTGCAATTTGAAGGCAATGAAAGTATAGTGAATGTATAAATGTAGGCCATGCTATACATCGTGTAAAAAAGGTGTTACAAAAACTATACATTCAAAACCAAAAAAATAAATTATTAATTGCTTACGAATTTAAAGCAGGACTTAAAATAACTAAATAAAAACTGATAAACAAAACAAAAGCTAGACTAAATGTTAACGAGGAGCACACATATCGACCGAAACAGTTATCATATTACGTTTATACTCGATTACAATAGCACTTTTACTGTTACTGCCATCATATATATATATATATATATATATATATATATATATATATATACACACTAGTGCTTGTTTTACGTGTAGAATTTGAAACCTAAATTTAATGTCTAACAAGAAATATTTTGCAGAGTAGAAATTGTGTGACTCGAATATTCAGTTGAATGTCCATTCATTCAAATATTCAGGCTCATAAAAACATTCAGGCTCCAAGATTGTTTTTCTAACAAAAGTGGATTCGTAATAATCAATCATATTTTATAGCGTGTAGAATCTGTTAACAGTGTATCCTGTGTGAATATATCTTCATTTATACCATTGTGATCATCTTTCACTCAGGCAGGATAAGTTGAAGAGGAGGTTGGCCTGTGATTTCCCCGAGCTGGTGTTTCACTCCCCCAAGAAGCACAACATCCGTGAGATGGTTGTTGTTGAGACATTGTCTGCAGATAAGCTGGTAGACAGGCTACCTCATCCATCAGGTACAGAAACAACAGAGTCAACTGAGGTAACGAGCCAAAGTGACGGTGAAAACAGGGCTAGTGCAAAAGCTGGTTCACAAACACCAACTTCAATGGCCTCCAGCAAAACTGCAGAGGACACAAGGACACTTTACAGTGCAGCATTAATATTAAAGATGCTCCTATCTCCCGGTATGACGTGCCCGTGGCCACCCACGCCAGATGATTTAAATGTGAAGCGAAGCAAAATCTATTGTGCCAATTGAACTGTACAATCTGATTTCCTGGATTATTGGTGCAACTGAGGAACCAACACTGGCCCATTATGTTGATATTCCAGATGATTTGAACCTAAGGGTGCTTTCACATCTGTAGTTCGGTTCATTTGGTCTGGATCAAGGGCAAAAAATTATACTTTGTAGCATTTTGAAGGCGTTTTGGTTCCTTTTCACACCACACTGATCGCTCTGGTCCGAATCAGTTTATGAGTTGATAAAACGAACCAAAATGCAGTCACGTGACAACATCCACATCACTCAGAACGCATTTCCATAACTGCACTAGTTTGGTCAGAATTAACGTGCGGGAAAATTCCAACAGAACTCCCAGAAGTAAACAAAGAGGTGGAAAATCCGGCAGACAACAAGTTTTCACACCTGCCCAAACGAACCGCACCAACGGGGAAAACGAACTCTAGTGCGATTCAACCGAACTAAATGAGGCAGGTGTGAAAGCACCCTAAAAGTGATATCATTGTGTTTCTTGCATCCAAGGGCCAGAGGAAGACCCCTAAATCATAGCGTCTTGGTCTAACGGTTTGCCATTTAACTGGTTCATCACAAATTGTGTCACTTCTAAATAGACTAGGACATTGTGCATCATGGGACACGGTTGTCAGTCTAGAACCAACTTACGATTAGGCAATATACACAACAAGCTTACAATATATCTAAAGATTTTATTTTAGTTGAAAACGTTAAACAATGTGTGAACAAAAAATATATAAAAGGACAAAAGTATTTAAGCTCAAGCAGCGCGAACGGAAAAAACGCTAATAAAGCGCCACTTATTGTACAGAACGTACGCACACACTCGAGTCAGTCAGCATATGGTTATCGTGTTTATATCGTTTCATGTTCATGTTGAGAAAAGCAATTAGCCTATATCCACATGCTCGAGTGAGGAAACGGGCTGTGCTGCCGCTCACAGACGCTTCAGAGACACAGATAACAGTGTGAAGGGAAGTTTCTAACAGAACTTTGCGTTTCTCTTCTTAAATCTCAATCTGTCTCCCTCAACGAAACTTAAAGGAAGCACATATGTCTCAAAATAATGCTGCTATCAGAAGTCATCATCTCTGATCAGTCACGCCACAGCTGCGCTTCACCTGCAATCGTGAAGGCAGTGATGGACCGGTGTCTTTCCTTCCTCAGTCGACTGCGGTTTCATGTGATTTCTCATTGTGGTGATGATATTATGATAACGCACATCCATGAATTAATTTTATCAAAAGTAATTCCATTTTGTAAGATCATTTAGTTAGATAATACTCATCTAAGTAATTCCACTTCGCGAGGCAGACGACGACATACACAATCCACTTGTTAACGCGCCCCACAGCGCCACCCAGTGGATTTAATGATAACTGCGAGTTAGTGCTTGGGATTTATCATGGATTCACGGCCAGCAAAGCAACGTAGTAAAATTTGAATAGTATTTTATTTTTCGAATAATAATTAGACCGAATATTCGAGCACACCCCAAGTTTCCATACATTGCTTCAAGGTGATGGCACTCTGCCAAAGTCAGCACTGTATTATCTTCCAGTCATTGAGGCTTCACCGACAGAGATGTCAACAGAAAACACAATTCTGAAGTGAAATTGGCTGCTCTGAAGTGTCCAAATCGCTGATCAGATTGAACTGGACCATATAGTGTTAGTTTCTGACCAAGCCATATATGCCAAAGCTCAGCAAATCCACTGGAAAGATGACGACTTTACTCAGCGTATAGTGATTAGACTAGGTGGATGTCACACATGCATGTCCTACCTGAGCAGTCTAGGACAAAGGTTTGGAGATGCAGGACTGCAGAACAATGGATGTTTTGTGTGCAAATGAGAAATTTGACAAAATGTGTTGAAAGTAGTGATCGACCGATATTGATTTTTTATAACCGATACCGATACCGATTATTTGCATGTTTATGTGCCGATTACCGATATGCAGAACCGATATTTATTTACTGTTATACTTCTGGTTTTGACACAATTATTACAACACAAATGAACTGAACAAACAATTTTATTTATAACAATCACTCCCTCCTTGCATACATAAAAAACTTTATATTTATACACAAATAAATAGAGGGGTCTGAGTCCAAAAAATAAAGTGCATTGTTACTAAGTGTCTTTGTTTAAAAATAAAAGCTTTGATGAGGTAAAAAATAAAGCACAAAAATTATTCTAACATATATTCAAAGATAGTTGAGTGATGTATCTTTAAGTGGTTCCACATGTTGGAGGTATTTTTTGTATTGTATTTTGTATTGAAATGTAATTCATTTTAAACAGTTTTAGAAGGTTTATGTGCCGTTTAATAGGTTTAAAGAGTGAGGATTCACTGGGTAATATTAATTCACTGAATAATATTAGCTGGAATATAACATTATCAGGAAAGTAACAAACAAAACAGCATATTTGCATTTTCCAACTAGTATGTTATTAATTATTAATAATGTTTTTGTCGGTCTAGATCATGAAATCCTTTCTGACAAAGTGCTGTTTATCTATGCGTTTACACAGAACTATATAACTTACTCAACCGCGATCGCGCGTGGACATAATAAATAATTAATTTCCACAGAGCGGTATTTATTTAGATTTGTATTAGCGAAATAATGGTTATGCAGTAAATGATAATATAATTTAGGTTGTTTAAACGAGATAATCTTGTCAAAAGTTTCATGCAGTAGCCGTGCTTGAGCATTCCTGGTCATCAACCCAGTGAGTGCGCAGCAATATGAACAAACTTTTTTTTTTTCGAGACTATATAAACAGCACTTTGTCAGTTGACATTTCATGATCTAGACTGAATCTAGATCATGAAATGCCAACTGACAAAAGTGCTGTTTATCTATGCATTTATTTTACACAGAACTCAACCGCGATCGCGCGTGGAGATAATAAATAATTAATTTCCACAAAGCGGTATATTTAGATGTGTAACGTTATTAGCGAAATAATTGCTATGTAGTAAATAATATAATCTAGGATGTTTAAACAAGATAATCTTGTCAAAAGTTTCATTCAGTGGCCGTGAGCATCCTGATCATCAACCCAGTGAGTGCTCAGCAATATGAACGAACTTTTTTCTCGAGACTAATGGTGAGCAAATACAACTGATAGAGAATTAAATTCAGTGCTTTTATTTTCAACATGCACTCATTCATGTCTGTTTTATTTAATTCATGTAAAGTTACGTCTTTATTGGGGCAGGACATGACGGATTACGCTACGTGACTCCATGAGTTCGTCTCAATTTTTTAGAACCAAGCTGCATAAATAAACTAGGCTATATCAGGCATTCATGTCTCAAATCTCATTTCTGCATGTCTGTTATGTTAAATAAAGTTGAAAAATTAAAGCAAAGCAAGCAGAACATATGTTTTACCTGTGCACAGAGTTGTTGTTGACTGATCTCCTCAGACGCGGGCTGCAATGGCGGAATTCTCAAAACGGCCACAAGATGGCGCCGTTTATCGGCGAATCCGATATTACAAAACCGATACCCGATTATGGGAAAATGCTTAAATATCGGTAAAAATATCGGTAAACCGATACATCGGTCGATCACTAGTTGAAAGTATGAAAACTTTGTTAAAAGAAGAAGTGCAGAAAACCCAACTTTTGCCTTCTGGAGTTCATACATCGACATGGTACAGATAATCGGACTGGCAGCTTCACCTGTCTACGGTGCGCTTGATGATGGCATGGTTTATTGCGTACGATCTTTGCGTGTAAATTATGCTAGGTATTTACCTTCATACTGGATGGAAATGGTCTATTTGCCCCTCACACATCCTTCTTGCTACCCTGGCAATCCAGAGTTCTCGCGAGAGCACAAGTTGCATTTGCTCAGCGAGTTACTCTGGTGTTGAGTAATGATGCTCACAGGGTTCGTACACATTTTTACCATTAAATTTCCATGACTTTTCCAAGACTTTTCCATGACTTAAAGGTAAATATTCATGACATAGTTTTCCATAAAACATCTGTGTATACATGTTAATTAACTCCTTGTGGGCGGGTAACGTTAGTAGCGGATGAAAAATCTAAATGTGCTTGAAGAGCTCTTTTCCAAAATGCGATAAACGCCATAAAAAAAAAAAAAAAAAAAAAAAAAACGAGATTGTTAACAGATCATTAGAAGTCCTCAAAATTAGTCAAACTAATCTTATATTCTCTCTCTCTCTCAATTTTAATTGTTTATTAATAAACAAGTATTTTCTGTGTCGACTGCAAAGACGAAGTTGACTGACTCGCGATCTTCTTAGTAGTGAACACGCCGGAGAGAAATGCACATTTCATACGGATTAGGCTACATCGTTTTATTTTGTTTTGAATTGTTCTGTTTAAAAGTAGATATTTCTGTAGATAATAGATATAGGCCTATTTCAGTTTTGTTTAGGTCTGTGAGGCGAGTAGGCTACCTTTTACGCTGAGTTTCGGTTCATGGCTGATCCAGTTCACTCCGGCGCCTCTGTGTCGTGATTATCTATTTTCTGCTATTTACTTTTTATTTAGGCTATTAAGCAATTGGTTAATGAAACATTTTAAAATCAAGATACAATTAATACAAAACGAAATTCGTTTAGGAAGGCTTTGTGCTTTCTGTTTGAGGTCTCTGTGTAAGTTTTAAAGTCTTTTAGTGCCGCTCTCAGAGGACTCATTACCGTAATGGAGAACGGTCACGTAACATTGTTTTTTCCTCATAAATGTGAACACGGAAAATAAAAGACCAAATACATTTTTTTAAAGAAAAAAATCATATATATTTTAAATGTTTAAAGTATTTTCTAGATAAAAGTCATAAACAAAAATCAGAAAATTTGTCGATATTTTTTTCTTTTTCGCACAGCATTTGGTGTAGCCTACAGTTCAAATTTAAATGTTGGCGTTCAACTTTGCGTTTTAAAAATAGCCTACTTACAACAACCCTTCATTTTTCGTTTTTCATTTGGGGGTTAAAGGAAAAACGAGTGGACACAAAAGAACACGGACCTTTTGGACAGAAAGAATACATGAAAGCCAGGGTTCCTTATTAAATTCTAGGGCTGTCCCCGACTATGGATTTTCATAGTCGAATCAGAATCGTCATGTCTTGCCTATAGTCGACTAATAGTCGAATCATGTGTATGGGGGTGGGGCTGGGGGCGGGGCTTTAACGTTTCAAAGCCGCGATGTACAGAAAATCACACAAAGATATAGAAGAAAATGTATAAAAACATTTTTGATCAATAAAACTAAGAAATAACATAAATAACTCCAGAAAGGCCACACTGCAGACAGGATTTACATTTCACATGCAAATCAAATTAAATCGGCTAAATTACCTGTGCGAGCAGGCCAGCCTACAGCACAACATCGATGCACCGAAAAAATAAACAATTAATTTACTAAATTAAATTAGAACAGAATATACCTTTCTAATAAATAAAAATACAAAACGAAAATAAATCAGAATCAAGTCACAGGATGAGGAGCAAATGTGTGCAAAATGCCTAAAGTGCAGGGGAACATATATTCAAAACACAAGCCACAAATAGTTAGATTAGATAACCCTGACAGATTAATAAATAAAATAAAAATAAAGAAATTATTAAAATAACGATAGTAGCCAGAATTTTCAACTTTGTCTTTTTAACTGCAGAAACAACAATAAATGCTAAACTGGAGAGGCAGTCTTTTTAGCTAAACATGTTCACAGCATCCAAAAATAAAATTAGAACCGGCTGAAAAGTTTTGAAATCACTTGTACCCTATACCTGATCGAGAGAACAAATCCAGTCTTTCACTCTGTCTGTGTCCGTTGGAGTCTTTTCAAATTGTGCGCGCGGATAAAATACATTCTAACGTGAAACCCAGTCTATGCGTGAAACATGTTAACGTTGGCCGGCAGAAGTGCGATCATGGTTTTCCTGATGCTAAATCCAGCCTTGGAGAATATCCTTTCTGATGGTGTACATCCACACTTTAGATTTTCTTATCCCAGACATTGTTAAAGATTTAAATCCTTGCCGCGAAGACGCTCCTCTGTCGGTCACGGATTGAAAGTGAAACTTAAATCTGTCTCGGGGTGTTTGGATTTATTCACGCACGTTAAAAAATATTTATTAAAAGCTTCTTTCTTTGCACATTTTTATATACAGCATTATCATAATAGGCTGAATATTAACGTATTGACATAAAAGCTAGTTCTATGTGAAATCAGACATTGAGCGCCCTCATATAGCCAAAGTGGCATGATCCTCATTTCATAACACCTCTGCGAAGATTCGACCGTGAGATCGGTAGTCGAATCAGGCTCCTCCTATCGAAGCATTGAATCTTCGACTATTCGGGGTCACCCCTATTAAATTCATAAAAGAAACAATACAGGGATAGCCTACTCTCAAAGAAATGCCACAATCAAGGGAGAAACATGAAGAAACTTAGCATATAGCCTATGTGCCGTTCGCATAAGGGTCTTTCCCTGACATTAATACTTGGATAAGACATTAATAATAATAATTTGTAGGGCGGTGGGTGAGATATAAACCTACTAACGTCCTCCGTTGCCATGATTTTTGGAATGACTGATCAAAAAAAAAAAAAAAAGTTTTAGTCGGTTAATGGAAACGCCATCCTTTTGCAATAGTTATTTATCGATATTTAGAAGAAAAAAAAAGTTTTGCTCAAATCTGTAATGGAAAGGCACATATGAAGCTATATGAAAATGCAAAGCAGCTTATTTTAATTTGAAGCACTGAGCTGATGACAGCAACACAAGAGCCACACAGGTGTGGCTACTTAGTCGCTGTCCTCAGTGCCGTAGAAAAGCGCTGAATGAGTTCTCCTTCATGTCCGTTTCAGCGCTTTTCTGCGGCACTGAGGACAGCGACTAAAACTAGATGGGCCAAAAGAAATGGGTCCCCTTTCATGTCCGTTTCAGCGCTTTTAGTTAATGGAAACGCGTCATTTCGCCTCTGACGCGCGTAAATTTCTAGACACGTCAGGCGCGAATTTGACGCGCTATTCGCGTCCGGTGTGAACGCACAGTAAAACGAAAAAAGTATTGCAATTTGTTTCCCCAATTTTATTAATTAAACAAATTCAAGTACACAGATATTTTGAAAAACAAATTTCCATGACTTTTCCAAAACTTTATGAGTTTATTCATTTTCCAAAACTTTTCCAGGCCTGGAAATTGCCATTTTAAAAATCCATGACTTTTCCAGGTTTTTCATGACCGTACGAACCCTGTGCTCATTAAATATGCCCCTCTATCTGAGCTGCACCAATCACATCGGGTTATCTGATATAGGCGGGCCAGAGGCGAGATGACGACAGCGCTGCGACGTCGAAGTCATTAGTAAACATTGCAAGATGGCTATGGATGAACACCAGTTGTTTGAAACGGCTTTGGCCGCAACAATGAAAGATTTAGACTTTTTCTCTAAAAGAGGAACAGAAGACGCCGCTCGAATCCTTCCTTTGCAAGAAGGGCGTTTTTGCTGTTTTGCCGACCGGATACGGTAAGAGTCTAATCTGCCAGTTAGCTCCGCTGGTAGCTAAGCGATAACTTGTTGTGATCGGTCGTAGTGTTATCCTATTGCGTGCAGTGAGATTTTCAAATGCATGCTTGGTGCTGCCCCTCGAGCTGGCCGAGTTTCATTAGTTGACGCCAGACCATTAATCTTTCAGATGGACGTCCAACGTCAAAGTGTCCGTGGATTTGCCTCGATTGCTTGTGAACAGGCCATTGAGCAAACATGCAACAGAGATTCCAAGACGAAGGGTCGTTGGACAGGGTTAACACAGAATCTAGCTGCAGTGTATCACACTAGATATCGTCATAACATGAAAGGGCTGCCATAGCAAGACAATGTGAGGCAATGGCAGGTGAATCTCCCCATACAAGGAAACGAAAAGACCTTGACAGCGCACGACTCCATGCTGATGAAAAGCCTGTGACCAGAATCATTTCCACCCTAGAGTCCATGCTGAATCCTTTTGACACACACCAAGATGGCATTGTGTGTCTTAGCTCTGGGACGGCAGCTGCTGAAGGAATCACGAGGGAAAAGGGGGGAAATGCTGTCAAAGAGTTTACGGACCAAAGACTGTTATCACCATCAGTTGACATGTTTGCTCCCATCAAAACAAAAACACTGAAGACCTTTAGTGACCAAGCAAAGACAAAGAAGAAATCTGCAGCAGGCACAGAAGTGATGCTACGTGCCGACAAGAAACTATTCTCCAGATTGCTCGTCATAGGTCAAAGTAGAACGATAGACCTGCGGGAAATTCTGTCTCACTCCTTGGGAACGGTGTCATATCCTTTAGCCAGTGCTGATGGTTCACTTGCTAAAACAAACAAATCAGCTCTTATGGATTTATTAGGGTTGGGCTGATAGACGATGCCATCGTCCATCGCGCTGACTGACAGACATCACGGTATTGAGCCGGTGTGGTGAACAAATGAGTCCTACTGAAGAGATGAGTCCGAGCTTAGGACCCCATTACCCAGAGTTTGCGCTGATTATTACAATAAAAAATAATGACATAATTATAATTGCTGTGAATACGGTAAGGCAGTAACAGGGCAGTATAAGCTCAGCTAGCACGATCATCGGATAACGTTAGCTGTATGCTATGCTACTATCTAAGCTAACTAAAAAAACTAACAACGAGGAATGTTTAATTTCACAATCTATAGCTTCGGTTACATACTAGTATATGAAACGTATAAGTTAAAATACATGAATGACTCATTATAACGTAGTACAAACGTCATCTTATAATAAAGTGATTTTGTATGATTTGTAACCAGGCACTAAACCAATTACCCATAAAATGTGCTTTGAACCAATCGGATTGCTTGGGTCCTAAGCTCGGACTCATCTCTTCAGTAGGACTCGTTTGTTCACCACACCGGCATCCCGATACCCTCCATGTTTCCATGCTGACACATCATGCTTGGCACGTTATATGTATGCTGTATGACAGACGTAGCGCTTTTATTTCTAAATATTAACAAACTTGCTTACCACGTCATCAACTATCTTCTATCCCGATTCTCAAATACGTGTAAGTGAGTTTGTTTTGTCATTTAAAAACCTTTATAAATGATCTTGATCTGTAGCGGTAGATGCGCGCCGCCATGTTTGTTTGGGGCTGCAGTGCAGAGATTCCTGTCTGTTGGATTTATTAATTCATCAGTTCCTCCCGAAATACATGAAAGTAAGTGGCCGGTGAACTGGGAGAAGAATAGAGTAATACACTGGGTATCTGATATGAATAAAACATGAATATCCAAATATATTTGAGTGGATTGTTATTGCTGCCTCCATAGACACCATATTTTACAAACTATAAATGTATTGTTTTGCTATAAAGTATATGTTATTTAAATGTCTGAAACCTAAAATAAACATTATGTGGTTAAAAACACTGAATAGTTGTGATATATGAGAGCGTCCGTCTTTGGCTCAGCGCCAGCACAGTTTGAGTCTGGCAGTGATGTCTCGTCATTCGCTCCTCAGTGGTCAGCTGATGCAGAGCGTGCCAACATCGAAGTTGCTGATGAGATGTAGAGGAAAATGAGAATGTTACGTTAACCCCTTGCTTGTACACAGCACATGGAGACCTGTGTTACTGCGTGACTAATGGAGGGTTTACAAACTCTCAGTGCTGTTGAGGATCTGACATGTGATCATGAGGAATGTGACACCAGGGTGTCTTTACATGCACAACATGCAGCACAGGAACATCAAACTGCAGTCATCAAGAGCCCTGGTGCTGATGTGGCAGTGATTGCTTTAAGTCTGCAGCCAGATTTGCCATGTAGGTTGTATTTTTTCACGGGGGTTGGCAACAAAAACAAGGATCTTTGACTTAGCTAAGGTGTCGTCAGCTCTTGGCACAAGTGTCTGTTTGGCACTTATTGGGATCCATCCCTTCTCAGGTTATGACTCTACAAGTGCCTTTTACAGCAAAGGCAAAAGAAAGGCATTTTCTGTTGCGTGTGAGACTGCGTTTACAAATCTGGGTAGCAGTTTTAACCAAGACCAGTCTACCTTTGAGCTACTTTGCACATGTGTGCCACCTGTATGGCCAGTCATCTGCCGAAAATGTGAACGATGCAAGACACAAAGCATTCTGCATGGCTTCGTCAGCTTTGGCAGAACTATCCATGTCCCCCGACAAGCGACGCCCTGTACCAGCACTGCAAAAGGGCAAACTACCAAGTAGGGTTGGGCGATGTCCCCTAAATTGGCAGTTGACGATGTTTACAGTAAAACATCGCGATGGACGATGATATCGGCGTCGGGGGGTTAATTTATAATATTATTAAAGACGTGCTTTTTTTTAAAATAAAATTTCAACAATAGTAATTATTAGGCAATTATTCAGCAAACAATAACTAAGTTGCAATATGAAATTAATTGTGCAGCTTTCACTGTGGGGTTGAGTTACCAACTAATGAGCATGAGAGAGAGAGAGAGAGAGAGAGAGAGAGAGAGAGAGAGAGAGAGAGAGAGAGAATGCACACAGTATTTACATCTACTGTGTTTACGGGAATACACGACTTGCATTTTGATATATTTCTGTGTTTATTTGGCCGTTTAGGCGCGCAACTGAAGACAAAGGCTACTATGCTTGTCCGTGTTGCGCTCGGAGCGCGCGCACATCATCCTGTCAGTACAATTCAGTTCTCTTTCATGACTTATCGCGATTTTAATATTTCTTGTCAATATAAAGCACATCTTGCTCTTTTCTTTCTCATTCATTCATGTTTTGTTATTAATAACTTTAAACAGAATGGTCAACTGAAATCTGTGTGGATTATCAAAAATACGATCTCTGTTGATGTGTCTTAATTTTTTTAGCGATCGTAAAGGGTGAGAGACCTTGCGAGCCACAAGATTTTTTTGCCAAAGAGCCAGGTGTGGCTCACGAGCCATAGGTTCCCAACCACTGGTGTACCACACGAATCAAATAGATTAAATTACATGACCATTTCACGAACTGCCGTGAGACTGGGCTGGTCTGACTGGGTGGGGGGCGTGGCATCACGATGGTGGCTCTCCATCGTGATATCGTCCATCGGCACAACCCTATTACCAAGCGGCCATCATGAGACATTCTCTGAAAGGTATAATGTGTGGCCCTTCACCCGTTGGCAATGGATGGCACCTCGAGGATGGTGAGCTAACAGTGACCTGGATGACAAGAAGTCCTGCCCCTGAAAGTGTGTTGCAGGCAGTCCACTAGCAAATGTGAGACTGGAAGATGTTCCTGTGTGTCTGCAAGACTGTCTTGTACTGACTTATGTCGGTGCCAAAATTGTGCAAATGTTTCACAGGAAACAGAGGAAAGACCCACATAAGATGATGGCTCTGATAGTGATAGGGATGATACCGATGAGTAAATATGTGCTGTTATAGAGGTCGACCGATAGTGGACTTTACCGATACCGATATTTAGGTTTGACCGCACATGCCGATAACCAATTATTCAACCGATATATATTTTTTTTTAAATGGATAAAACAAACATAACACTCCAAGTAAAACAGTGCTGAACTGAAATGTGCTAAATGACATACATATACTGTATAAATATGAATATATTAAAATGAGAAGTTCTACAGAATGAACTCTACAGAAAATAAATTTAAACATTAAAATATTACAGGTATTACAGGTAATATTACAAATGTGTGTTTCTTTAGCTATAATCTAGAAACATATGTATATTTCATAGGTAACACTTTGCAAGTCCATTTGTTAACAAGGATATATTTGCTAGCTTTCATGAACTATATGCATTATGCAATATACAATATACGTTTTTACTGTATGTATTAAGATTTGAGCAATACAACTGTACCTTTATCAGTCATGTTAGTTCATAGTACATTAAGGTAATAACAGATCAAATAAAAATTAAAACTCAATTTAAAATGTATTAGTACATTTTGAAATTAAACTAACAATGAATAATACTTCTACAACATTAACCTTAGTTAACGCACTTTTTTTATCTTATTGTGAAGTGTTACCATTTCATATAAATTCAAAGAGTCATGCTTAAAGATGGCCATTAAACTTACATAAATGTAGACCAATATTACATGTACAGTCTCTCACTTTAGAACACTTGATTATCTAATCAAAATAACTATGTATTGTAGTGATAAAAAAATAACTAAATCGAATGCGTTTCTGATTTGTTTCTGTTTCTGTCGGCTGCATGAACACACCAATGTTGAGAAAACAATTACGTCACTAGCTTTAAATATTAAACTTCGCCGGCTAATGAATGCATAAAACTGACCAGCTGGATATAAGCTAATGCAAACAGATGGTAAAACTATCGGTGTGGATTTTTGATGATAACGATAGTTCCACCAATCAACTATCGGCACCGATATATCAGTATTATATTGTAGAATTGTCCATTTTTTGGCAGCATTCAAAATTAGCGGGACAGGGTAGCATTGAGTCATTTCAGCCAACTTGGACAGAAGTGTGCTTATTTTTTTTATCTGTCTGTGATTACACAGTACGTACTGAAAATGATGATGTATAAAACATCACAGCTTTGCTTAATTTATAATGTGTATGTTTAATTTAGCTTGGTGCCAATCCGTAAAGTTGAAGCATATTTTCTACAAATGTGCCATATTTCATGGTCTACATTCACACTTGAGTATATAATGCACCATAACCTGTCTCGCATGTTTAAGTACATGTATAAATGTCAGTTTGAGAGATATTTTGTGTTGCTAAAATGAATATAAATAAGAGTTACAAACAAAACCAGCAACATAAGATTTTTTGGGGGGGGGGGTTCAATTCATAATTATATACATTTATGGATCGTGACAAAAACTGCAGGATATTTTGCAGAGAACTTTTAACAAAGTCCATAGTGGTTTTGTCAATGCAAAAATTCATTTAAAAAGTAGTGCGCAGGTGTGGGAACGAACATCACTTTCCAGACACTTTTTCCAGATGGATGTTTACCGTTCAAAACACGCAGAGAGCATTAATCGATAATCAAATCTGTTGTTGATTACTTCCATTATCAATTATCATCGATTAGTTGTTGCAGCCCTAATTAAAATAAAAATCTATAATGCTGCAACATTATTATCGTCATTTTTACCTCAAAAACTTTCCTAAATATTACTACTAATCTCAAAACTTTATTCTTGTAAAATGCCTTCTGTGAGATTATTCTCAAAACATTACGACTTTATTCTCGACACCATTGACAGTTTCTTTATTGACTGTTGTTTACCATCAGAAAATGCTCACCTCAAAAACGCCAACCAGTCTTCCCAGCGTGCCCTTCACTCCTGCCTGTGGGAATGAACACATGTGGAGTGAAATGCTGAACTCTGGACATTCACAACAGGGTTATAATAACACTGCCATTTAAGACCTTTTTAAGACCTGAAAAAAATGTAAATAAATACTGTACAGGTGTGCAATACTGACAAAAAAATTATATCCCGATATTTTCAAAGATTTTGTTGATAACAATAATTCAATGATATTTTGCCATGTGTGTTTTTGTGCGGGTGCAGTGGCTGGTTTAGGCCTGTTGTTGACGGCTGACTCATGAAGACATTCATATTATTCATTTCTATGCGATGGTCTGTGCGATGGTCTGTGTTTTTTCATTATTTCATCTTTATTTAACCAGGTAGGTCAGATGAGGACAAGCTCTCATTTACAACTGCGACCTGGCCAAGACAAAGCAAAGCAGTGCGACAAAAGCAACAACACATAGTTACACAAGAGAAATAAAACCCTAGCCCTATTAAAGCGACACTATGTAACTTTTCAACCTTCCTAATATATTTCCAAGATCCTTGTGATGGTACATCAACTTACAATAGGTTGAATGACACGTCTGCCATAGCCTGACAGAGTCTGTATCGCTTTTACTGGCACTATGTAACTTCGGGGTTCGGGTAGTAACAAGAGCACAAAAAGAACTACAAAATTCGACTGCTTAACGGCATACGTCACTTCCCCCACCACTTCGTCAAATTTGGACGTGAGAGGCCAACCAGCGTTTGTTTTCGGCTTTCGTGCGTATGTTTTTGTCATGGGGGTTGTTTACACCTGGCCACTTCATGCATTTTCTCAGATCTGATAGCTATCCAATCGTGAAAAGTCCAGGTTTAAATGCCCTCCGAAACGCATTTGAGACGGATTTGAATCCGATCCCTCAAACCACTTCAGGAGATCTGAGACGCATTCCAGACGAAACTGGACAAGTGTAAATGCATATGGTTGTTGAAACCACATATGTAAATTGTACTCCTCCCAAAAATGCAAAAAAAAAAAAAAAAAAAAAAAAAACGTGTGAGAGCGTTGCATAGGCTATATGTTATATCCAGATATGACGACGCGCTGGAACACGCATCACCGCAGATGAGCAACTGCATCAAGCCAACGTGCAAACTATCGCAAATCAAAGTGAAAGTAAGTCGCAGACGCTTAACACACAATCTTCATCATTAAAAGTAAAGAAACGAAATGATCTTACCAGGGCTGTTACTGCTCTCTCTTATTACGGTCTTTGATTTTGAAATTTTAGCTGATGATCTATAAAATGCAGCTCATATCTCATAAAAAAAAAAAAAATGAATAAATATCTCGGTGACGTGCACTCCATTAAATCTGCATATAGCGCGAGAATTGAAGATCGAATTTAAATCCGTTTCGCAAAAATACAGTTATGTGACCAGGTGTAAATGGAATCGTTTTGATAAATCAGATAGCTATGCCTCACGAATTAGTTTGCCAGCTGAACTCAGGTGTTGTGAGGTGTATTTATCACGTAGTCCTGAGGGATATCAGACGACGCTGTTGACGTTGATTCCTGCGATTATCATGAGAACAGCTTTCAATATCTCACATAATTATCATAAATAAGCCTAACGTAGAGGTTGTAAATAGTGTAAACGAGCACAATTTGCAAACTATTATGATAAATTGCAATAATCATGTCTAATGACATCATAACAGCCAATGTTATGAAATAATGCGACGTACATTTGACTTAATTGATGTTATCTGGCATTTTGTAATGTTTACATTCCAATAAAAACAACACAAATTAAATTATACAGTAGGCCTAGACTATAGACTATTTACTTGTGATTTAGCTGCAATCATGTAAAAACGTTATAATATAATATATTTACGACAGTGCAAGTTTTCCACAGCGACTCTAGGGGTCGCTGTTTGACAAAAACACAATTTCTACTTAGTGTGGCTTTAAACCCTAGCCCTATTAAACCCTTGCCCTATTAAACCCTATTAAACATAATAACCCTCTTAAACAAATGTACAGTCAATAACACAAAAGAAAATCTATATAAACGTAAATGTAGTGCAAAATGCAGTAAGGTCAGGAAGATAGGACAATAAATAGGCCATAGTGGCGAATCAAATTTCAGATTAGAATAAACACTGGAATGATGGAATATGCAAATGATGATTTGCAAATAGAGATACTGGAGTGCAAAATAAGTGGAAGCAAAAAAATAAATAAGTCGGGAGATGGTTAATGCGAGTCTGGAAGTTGAGTTTAGACACACCTAGGTATTAGTAGGTGTCCACGTATTCTGAGTCAGACCCATCGAGAGTAGTGATGATATGTATTGTTTGATGTATGCATCACCTTTTATGTCAAATTCTAACATTCAAACTAAATTATATTAAGTAATAACACCGTATAGGGCCGTTACCAATCACATGAAATCATTATCAACAAAACCCATATTTGCAGTGCAGAAGTAGTGACATCAGTGCAGCATCAGAAGTGGCATTGATATATTTACACTGCATTTACAGTCTGCATAAATTCAATTCAATATTTAAATATGAAATGATTTCTAATTGTTAATTAAAAGGCACTTTAAACATGAAACTGCCAGTAGGTGGCGGCACTGAAGTCAGGGAGTCATTCATTCAGCCGATTCGTTCACACGCCTGATTCATTCAGGAACGAAGCAAGTTTAATGGATCATTGAATCATTAATTAAACTGATTCGTTCAAAACACGGACTCAGTCAGTAAAAAATAATAATAATAATAATTTCTGTCTGTTGCTCGGAGACTCGGTTCTGCTGTGGTTTCATTTTGAAAGCTTTGTTGGCGAAATAAATGAAGAACAATATTGTGTCTAAAATGTAACTCACAATGTTAAACTTATTGTTAATTTCACTGTTGTATAAGATAAATATCGCATTTGCAATTTTGCATTTGAAAACGGCACTCTTGTGCGTGTAATATTGTATAACTACATCATATGATATAAGACAAAAACGCCTGTGTATCTTGAATTTTGGGGGCATATATATATATATATATATATATATATATATATATATATATATTAGGGGTGTAACGATACGCGTATTCGTATCGAACCGTTCGGTACGAGGCTTTCGGTTCGGTTTTCGGTACGCATTACGTTGGACCATTTTTTCTGCCGACCAAAATTTCGTTATTTCAAATGAAGGCGCGTCGCGGGTGGCAAGCGCGCTCATAGAGGCTGGCGCGACCACAACATCAATTGGCAAATGTAAGGAACGAAACTGAGCTACTCTTATTGTGTTTGTGTGGACCGTTTATCAGTTTTGACCTGTGAAGCGGGACTCGCGAGCCTGATCAAACAACACCACACAGCGCTAAGAGATCCAGACCAGTAAAGAAAGCATTTGAATTTCAAATGCTTTTTGAATTCGCCACTGAAGTAATAACATCGCTGCGAGATCTAGTGAGAAACATGCACATTTCTCTGTTATTAATGGATCAAACAGCGCTGACGTGGAAACCAGGAAGAAACATCGTGCCATGAATGAACTGGCCGGTCCACAGCACAGATCAGCAACATTCACCGTGGAATGGATTTGCTGTAGTAACACTAACTGCAAAGTATGGAAGTTTGTCAGGAATAGTGGGATATAATGCTTTCAAGTAACATTACGTCGGTTTTATTTTGACATTATGAATACAATTGCTGCCCTCAAATGTTAATCTGAACTAAAATAAACCTTTGTTTATAACTAGCATACTACTACAATATTACATTTCATTTTGTCCAAGGAGCTGTTTTGTTTTATATGCTCATAAGAAGAGTCAAGTATAGCTCCATTATTGCTCAGTAAAAAAAGCAAAAAAAAAAAAAAAAATTAAAAATCATACTTTATGGTGTTATGGCCGGTTCAGATTACACGTTTTTAGCCCGATTTTGCCACGATCCGTTTGACTTAGAGTGTCGTGGCAATTCGTATACGACAACGGGCGTCGGGACGCAAGATTCGATCGTTTCATCTCGTATAGTGTGTCATAGCGGGTGACAGCCTACGTTGCGTCTGCGATGCTTCACGACACCACGACAAAAAGACTAGCATGTTTAATTTTTTTCTCGGTCCTCCACGACGGGTTCTATCACGTGTGACATTGACCAATAGGAGCACAGACGCATTTCCATACACATCTTTCAAAAATGCCGAAACGAAATAGAGACGATGGTGTTGCTAAGTGGAATTATGAAATGGCGGAAAGGTTCGTGGAGCTGTGGCAACAGTACTCCTGCCTGTATGTTTCATCGAGAGAGTACCATGACAGAATTAAAAAAGAAAAATGCTGGCGAAAAATAGCAGAAGTACTTCAGCAACCCGGTGAGTAACTGACTGGAATTATCATTAAGCTAACTAATCATTCATTAAATTGTACTTCGCTATAGAGAAACTTGTTTGTGTGAGTGTGATTATGTATGTGTGTTACGAGTGAGAATGCGTGAGTGTGTGTGAATGAGCGAGCGAGCGAGAGTGTGAGTGAGCAAGCGAGAGTTTGTGTAAATGAGCGAGCGAGCGAGAGTGTGTGGGAAATGAATGAGTGAGCGAGTGTGTGTGAATGAGCGAGCGAGCGAGAGAGTGTGTGTGAATGAGTGAGTTTGTGTGTGTATTATGTGAGTGAGTTTTAAGTGTGTGTGTGTGTCCATACTGTCCTCTTCGTGCAATCCAGGAACGTGTCCATTGTCGGGTTTTCTTTTTGTATCTTTTTCTGAACACAAGACAGCCAATAGGAAAATCGCCGCTTCATCCATTGTTTACGTTCGTTTCCGGAAGTCAGGCGCTACTAGTTTCGCCTTCACGCGCGTCTTCAAAGACGACACGCGATGACTGGTCTGGAAGAAACGTGTAGTCTGACATTGTTCTTTTCCACGACACGACACGATTTTAGGAGTCAAAATCGTGTAATCTGACACAGTGACTATCGCATAAGACAAAAAAAACGTGTAATCTGAACCGGCCATTAGTTTCATAAAAAAAATAAAAAAAAATGTATTCAAGGAAATTTCTCTGGCATTTATTTATTTTTGCTGTAGCCTATGGACAACGTACCGTACCGAACCGTGACACAAGTGTATCGTATTGAACCGAACCGTGAATTTTGTGAACCGTTACACCCCTAATATATATATAAAACTGCATACATCACACAGTGAACACGTGAGTGACAAACTCGATCGTTCACACATCGTTAAAACATATAAAACAAATAATTACGCTATCATCATAGGCGATATATCTCGCACACCCAAACGCACAAACAATGAACTTACAATTGAACTCACATTTACCCATTTTCTTCACCTTCTCTCTCCCTTTCGCGTGCAGGAGACAGACGTGATACACTGTCGTAAATGCCGTGAATTGTCACGTGAAAAAGCAAATCCACAAATAAATAATAATAAAAATAATATGTATGCTAATTAGATCGTTTTAATTTGGTAAAGGATTTAGATATGTCTAAGTCATAGTGTCGTCTATAAGATCTCTCATAAGTAAAAATAAGACTTTAAAAAATCAAATTTAATAAATTTTAAGGCTTTTTAAGGATCCGCGGGAACCCAGGATAACATCATGTAGCATTTTACAGATCACGAAACATCTTACTTAAGCAAAAGACAGTTCTCAGAAGTAAAACGTAAAAAATATTTACAAAGTTGATGTCTTTGGTGAAAAGAGAGCTCTTAATTCATCTAAATCACAGTACCATATTAAAATATTTAACAAAAACAAAACAGATTTAGCCCTATATGTTCTGCCCTGTAGCAAACAAAAGAGCTTGTCAGGTAAACATACGGTTGTGTGTGTGTGTGTGTGTGTGTGTGTGTGTGTGTGTGTGTGGCTCTGACCAGCAACCCTCACATGTGGAACAATCCCTATTATTCGCCTAAGCATGGAAAAGTGTGAACTGCATGACTAATGATGCAGATGTAAGAGTCAGGAAAACTGTAAAAAAGGAATAGAGCATTAAAACGTTAATACTTACAGTAACGTTCACTTAGCAAACATGAGTTAATGCACTGGGCATCAGGAAGCAATACTTTTACAGCATTTATTCATCTTTTTTTGTATCTAATTAACTTCCATTGTATAAATAAGCATTATGCATAATGAACAAACATGCATTACACATTACACAATTTTGTACAACCTGGCTTTTAAAGTCATTTAGTGCGACCCTTGAACTGATTCTCCTTTATTTCACATCCATTATCGCAGTAATAAGCAGAAGTAAGTGTTTTAAAGAAGGAAAGCCCACCTCTTCACACACCTCCCTGACAGCAGCGACACCGGGCTCCTCCTCCGGCTCCATCCCTCCTCCGGGAACGATCCAGCGGTCAGGATGACTACTGCTGCTCACCAACAGCACCTGACACACACACACACACACACACACACACACACACACACACACACACACACACACACACTCATGAGACATGCGGATCAATGATCTGATCATCACCACAACCTTATCACTCCCTCCTCCTCCTATCCTGGTCAAGATGCAACTATTCATAACCCTATTTACTTCTAACATAAGCTGTGTTTCAGAGTCTCAGTGCTTGAGTCTAGGCTAACAACATCACTGATACAGTGATACGCGACATAGTGAGGGTGAATCATGGAGAAAGGCTACGGATATGTAAATTAATACAACTGATAGTGACAACTGACAACAAGCAGTGTGCTTGAACTCTGGAATATTTTAGCATGGCAAATAAACATTATGTAACACTAAATGTTTCATATTCAGTTATATTGAATACTACTACTAGAGCCACTTTTGAGATTGTTACTACTCTGGTTTCCTGGTATTATCCAACATGGTAAAATGGCTGTGGTCATCATTATATACACTGCTATGGCAGTACTATGGTACAGTGAAGGTCTAAGATATGAATAAAATCCATTGTACTGATAATAATCATGCACCAGTGTATGGTGTTTCAAGATATGCATGAGATTAACCACATGCAGAATGTCCAAAAGATCAGGTTAAACCCAAAGAAAGACTTTATCGAAAACAAAACAGATAAGAGCAGATATCGTTCTGTGGTCGTACAATACACACATCCATCATACACACACGTACACAACTAACACCTACACACTGCTAAATGTATACGCTGGTTATGTTTAGAGTTAATGTATGTGTTGAAGTAAGAATAAAGAAGCAGTGATTGCTGGCGTGCGTCACCTCCTCCTCGCGCTCGCTCCTGAAGCACAGGCAGGCCGCGCGCTTTTTATAGCCGTCTCTGTCATACGTGCGCGTCTGGTTGGACTTGAGCTTTATCATCGCGCTGAACTGATGAAAGTCCTTAACTCCTGTCAGCTCTGCGCCTCTCAATGCAGTCCCGCAGCCACAAACCCCTCTAAAGGCCCTCTGCTAGCATGAATATTCCCTCCGTCGCTTCATTTTGTGAGTCTTGTGAGCTGGTGTCGTCGCACAGACGCCATTACTCTGAGCTCTGCGTAAACTGCGTAGCTCAAGCAAAACCCCAAAGCGCGTTTCCTGTTTGTGAATATGAGGTTGCGCAGTAGAGGTGGAACTGGTTCAGTGCGCACTGACGTTTACGTGTTGTTTAAAATACACACTACCGCACACTACCGTAATGTCACGGTTATTTTCTATAATATTTTATTATTTTTTATTAATTTTTTTATTGTTATTGTATAAATGTGCCAGGAATATAATATATTAATAACTTGACAGCTCAACTGAAACCTTTGTGAAATCCCTAAAATAAAGAGCCAGGGGGGCGGCCCGCGCTTTTCAGCCAATCAGAAAACGCACTTTGCTTATGGGCGTTTGGAATAGCTGACATTCGATTGGCTGGCATGTCTTTGGTAGGCGTGGTTTTTAAGCTATTACGTCAAGGTTTCATAAGTTGGAAATGTTGTTGTAAATATATTATAAAAAATCCAATAATAATGCACAAATGCAAATAGAGCGGTGCTACAGCTTAAACATTATTTCTCCAATCCTTAAACCTGCAAATAAAATAATTACAAAAGAATATCAGTTATAGAATAGCAATTTTTATAGCATTGGTTTCACCTCTATTAACCTTTATGACATGATATGACATGTTGCAGTAGTTACTACATACTAAGTATGATATAATTAATTTATTTTACTGTCTATGGATTTAATGCAGTGGCGACATCTGCTGATCAATATCGTGCATTGCATAATTCATAACTCCTCCCTCCTCCCTCCATCGTTTCCCTTTCATCGCAGGACTTGCTTTCCGTAAACACTGCCAGTGGGGGTTTAATGTCAGACAAACCCATGACTTGTGTTATAATAGCTGGATTTGGAGTCGTCTTATAGTTAAGTAACACTCACTCTGCTCTTTTGACTGAATCAGGTGTGTTTACTTTAATGCCTCGATGGTGAAGTTTGACTGGTCATGATGTTTTCACGTGAGTCAGCAGCAGACACCAGTGTTATGATTATTACCGCTCATAACCATCGCGACATTGATGATATCAGTGCCGGTCACTGTAATAACGCATCCACCGTTATGTAAACAAACGGGAGCAGATAATGGCAGTGAATGCGTAGTTTTTCCGCTAAGTCATGTGCGACATAAACGCTTTGTCATTGCAAAATGTGTATTAAAGCAGTTTTCTGCTGGACGCTTTGTGTTAAATCCAAATGCCACACTTCCCAAATAGAGAGAAGTCGTGCGTTATGCAGATTGTGTGATTGTTATGCAGATATTAAAAGTATGTTGACATGTCAACGGCTCTATTGTGCAGATACAGAGCTTTAGAAAGGCTGTTTGGACTATTCACCCTTCACACATGCTACTTTGATATAGCCTATACTACATTATTATACCATGATACGTTAAAGAATACCTCAGAAACACAGCATAATAACAATACAACATTAATGCTCTTTAAATGCTCAAAACTCGTATTACTGCAATGGTGTATTATACTTACATATGGATGTAGTGCCTTTATGTGCATGCTGATTTAAATAGCAATAATAATAAATAAAAAAACGATGTTTTGCTGTATTACAGTAATGAGAAAAATTAAGATAGAACAAAAATCTTCAAGGAAATTAGAAGGGAAAACCATATAAAACATTCAGACTTCATTGGCACAGTGGGGACAAATATGGATCTAAATCAGAATATTGTATCTCAAAATATCGCTAAATAAACTTTTTCCCTTTCGATGTTGGATTGAACGTGTTGTAAATGGGAATGTTTATAGGCCTGATTAAAGAAACTTTATAATATGACTGATCTAGCTAGTAGATAAAGTGCAAACAAGTTTGAATTAACATGATGAACCCCCTTTTGCTGTTTCCCAGCATTCCTGGGCCATGAATAAGTGTATTCTCCTGTGTTTCGCAGTGGTTCGCGGGGCGGAGAGAGCATGTGGGAGTCACATGCGTGCAGAAGACGAGCAGTGAAGGCCTCAGTATGAACAGCACCACTCCTCCTCCTCCTCCTCCTCCTCCTCCTCCTCCTCACGATGTGGCCGTCGGCTACGTGCTCGTGCCCTTCTTCCTCATCACTGTGATCGGGGTCCTGGCAGCAGTGGTGGGTGCCGTACACACACACACACACACACACATCTGCACGCAGGCTTTGCTTTGCTTCTTCTGGGTGTTTCTCACTTGTGTGGGGGAAGAAGGTGAAGGCGCATGATCATTTGATTGAGCAGATCATCCCGAGAGACAAAAGGCCTTTATTCTGTTATGAATGCGCGCGCAGACGTTTGTCAGTTGCGTCTCTGACATTATTACAGACGTTATTCAGTGTGCTTTCCAGGCATTGTTTCAAGGAAATAATAATGTACCTTTTTGTTTCATAGGTGATGTACATAAGGAGGAAACGGAGGTAAGGGAACACACTCCAGCACTCTTTGAAAGGCATTAGAAGATTGGAATAATTACGATTGGAATAATCAAAAATAAGTCGTTTCTGCTCATCAAGGCTGCATTTATTTAATCAAAAATACAGTTAAAAACAGTAAAATTGTGAAATATTATTACATTTTAAAATAGCTATTTTCGTTTTGAATAGTCAAGTCACCATTATTTATATAGCGCTTTTTACAATACAGAGATAAGTTTGTTTCCAGAAGAAAATAGCGTCACAGTCCAGCTTAAGGAAGTTCAGTGATGGTTCATTTCTGTTGTAATAAAGTTATTAATTTACTTCATTTATACATATAGCGACACAAACCGTGATGTCATCATCCAGTTCAGTTCTCATATGATAATCTCAATGCAGGCAGATCAATATTATTGTTGAATATTAAAGTAAATGTCCCCAACCAAGCAATATGTTGTAAAGCTTATGTTGCAAAGTATATGTTTAATATGTTGTAAAATATAATTTATTCCTGTCATTTAAAGCTGTTTTTTTTAGCTTTATTACTTCAGTCTTCAGTGTCACATGATCCTTCAGAAATGACTCTTTTTTTATTTTACAACAATACAATATCAGGAGAAAGAGAAAAAGACAACAAGAAAACAAACAAGAAAAAAGCAAAACACATGCTGCCAATCACTCAGAAATACAGAAATAAATACCTAAAATATAAAGGCATGCCTTAAATTAATTCTACTGTATCTAAATTCAACATATGTAAAAAAATTATATATAATGTACTTCAATTTCTAATAAAAAAAAAATACATACAATGATTGATACATCTATACACGTGTGTGCAACGACTCACTCCATTAACGTTTAAGCGTAATGTTTGCAGTGGACTAGTGAAGTGTATTCTCTTAGTTAGGATGTTGATATATCAACTGTTCAAGTGTCAAGGAAGTTTCGTTCATAGTGTTTCTGCTTTATTCGGATATAATATTTCATACCGTATTGTCCCTCATAACCGGTAGAATAACAAGCCTATAAACAAGCTCAATTATTACTAGTTTCACATGACACAGAAGAAAGGGGAAAAGTTTTGTGTAGGCTTTCACAATACTTCCTCATCTTGCTCATCTTCGATGGACATTATATCACGCAATTCTGACTTTATATCACGCAATTCTGACTTTATATCACGCAATTCTGACTTTATATCACGCAATTCTGACTTTATATCACGCAATTCTGACTTTATATCACGCAATTCTGACTTTATTTCACACAATTCTGACTTTATATCACGCAATTCTTAAAAAATAAAGTCAAAATTGCGAGATGTAAACTCGCAATTGTGAGATAAAAAGGTTGCAATTATCTTTTAAAATGTTTTATTCTGTGGTGGAAAGAAGCTTCCATACAAAGTAATATAATTTTTTTTATTTTTTTTTATGTAAACGACTCGTGCTCTTTCTTTCTACGGGTAGCCTTTTTTCCCCCCCTTTGCCATGTGATCTAATCCTACATTTAACCAGTGATTAATATTTAATAATTGTATCGGTTTCCATTTCCAATATTGAAGAATAGCTTTCTTGGCAAATAGTTGAGCAATATAAACTAATTTGGCGTAATGTGGTGCAGCATCAGTCTCTGCATGTGCTCTTAATAAGCACATTATCCATAAGGGGAGAACGGGAGAACGGTATTTTAATCTTAAGAACAATGTACAATTTCTCTGTGAACTCCGAGCAAACACTTTGAACGGAGGAGCAATGCCATGAACAATGGAGGTCTGTGTCTGGGCTAATGAGGGTACATTGGACACCAATGGGTAAATTAGAAAAAAAAAAATTTGTGTAATTATGTATTCTATGCATGGTCTTATATTGAATAAGTTGTAAATAGAATTATTAATCAAAGAAAACCTATTTTTACAAAGTCCACAGGTTGGGGTCAGGGTATAAAGATTCATCTGAATCCCAGTTATCAGTGGGTTGAGGGAACAAGTTGTCTTATAATTATTTATATATTGTTTTCTGAATACAATAATCTTTATATATTTAGAAATCAATCTAATATGCTGGTTTGCTGCTCAGTTATTTTTGGTGCTCAAATATAATTAATGGTTCTTATGTTTATCGATGTTGAAAAACGTTTTTTTCTGCTTAATTTTTTTTTTATGGAAACAGTGATGCATTCTTTGATGAATAGAAAGTTCAAAAGAACAGACCTTGTTTAACATTTTACATATTTACCGGCAGTTTTGATGAATTGAAGGCCTCCTTGCTGACTGTTTTAAACATGACTTACTCCACACCGTTGAGGGTGAGCAAAAACCATAGCAAAAACCGTGAGCAAAAACCATAGACTGTAAAAAATATGGACAAAGCGTCTGTGACGTCACCCATACACTTCTGAAGAACGGTTTTGAGGCCGTTTATGGGGGGTATGGGCGGCGCCATATTTCAATACAAATGTTCAGAAAGGATAACTTACAGGTATGATGTGTTATGTCAGATCATGGCCGAGACGTCAAATTTCAGGAATTCCACTCGGCGCAGCCTATGCTCGTTGTCAGCTGTCAATCAAGCTGTCAATCGCGCCCTTATTTGTCATACATTTTATATCTAAATACGATCTAAACTAACGAGTTAGAAAAAAATTCACCCCCCTCACAGTTGTCAGGCACTCGGAACCTATCGAAAAATACAATAAAAGTCCATGGGACCAACCTGTAAAAACATGAATTTATGCTGTGAAAACGGACATTTTAACATGGGGGTGTATGGACTTTTGCTCCCTTTTGGGACCTGCCCCTATTGGATTTTCGATGTATTGCAGTTTTTCGCACTTCCGGGTAGGCTTCATTTTTCAGATTAGAATGTTGCCGCTTGGCAAAAACACACCGTTTTGTGTCTGTCCCTTTAAATGCAAATGAGCTGCTGCTTCCAGCACAGAGGGTGGAGCTTCAACAGCTTGTGTCCTTTTACCTCACACACATGCACTGAAAATTATACCCGTGTGTTTATAAAATTAAACACACCGATAGTGTATCACAGTTTCCACAAACATATGTGTTCAACATTGATAATAATAAGAAATGTTTTTGAGCATCAATCCTCATATTATAATGATTTCTGAAGGATCATGTGACACTGAATACTGGAGTAATGATGCTGAAAATACAGAATACTTTGCATCACTAGAACCACGTTTTGTAGTGATATTGCACAATATTACTGTTTTTTCATGGTATAAATGCAACCTTGATGAGCCTTTTTCTCAAAAATGTTAAAAAAAAAAACAGAATTTTTTCAACCTTTTGACCGCTAGTGTAGTTCACTCAAAACTTCATAAACCCAAATGTTTTTCTTCTGTGAAACACAACAGTAGATGTTAGGCTGAACGCCTGAGCCTCTGTTTTCAGCAGAAGGCGCTGAAGGAAGTAACACTGGGTCAGAATGAGCGTTTGTTTGCTGCTTGTGTGTCTGATGCACGTTTAGGATTGATCGACTGCGGCACCAGCTGCTTCCGGTCTACACCTATGACCCGACCGAAGAGCTGAACGAGGCCGAACAGGAAATTCTGTGGAAAGAGGAAGACACAAAGGTAATCCATCCTGTTATGAAATGAAAAACACTGATGTCTAATGCTGACTCTTATTGAGATTACTGAAAGCAAATGGCAACATATACCAATATTAATACTTTGCTTTTATTCAGCAAAGATACAATAATTGATTAAAAGTGACAGTAAAGACATTTATAATGTTATAAAAGATTTCCATTTAAAATAAATGCTGTTCTTTTGAACGTTCTATTCATCAAGAATCATGAGAAAAAAAATCACAATTTCCACCAAAAAATATGAATCAGCACGACTGTTTTCAACATTCATAATAATCAGAAATGTTTCCTAAGCAATAAATCAGCATATTCGTATGATTTCTGAAGGATCTCATCATTGGCTAAATTCAGTTATCAGCTTTTTTAATGCTTATTAATGACAGAGGCTATTTTAACTTGCATCAGAAATGTTTTTCTCTTCATGTGCGATGCAAGAAATCACAGGGAAAGCGGTACGAGCCTCGACTCATTCGTGCAGCCAGATCTTTAAATATCACGACCCGCACCTGCTCACTTTTATAACTGCATAAACTCGATCGCTTTATGATCCAAGCTTAAACAAGAAGCCCAAACACACTTATAATAAGTGGACATGGCAACACTGCTAGAGTCGCTGTGTGAAGCAGCCTTTACGAGCATAAGCAGAACAAGACGCTTTAGTTAAAATTGCTTTTGTCGTTGTAATATTTCTTTGGTCGGAATAGCGGAGTCCAAACATGAATGTTGCTATGGTTACAACGGTGTCAATCATCTCAGTTTTGGGATTTCGGGACTCCTGCATTTAAATGCACTCGTCACTCCTGCAACTTTACAGTGTGAACTGGAGTAATGATGCTGAAAATTCAGCTTTGATCACAGGAATAAATTTAATTTAAAAATATATTCACATAGACAAATTGTAGTGTTTTTATTTTATTTTTAATTAAATAAGTGAGCATAAGAGACTTCTTTGAAAAGCATACAAAAATCTTTCCGACCCCAAACTTTTGCACAGTAGTGGAACTGGTACCAGTGTGATAAAGTGAATTAAATGTTAAATGCATCTGAGATTGTGCTCAAGTTTTCAAACAATAAACTGTCGGATTGCAGCGACCGAATAATGAATACTTGCCTTGATGCACTGCAGAATTAGTCTTTACAAAAACTGGTATCCATGTGGTCAACTACAGGTAGGGATTGGTATTGTTAAAGGGGTGGTTGATTATGATTTCACTTTTCTAACTTTAGTTAGTGTGTAATGTTGCTGTTTGAGCATAAACAACATCTGCAAAGTTACAACGCTCAAAGTTCAAAGCAAAGGGAGATATTTGCTTTTAAAGAAATCGCTTTTTAATACAGTATATCTTCAGTTTAAACCAACCGCATGCTGTCCACTCAAGTGGACATCTGAAGATCTCTTTGAAAAATTTGTAAAAAAATAAAATAAAAATCAATTCTTGTTTTTCATGCCCTAAGAGCAATAAAAACACATAGGAAAAAAATCCTGACTGAGGGTATCATAATTCATGCATGAAAGGGTTAAAGACTACAGCAAACGGCTGGTAGAGACTACACCACATTCCTCCCGGGTTAGTGACATCACTAACACTAACATTTACATAAACCCCGCCCCCAGACACGATGATTATCAAGACAAAATATGCTAATCAATGACTAGAAGATAACTACATATAAACTACATAAATTCATCAACTAACCATCCAGAAATGTCCTGTTGCTTCTACATGTTGTCACTTCTTCTTGAGTCTCTCCATCTTTGTCTGACTCCGGTTTGAACAGAAAAGGCTAAAAGTGTTTGAAATTTTCAGTGCATGTCTGTGTGAGGTAAAAGGACACAAGCTGTTGAAGCTCCGCCCCCTGTGCCGGGAGCAGCAGCTCATTTGCATTTAAAGGGACAGACACAGAACAGTGCGTTTTTGCTCACCCTCAAAAATTTACAATTTTAACATGCTATATAAAAATATCTGTGGGGTATTTTGAGCTAAAACTTCACATACACACTCTGGGGACATCAGAGACTTATTTTACATCTTGTGAAAAGAGCATTATACCACCCCTTTAAGGTTTTAATGGCAATACTACTCTTACCGATACTGTGCTTATCGATCCGGTACTTTAATGGTTTTCTTATCGGTTCTTTTTCTTTTTCTTATGTTTATTTTTATTTTTATATATAAATAAATAAAAGTAAAGAAACAAATTAAGAACATAATTAAAGGAGAACTCCGGTCAATTTTAACAATGAGCTAATTTTTTTTGTAAATTTGGAGTGCTGTCAGTACAGAGAACAACGACAAAAATCGGTGTTGCCTACACCGTGTTATCCTCTTTTTAAAATTTGCACCCTGTTGACTTCAATGGGGCACGTTTTAAACCTGATTTTAGCCTCTTAACATCCTTGATGTGTCATTACAAGTGCCCAGCCATTGTGAGTGATTCCTTCAGAGTGAACACGGTGAATCTGACTGCAGTAGATGTGAAAGATATGAATAAAAGTGATGTTAATTCAGCCAGCGCACATACCTGTATTTACTTCCTGTTTTCGGTCGAGGTCCACAGTAGTCGATTGTTGAGTCTCCACTGTTACTTAGTTACCTATGATCACGCGCGTGAACTCGACAATCGACTACTGTGGACTTTGACCGAAAACAGGAAGTAAATACAGGTTAACATTGCTTTATATTCTGAAATGTAAAATAAATATCCATGCAAATCTATTTGTAAATGCACCAGTGTACAGGCATTTTTTGTGTTTTATATACATACGATAAGATACAGTAAGAACAAAGAAACAAAGTACAAAAACAAATGGTCAAATAAATACTATAAATATACAATAAAGCAAAGATATAAATGAAATACAGTGCTTTAATTTCAGAAAGGTCTACTAACATATGACCTATATAAGACATCTAATAAAGTAATCAAATGTAAAATAACACTGCATAGTTTTCACTATATAAATTGATATATTAATGTTTATTTAAGCAGCTAAAGTTATTCATTCAAGAGCTGTGAGTAACTCTCTCTTTGCCTGTTGTTGTTTGATTGACATTAATGGCGGATCATCAGCAGGTTTAAGTCTGCAGATCAAATAATAATACACATCATATTTTCTCCCAACTATTTTTGCTCATTTAAGACGTAAACTGTGTTTAAGTGAATACTCTAATTTTGACACATTTGTGTGTGTATTTTGATCGTTAAGACATCTAAAATATACTAAAATATAATGTGTTTGTCTAGGTGCGGTCCGTTTCGGAGCACAGAAACCCGCCTTGAAGTTGGAAACAGCGTGTTTTGCGCGGATTATTGCACTTTTTATTTATTTAGCAACAGTAGAGACTGCATTTTACAACAATCACAGATTCTAATTCTGTCGTAAAGTTTTGGGTTTTATGGAGAAATGACTATGAAAAATGAATGAAAGGGAAGGAAGTTAGAACGCGGCTAGTTTTTAATAATTTAATATCACATATGTATATCACGTATAACAGGTTGCAAGATAACGTCTATATAGCAATAATAAATAGTACTTGTATTTTATTTCTCTAGTACCGACATTTTCTTCGGTACTAATACTAAGACCTACTTTGATAGTTTAGCCCCGGTCCCGGTTTAATAGCAGGTTTCGGTACTCATCTCTAACTACAGGGGTTGGACAATGAAACTGAAACACTGGCTAATATAGTGTTGGGGGTTTCACGCCTATATGCGCGGCCTGACCAATCTTCAATGATTTTACATTCCATCAGTAAGAGCAGAGTGTGAAGGCTGAATTACCAGAGCAGAAGTGAACATTAAATATTGCAATCCACACAACATGATGGGAGACGTGGCACATATCACAGTTCAAAAGAGGACAAATTGTTGGCGCGCGTCTCGCTGTTTCATCTGTGATCAGGACAGCATTAGTGTAAATGTGTTAATAATGTTGGCATAGTGAACCACATCCAACATGAGTAACTGTCGACACAAGAGGAAGCTGTCTGAAGGGGTTTCCAGGTACTAACCCGGATTGTATCCAAAAAAAACATAACTCACTGCAGAATTAAATGCGCACCTCGACCAAAACTGTTCGTCAGGTTCTCCACCAAGTCAATATTCATGGTCGGGCTGCTATAGCCAAACCTTTGGTCACTCGTGTCAATGCCAAATGTTGGTTTCATTGGTGCCAACAGTGCAAATCTTGGGCTGTGGACAATGTGAAACATGTATTGTTCTCTGATGAGTCCATCTGTCTTTCCCACATCCATGTGAGTTACGGTGTGTAGAAGAACCAAAGAGGCTGAACACCCGGACTGTTTCTGTCCAGCGTGAAGCACGGGCGGATCAGTGATGGTTCGAGATGTAATATCATGGCATTCCCGACTGAGCTTGATGGACACGTCACTGCCAAGCACTACCGAACCGTTCTGGAGGACCATGTGCACCTAATGGTTCAATCGTTGTGCCCTGAAGGGGGAGTCGTGTATCAGCATGATAATTCACCAATACACACAGCAAGACTGGTGACAGAATGTTTTGATGAACATGAAAGTGAAGTTGAGCATCTCCCATAGACCGCACAGTCACCAGATCTATATATTATCAGCCACATATACCCCTTTTCCACCAAGGCAGAGCTGGTGCTGGTTCGGAGCCAGAGCCTAGTTTCAAATCGGTTCTTTGTTTTTCCACCGCCAAAGCACCAGCTCCAAACCAGTAAAACTGGTTCTTAAGTAGCACCAAATCATTGCAGGGTCTAGAACGGAGCCAAGAAAGAACCGCTTGCGTCAGAGGCTGGGGGCGGGGTTACTGTGGCCAACAAGACTGAAGAGAAACTTGTGACCGCCATTTTTAAATAGCAGCTAGTCGAGCTAATAGCAGCTCGATTATAATATCCGTCTATGTAAGTTACGGCGAGCTGCACGAACGCGTTGGATTCGCCGTGTTTGGATGCCGATTTATTTTCGCAAACCCATGAGCATCCATAGTAACGCAACGTCTATTATTGTTGATGCCTTGTTCGAGATGCATCGGAGCAGCGTGGACCGATCAGAGCTGCGGGAGTGTTTGGAGATCATACGACTCCTTGTGCTTTTTGATCGCTTTCGCAGTGCTTTGATTTCATGTGCTGATCGTTCTGCGAGAAGCCGATGCATCTCGAACAAGTCTGGTGTGTTTGTGTTTGGCGCTGCCGCACTAGCGTTGCTGGGCAACATGATACGTATGCAGTGACGTAAGATATAGCTCTGTTGTGGCTCTCTGGCCGGTGGAAACGCAAACCGGTTCGTCAGTCGAACCAACTCCGAACTGGCAATAGCTCTAGCTCTGAACCAGCACCCGGTTCTTGTTGGTGGAAAAGGAGTATTTGGGGTATTTTGGAGGAGCGAGTCAGTAAATGTTTTCCTCCACCAGCATCACATAGTGATTTCACCACTGTTCTGGAAGAGGAACGGCTAAAATCCCTCTGACCGCTGTGAAGGACTTATATCTGTCATTCCCAAGATGAACTGATGCTGCATGGGCTTTAAAAGGAGGCCCTACATCATACTGATACATTATTGTGGTCTAAAACCAGGTGTTTCAGTTTCATCATCCAACCCTTGTACATACAAAATACCACACAGTGTTTGCTTTGGACAGCTATTAAAGGGGTCATGAACTACATTGTTTTATAATGTTTCCTGTGGTGTACTTATAATGTTAGTATGATTTTTACATAGAAAAAATAATTATTTAGAAATAAAAAGCATTTTCCTACCCTGATTTTAGCCCTCTGATTTGAACGCTCTGTTTGAGGGGGCGTGTTGTTGTGATTGGCTGTGAGACTTCAGTGTAAACGCCCACTGCTGTGATTGGCTGTAAGACTTCAGTGTAAACGCCCACTGCTGTGATTGGCTGTGATACTTCAGTGTAAACACCCACTGCTGTGATTGGCTGTGAGACTTCAGTGTAAACGCCCACTGTTGTGATTGGCTGTAAGACTTCAGTGTAAACGCCCACTGATTTGATTGGCTGTAAGACTTCAGTGTAAACGCCCACTGCTGTGATTGGCTAACATCTTTGTGTATGAAATAGCTAAGTATTAAATGTGGAAAACTCTTGAAAACTTTTAGCTTGTTTTTACTATTAAGCTCTCAAGGTTGACTAATCGTGTGAAGTGTTGCTAATAGCATTACATTTTGATTGTGGCATGGAAGGTTGCAGTGATGATGAATCACAGACATGTTAAGCGCATGAATGCAGTGATCTCGTCATTGCAACTCGATTTCTGCACTCTAACGAATGCTTTCATCATATCTAACTGTGATAAAATTGATAAAATGGACTTTATAGTGGGAGTTTTGGCGAGAGTCACTGATAAACTCGCTCTCTTTGATTGACAGCTCCAGCGATTGTAAAGGGAGCGTTCTTTGACCGCTTTCTGTATATAATTTAATCACAGTTTAAATAAGATTATTTTCATCCCACTATAAGAAAACAATGTGAAGTTGACCGTTAAGTCACTCACTGGTTTGATTTACTGGCACATTGACAAAGAACCTCTGACTGTACATGAATCATTACATATCCAAAATCACTGGTCACAGATCAGGCATTAGAAATAACACGGTTACTTCCATATCATTAAAGTCCTTTTGCATAGCCTGCACCGAAATCGTGACTGATTTACCAAATAATCCACAGTGAAATGTACCGAATACAAATAAATAATGCTCAACTAAGACATTCACATTGTTGGAAATAAATAACCACACTCTTTGCTTTAGGATCCTTTGGAAGGTAGTGTTATTTTTAGTCCATTGATCCAATGATCGCTCTTCTCTCGTCGTCATCTACGCACGCCAGTGGAAGGGGCCAAAGTTGAGATGAGGAAGTAGGTGTTGATCTTCTTCGGTCTTTCTCCTATCTAGTAGATTCCAGGATGAGTCCTTCTCTGGGCTTGGTTACAATAAAAGCTGTTTTTGGACTAACAAGGACGTTTTCAGTTCTGAAACCTACAGGATATTCTTATAGTATGATGACCTCATATATGCCAAAAGCTCAAGGAAAAATGTATATCTCAGTTCATGAACCCTTTAAGTAAAAATGGGAATATGTCTAATAAGTGACTCCTGTAAAGAAAGCTCCTGTAAACATTTACACTGACAACCACTTCTTTTTTTTCCCATGTGAACAGCACACATTTATGAACCACATGACATATTTGGAATTCAATTAAAAATGTAGTATTAAATAAATGTATCTGATATCTGGTGATTTGAGCTTAATCACAACACCCCTCTGTTCAGATTCTCCTCTTAATTCAAGATTTTTCATCTTTGTTGCATAACAGACATCTTCAGTAAAGTTTCTGAATCCATGAGAATTCCTACAATAAGATACATGAACGAAAGCATAACGGGACGGGAAACCATTTCACCCTCTGATTCTGTCCTTTAATTTGAGCGAATATAAGAAAACATCGCCATGCCTGGACGGGGGGAATTAATCGCCGTTATAGGGGATGAAGACACATGTTCTAGTTTCCTCCTCGGAGGGATTGGAGGGCTCGATAACAACCGAAAACCCAATTTCTTGGTGGTGGAAAAGGACTCTAGCATCACAGAGATAGAGGAGACCTTCAAGAGTTTCCTTGGCAAGGCATCATCAACCAGTTCATTAAGACCCGTGGAGTCACAGTCTGGCCTGGGCAGATGCAAGAGTAAACCTGGTTTACTTCTGGTTCTCATCCATCTTGTTGAAGCAAGATTATTTAATGATGTGTTGTTAATGTGAAATCCACTTTGATGCACTTCAAAATGATGAGGACCCGGGCTGGAATTAATACAATAAAACCGATGCCTATGTTACTGTTCATATCACTGTGTATAAAGTGATGAGGAAGATGAAATTCAGATCTAGTAATGGACGTTTCGTTTCTGACACACTCTGTAAGCCTTCGACCAATCACAACAGACTGGGCCATCTGAACAATCAGAGAAGAGTAAGACAAATCATAACGGACTGGGTTATCTGACCAATCAGAGCAGAGTAGACCAATCACAACAAACTGGGCCATCTGACCAATCAGAGAAGAGTAGACAAATCATAACAGACTGGGTCATCTGACCAATCAGAGCAGAGTAGACCAATCACAACAGACGGGGTCATCTGACCAATAAGAGCAGAGTAGACCAATCACAACAGACTGGGGAGAATGGTGTTTTGTCATTCTCGAAGTTTGAAGGAAGTTCTCGAAGGAAATTGTTTGTCACTGCTCCTAATCATAAATGTTTAAATTATATACAGTATTGTTTATAATATATGTAAGAAAGAAAGACATGCATTATTTTACCCACTGTGTAACAGACACTATATATTGCAAGAAATTAAGTTAAAGAATTTCTTATAAATGCTGTCCTTTCAATATTTAAACTCTGGAATGACTCTGGAATGTCTTCTGGAATGACTCTGGAATGACTCTGGAATGTCTCTTGACTGCAGAACCACCGTTCTATAATTGACCGCTTACAAATCTGTCTCACATTACTTTGTGTTAACTGGACATTTTTAGATCATGTATATCTGTAACTGTACTACAGTGGGCTATAAACGCACGTTTTGTCATTGTGTTGGTTGACACGTTGAGCTGTACACAGTGTGATGTCATTAAAATGTTAACTTACATCTTCAGAACTGTGAATTGCAGTTTATTAAAAGTAATGAAGTCTGACACTCAAAAAGTAAATAAATAAGATACATGAACGTAAGAGTGATTAAATATCACATTTAATTAAGTATTTAATTAGTTAATTTTAGAAATGTTGACTAACGTATTTTTGCACCTGCATTGCAAATGACAGTGTTTTACAGCAAGAGAAAGCAACAGAAAACCAATCTACTCTGCTCTGATTGGTCAGATGGCCCAATCTGTTGTGATTGGTCGAAGGCTTACAGAGTGTGTCAGAAACTAAATGGCCATTACCAGATCTGAATTTCACCTTCCTCATCACTTTATACACAGTGATATGAACAGTAACATAGGCATTGGTTTTATTGAGTAAGACTGGAGTTACTGACGACTCGTTTCAGGCAGTTCAGAATCGCTTCTTTCCTTTGGGAGACAATATCTCCATTTGTCTGCACTTTGATTTTTGAAACATTGCAGACATTTACATTCACAAACAGCTATAAACAAACTACATGACAGCTAATATCTGAAAAAGCATAATAGGTCACTTTAAGAAAAAGGAATATCAAATGTTGAGTGGATTTACACATATTCCCAAATACTTACAGCCACCTGGTCTCATGATGTAATGTTCCGGTGTAATAAACCCTTTAATCCCAGTCAATGTAATAAGCCACATTAAAATATAAGAAGCTTTCCTCTTTTGTGTTTGCAGGTGGTCCAGGGCTGGATGAGGACCTATCAGCAGCGCAGACCCTTGCTTTCAAAGAATCCTGATGCATGAAAATAAAGGTTTGCCACAAAAACTACTTCACATTTTGGTGATTCTACACACAATCTCTTAATCTGGTCAATGATTAGTCACTTCATATGTTGTCTCATCATCGTTCTGTATTGCAGATTCACAAGATGGACAATTTTTGAGCAATAAGCTACTGTTTTTTTCACGGCAGTTTGAAGCGATGAGCCTAGAAGAGCTTCAGTGAAATGAGAAATGACTCAAGCGTTGGGATCATACTTGTTCACCTCAGGTCTCCTCTTGCAAATATAGTCCATTTAAAGTGCAGCTTTTGCTGTCTGAATAAGAAGGACGTTCATTTGCCACTGTTTATTTATTTTAATTTGATGTATTTTGCTGATATTCTGTGCTATTAAATCCTCCTGAGAGCTGTTTATTTTACTGAGTACGCATGAATGTGATTGCTCGCTGTGAGTGAACCAAGACCCAACTAGGTCTTCTCCAATTTTTTATTCTCCGAGCAACTTGTTTAAAGCATGTTGCCACCATTTGTTTCCTTACGCTGGATGCACTCATGCTCTGGGAAATCCACATGCATTATATTTGAGCTTAGCAGAATGAGAGAGTGCTAAATTAAGTAAGCATCGTCTTCATTTACTCAACTTCATGTTGTTCCATCTTTTTCTTTCTTCTGTGGACTACAAGAGAAGATATTTTGAAGAATGATGGAGTACAGACAACATTGGACTCCTATAAATGTCATTGTATAGACCAGGGTTTCTCAAACTCGGTCCTGGAGGGCCACTGTCCTGCACAGTTTAGCTCCAAACCTGATCAAACACACCTAGCTGTGAGTTTCTAGTGATCCTGAACATAGATATCATATAATAAAGGCTAGATGTCTCGTCCGCGCTGCTGGCCAATGGAGGTCGACGTCCGCACACGGCGGCCATCTTGCCACAGGGAGCTCGTTTACTCGTAACATTGTGTAAATGGTGAATGTTCTTTTAAAAAAAACATAACTTGCTCAATTTTCTACCGATTTTCAAACGGTTTGGTTTGTTATAAACGTCAGAGATGTAGTTATGACACTGCATACGAATAATTAAGAAAATCTGCAATTTCAACATGTTCCAGCATTCAGATTTATAGCCACGTTAATAACGTTTGTAAGAAACCAAACCATTTGTAAATCCGTCAAGATTTCAGTGAGATAAGAGGATTTGTGTTCGTGCTGATCACTCACCTTACTTCAGACACCACAGAGTTTGCCAGAAAGCTTCCCTGTGACAAGATGGCCGCCGGTGTGATGCTGTTCGAGACTCCGCCTTAAGACATCTAGCCTTATATGGATATCTATGATCCTGACGACATTGATTAGCTTGCTCAGGTGTGTTTGATCAGGGTTGGAGCTAAACAGGGTTGCTCTGTGCAGGACAAAAAAATTATGTTAACAATGGGACATTTTCTCAAAACGCCTTTAGTATATGTCATAATTCTACACGACCATTCTTGTAACATGGGCGAAAGGAGTGAAGTCTCTTGCAGAATGGGTTAAAATGAAGTAAAAGCATGTTTTTTCAACCAACAAACACACAGTAATTGCTAATGCTAGTCAGAAGCAGAAGTCGTTCTCATTCTAGAGAGCATTTTATTGGACAGAAATGTGAGTGCATCAATATTTTTTGGCCTGTTTTGATGGGAAATCTACACAATTGCATAACTTATCAAACATATATTTTCTGATGGGTTATTTTGTATAGAGATGACCTCAAAGCTAACGGATATGTAATCACAAATTGAGTTTGTATGCATTCTTCTTTTGACTGTGTGTGCAGTCAGAAATACTCATTGTTAAATGTGAGGTTTTGTGCAATGTGACTCAAAAAAGTGTGCGAGTGAATCTGGCTAGGGCTTTTTATTTATGTATTTATTCTTTTCATTTTGAAGTTCCACTGAAATTAACTGATGTTATCGAGGAGTTTATTGTGAAAGCTTGTTTCAGCCATGGAATAAAAAAATAAGACAGGTAATTGTGACTTTTTATCTCACAATTTTCCTTCTCTCAATTGCGAGTTTATGATTAAAAAGTCTGTTTATATCTCGCCATTCCAGAGGTTTCCATTACTTGAGTTGAAAGTATAGATACTACTGGTCAAATATTACTTCGTTACAAGTGAACGTTGTAAAGACAGATTTTTACTTAAGTAAAAGTACAGAAGTACTTGCTTTTAAAAGTACTTATGCATCAAAAGTAAATTTATTTTTTGCCTGTCAAAGCATTGTTTTATTATTGTTGCATTTATGAATGCAGGCTGTGCCATCATGGTGCTACATGCTAGCACACGACTATCTTGACCTCTTCTAAATACTTGTTTAGAAGTTACAAAGCTCTTTCCAAAGCCAAAAACATACTAGAAAAGATGGGTTTCTACATTGTGTTTATTTGGCAAGATTATGCTAAAACATATTTCTGAAAGGACTACATTAAACGTTATCAGCCCAATTATGTTTTTGCATGCTAACTAACCTCATTGTTGTTGAGCCTTACCTGTGTGTTAGCGGTGTATCCACAAGGCTATGGAAACTCGGCGGGCAAATCTATAAAAAAAAAATTTGACCGACCATGCTAGTGTTCATTTTGACAGCAAATTTTGATTCAATTTTAGTCATATTTTAGTCATCTGAATTGTTTTAGTTTCAGTCTAGTTAAAATTTTAGACTAAATATACAGCAGATTTAGTCGACTAAAATCTCATGGGTTTAGTTAAAATTTCAAAACTCATTTTATGGTCTACTTCTGGAGAAAATATGTTAATATGAATGATATTAAGGTTTGAACAGACAGGTTTAACTGGTCTGACATATAACATGTCTTTATTTATCTTAAAAATGAAATAAAACGGCACTTCTCATAAAGAAAGAACATGGCCTTATTTTAACAACATGCATACAACATTCTTCATTCTTTCAAGCAGACATTTATTTGTATAAATGAAATATAGATTAACCCTTATGAAAGCTATTAAAGTTATTGAGTCAAGAACACTGAGTGATTTTCTCTTCTTCTTTTGTTGTCTGATTACATTAATGATGGACTTATGAGTTATTCGGCTGCTGTCACTTTAAGACCGAATGCACGGATCCAGTACAGACACACATCCGATATTCTCCCAGCTGTTAATGTTCACTTAATACATACTCGACTGTGTTTACGAGAATACTCGCCAAAACTGACATTTTGACCGTATTTGTCTGATCAAGTGTTACACCCCATCTAGGGGTGCAACATGAAAGACTCAGAAATATGCAGGGTATTTGAACAAAGGTCAATTTATTTACTTAATTTGGGACTTTTGATTCAGGAGCTGACTGGGCCAAAATAACAAACAAAACAACCTTGTCTTTAAACCTCTTCCCTAAACCCGAACCCAAAAGAAAAGAAAATAAGAATACAATCTGTAAACCTGACTCCCTAACCAAAAACAGAGATCAAACAGTTTACAATAAACAAAAAATGGCATCAGACTCCCTACTTTCCCAAAAAATCAGTATTTACAATATATTTACAATCAGGCAAACAAACTGAAAAGGGCAGTCCAAATCAGTGTCAGAAACAGGCAAAGGTTCAAATATACCAACACAGATATTCAGATACAAACATCTTTCAATTCAAACAAACAAACAAACAATACTCGGAGTCTCAAATACTCTCAAACTCTGAAAATACTCTCAAACTCTGAAAATACTTTCAAACTCTGAAAATACTCTTAACACTCTGAAAATTCTTAACACTCTGAAAATACTCTTAACACTCTGAAAATACTCTTAACACTCAAAATAATCTTAACACTCTGAAAATACTCTTAACACTCTGAAAATACTCTTAACACTCAAAATACTCTTAACACTCTCAAAATACTCACTCTCAAAATACTCTTAACACTGAAAATACTCTTAACACTGAAAATACTCTTAACACTGAAAATACTCTTAACACTCTCAAAATACTCTTAACACTCTCAAAATACTCAAAATACTCTTGACACTCAAAATACTCTTGACACTCAAAATACTCTTAAAACTCTCAAAATACTCTTAACACTCTCAAAATACTCAAAATACTCTTAACTCTCTCAAAATACTCTTAACACTCTGAAAATACTCTTAATACAGTTTACAATAAACAAAAAATTGCATCAGACTCCCTACTTTCCCCCAAAAATCAGTATTTACAATATATTTACAATCAGGCAAACAAACTGAAAAGGGCAGTCCAAATCAATGTCAGAAACAGGCAAAGGGTCAAATAAACCAACAAAGATATTCAGATACAAACATCTTTCAATTCAAACAAACAAACAATACTCACAGTCTCAAATACTCTCAAACTCTGAAAATACTCTCAAACTCTGAAAATACTTTTAACACTCTCAAAATACTCTTAACACTCTCAAAATACTCTTAACACTCAAAATACTCTTAACACTCTCAAAATACTCAAAATACTCTTAATACTCAAAATACTCTTAACACTCTCAAAATACTCAAAATACTCTTAACACTCTGAAAATACTCTTAACACTCTCAAAATACTCTTAACACTCAAAATTCTCTTAACACTCTCAAAATACTCTTAACACTCTGAAAATACTCTTAACACTGAAAATACTCCTAACACTCAAAATACTCTTAACACTCTGAAAAAACTCAAAATACTCTTTAACACTCTGAAAATACTCTTAACACTCAAAATACTCTTAACACTCTCAACACTCTCAAATACTCTTAAAGGCCCTTTCACACCGGATGCGTAACGAAAAAGCGAAACGAAAAAGCGAATAATTCGTGTGCGAATAGTTCGCATCAAAACCATTCACATCAGCCGCGACGCGAATTTGCAACATCTGTGACGTTCAGAGAGCTTCAACATTCCAAAACTTTCGCGAGAATCGCGCCGACAGCTGAGAAAACATGGACACTTCATCATCATCATCATCATCATCATCCAGTCATAGTCATAGCATCCAGTGAAGACGAGCTTTTCATTTTATTTAAAAGACAGAAAAGAAGGTTTTGGGTGGAAGCACTCATTACACAAACAGCTGATAAAAAAATAAACCCATCGCGCGAATTATTCGTGCGTCAAAATCGCGTCCAGTGTGAAAGGGCTTTAACACTCTGAAAATACTCTTTACACTCTCAAAATACTCTTAACACTCAAAATACTCTTAACACTCTCAAAATACTCTTAACCCTCTGAAAATACTCTTAACACTCTCAAAATACTCTTAACCCTCTGAAAATACTCTTAACACTCTCAAAATACTCTTAACACTCTCAAAATACTCTTAACACTGAAAATACTCTTAAAATTCTGAAAATATTCTTAACACTCAAAATACTCTTAACACTCAAAATGCTCAAAATACTCTTAACACTCAAAATACTCTGAACACTCTGAAAATACTCTAAAAAATATTCAAAATACTCTTAACACTCTCAAAATACTCTTAACACTCTCGAAATACTCTTAGCACTCTCAAAATACTCTTAACACTCAAAATACTCTTACAACTCTCAAAATACTCTTAACCCTCTGAAAATACTCTTAACACTCTCAAAATACTCAAAATACTCTTAACACTCCGAAAATACTCTTAACACTCTAAATGATGTTTTATTAACAAGGTTCGGGAGGAGCACGTTCAGATAATTAACACAAGTGGAGAGCACTCAGCAATCAATGGTAAGAGGTGTATATATACTCAGCAGTCTCACCTCATTCCATTGACAGTTTTTGCAGCATCCCTCCACCACCCCTTCTCCACGCTTCTAGTCCTAAACATTTACATACGGGGGGAGTACTCTGGGTCCGGGCCGAACTCCGAGCTCGGAGCCCTCCCTCCGGACAGCACGCCAAATACGCATTAAACTTTACCCCCTTCAAATTATATGTAAGTGTGAACTCGTGAAATACTCTTAACACTCTGAAAATACTCTTAACACTCTGAAAATACTCTTAACACTCAGGATCAGAGTCCCGCATAAAAGTGGCTAAAACGGGTGGATTGTGACATTCCTAAAATTCACGGGCGGGGACGCGGGCGGATAATGAACTCCTTGCGGTGAGGTAGCGGATGAAAAATATGTGCAATATTTTGTATGTCTAAATTACCAGCATTACACATACGCAAATATGTGTTTTAGTCAGGCCATCCTTAAAAATATTCTTGTTTGCCGTAATCCGACCGACCCTGTCAATTTAGGACCGACCCAATTTTATTTTTTTCTCCCCTTTTAGTCCGACCAAGTTGCGACATTAAATTTCTCTGTACTGTAGGCTAATAGGCCTATGTGTTGTAGCCCAGTCATTAAAACGATTTAGTTTCATATTCATGTTTAAATAAAATAATATATATATTTTTTTATTTCATGTTGATTATATGAAAAGTGAAAAGCATGAATAAGATAAGATGATCCTGAATATCGTGAGACAAATGGAGTGGGCAGACATGATTTTGACCACTTCATTAAGTTTGTTAAGCCTTTCTTTAAAGTGAATTTCGTTTTGTATTAATTGTATCTTGGGTGGTGGTGGAGCAATGGATAAGACACATGCCTTTGGTGTGAGAGACCCGGGTTCGAATCCACTGTGAGACACCAATGTGTCCCTGAGCAAGACACTTAACCCCTAGTTGCTCCAGAGGTGTGCGACCTCTGACATATATAGCAATTGTAAGTCGCTTTGGATAAAAGCGTCAGCTAAATGAATAAATGTAAATGTATCTTAATTTTATTCAATGTTTCATCTACCAAATTGTCGCCGCAAAAAAAAAACGTTCGGTGTGGAAGCACTCATTACACAAACAGCTGATAAAAAAATAAACCCATCGCGCGAATTATTCGTGCGTCAAAATCGCGTCCAGTGTGAAAGGGCCTTAACACTCTGAAAATACTCTTAACACTCTAAAATACTCTTAACACTCAAAATACTCTTAACACTCTCGAAATATTCTTAACACTCTGAAAATACTCTTAACACTCTCAAAATACTCTTAACACTCTCAAAATACTCTTAACACTCTCAAAATACTCAAAATACTCTTGACACTCAAAATACTCTTTAAACTCTCAAAATACTCTTAACACTCTCAAAATACTCTTAACACTCAAATACTCTTAACACTCTCAAAATACTCAAAATACTCTTGACACTCAAAATACTCTTTAAACTCTCAAAATACTCTTAACACTCTCAAAATACTCTTAACACTCAAATACTCTTAACACTCTCAAAATACTCTTAACACTCAAAATACTCAAAATACTCTTAACACTCAAAATACTCTTAAAACTCTCAAAATACTCTTAACACTCAAAATATACTCTAAACACTCAAAATACTCTTAACACTCTGAAAATACTCTTAACACTCAAAATACTCTTACCACTCAAAATACTCTTAACACTCAAAATACTCTTAACACTCAAAATACTCTTAACACTCTGAAAATACTCTTAACACTCAAAATACTCTTAACACTCTGAAAATACCCTTAACACTCAAAATACTCTTAACACTCTGAAAATACTCAAAACACTCTGAAAAAACTCTGAACACTCTGAAAATACTCTTAACACTCTTAACACTCAAAATACTCTTAACACTCAAAATACTCTTAACACTCTGAAAATAATCTTAACGCTCAAAATACTCTTAACACTCTCAAAATACTCTTAACACTCCGAAAATACTCTTAACACTCTCAAAATACTCTTAACACTCTGAAAATACTCAAAATACTCTTAACACTCAAAATACTCTTAACACTCTGAAAATAATCTTAACGCTCAAAATACTCTTAACACTCTCAAAATACTCTTAACACTCTCAAAATACTCTTAACACTCAAAATACTCTTAACACTCTAAAAATACTCTTAACACTCAAAATACTCTTAACACTCTCAAAATACTCTAAACACTCAAAATACTCTTAACACTCTGAAAATACTCTTAACACTCTCAAAATACTCTTAACACTCTGAAAATACTCTTAACACTCAAAATACTCTTAACACTCAAAATACTCTTAACACTCTCAAAATACTCTTAACACTAAAAATACTCTTAACACTCTCAAAATACTCTTGACACTCAAAATACTCTTAACACTCTCAAAATACTCTTAACACTCAAATACTCTTAACACTCTCAAAATACTCTTAACACTCAAAATTCTCTTAACACTCTCAAAAATACTCTTAACACTCTGAAAATACTCTTAACACTGAAAATACTCTTAACACTCAAAATACTCTTAACACTCTGAAAATACTCAAAATACTCTTTAACACTCTGAAAATACTCTTAACACTCAAAATACTCTTAACACTCTCAAAATACTCTTAACACTCTCAACACTCTCAAATACTCTTAAAGGCCCTTTCACACCGGATGCGTAACGAAAAAGCGAAACGAAAAAGCGAATAATTCGTGTGCGAATAGTTCGCATCAAAACCATTCACATCAGCCGCGACGCGAATTTGCAACATCTGTGACGTTCAGAGAGCTTCAACATTCCAAAACTTTCGCGCGAATCGCGCCGACAGCTGAGAAAACATGGACACTTCATCATCATCATCATCATCATCATCCAGTCATAGTCATAGCATCCAGTGAATACGAGCTTTTCATTTTATTTAAAAGACAGAAAAGAAGGTTTTGGGTGCACCCAATCTTACAGAACAGAGAGTCTGAAGGGGAGTATGCTAATGTGCACAGTTTTTTTGCGTCTTCAACTAAACACAGTGCGTGTTGTAATGTCACTACACTAAAAACTGTAGATATCACACAAAGAATGTATACTAAAAGCAGCCCTAAATAGTCTCACTACATTGTGTTACGTGTTCAAAGTAAACACGGTCTCTGTCTCTATCTTTGACGATAATAGTGTGCTTTCTATCCCAAATGTAGTTTGGCCTGCTAGCCTACACAGCACAGGACTATACAACGACTAAAACTATCACACAACATACTCACAGTCGTGATAACCGAGTTGGTTGGCAATGTTACGCCACACATTGTCTTTCAAATCGTTGTCCATGTATAGTAGTATATGATTGGCTGAAGCCTATTCTGTCGCCGCAAAAAAAAAAAAGAACGACATCGAAGCGGAAAAAATAAAAGTCGTTTTTTTCGCCGCAGCGCATTCGCGTTCGGTGTGGAAGCACTCATTACACAAACAGCTGATAAAAAAATAAACCCATCGCGCGAATTATTCGTGCGTCAAAATCGCGTCCAGTGTGAAAGGGCCTTAACACTCTGAAAATACTCTTTACACTCTCAAAATACTCTTAACCCTCTGAAAATACTCTTAACACTCTCAAAATACTCTTAACACTGAAAATACTCTTAAAATTCTGAAAATATTCTTAACACTCAAAATACTCTTAACACTCAAAATGCTCAAAATACTCTTAACACTCAAAATACTCTGAACACTCTGAAAATACTCAAAAAATATTCAAAATACTCTTAACACTCTCAAAATACCCTTAACACTCATGAAATACTCTTAGCACTCTCAAAATACTCTTAACACTCAAAATACTCTTAAAACTCTCAAAATACTCTTAACCCTCTGAAAATACTCTTAACACTCAAAATACTCAAAATACTCTTAACACTCCGAAAATACTCTTAACACTCTCTAAATGATGTTTTATTAACAAGGTTCGGGAGGAGCACGTTCAGATAATTAACACAAGTGGAGAGCACTCAGCAATCAATGGTAAGAGGTGTATATATACTTAGCAGTCTCACCTCATTCCATTGACAGTTTTTTGCAGCATCCCTCCACCACCCCTTCTCCACGCTTCTAGTCCTAAACACTTACATACGGGGGGAGTACTCTGGGTCCGGGCCGAACTCCGAGCTCGGAGCCCTCCCTCCGGACAGCACACCAAATACGCATTAATCTTTACCCCTTCAAATTATATGTAAGTGTGAACTCGTGAAATACTCTTAACACTCAAAATACTCAAAATACTCTTAACACTCTGAAAATACTCTTAACACTCTGAAAATACTCTTAACACTCAGAATCAGAGTCCCGCATAAAAGTGGCTAAAACGGGTGGATTGTGACATTCCTAAAATTCACGGGCGGGGACGTGGGCGGATAATGGACTCCTTGCGGGGAGGTAGCGGATGAAAAATATGTGCAATATTTTTTATGTCTAAATTACCAGCATTACACATACGCAAATATGTGTTTTAGTCAGGCCATCCTTGTTTGATATTCTTGTTTGCCGTAACCCGACCGACCCTGTCAATTTAGGACCGACCCAATTTTATTTTTTTTCTCCCCTTTTCCGACCGAAATACTCTTACCACTCAAAATACTCTTACCACTCAAAATACTCTTAACACTCTGAAAATACTCTTAACACTCAAAATACTCTTAACACTCTGAAAATACTCAAAATACTCTTAACACTCTGAAAAAACTCTGAACACTCTGAAAAAACTCTGAACACTCTGAAAATACTCTTAACACTCTTAACACTCAAAATACTCTTAACACTCTGAAACTCTCAAAATACTCAAAATACTCTGAACACTCAAAATACTCTTAACACTCTGAAAATAATCTTAACGCTCAAAATACTCTTAACACTCTCAAAATACTCAAAATACTCCGAAAATACTCTTAACACTCTCAAAATACTCTTAACACTCAAAATACTCTTAACACTCTCAAAATACTCTTAGCACTCAAAATACTCTTAACACTCTCAAAATACTCTAAACACTCCAAAATACTCTTAAAACTCAAAATACTCTTAACACTCTGAAAATACTCAACACTCAAAATACTCTTAACACTCTGAAAATACTCTTAACACTCTGAAAATACTCTTAACACTCAAAATACTCTTAACACTCTCAAAATACTCAAAATACTCTTGACACTCAAAATACACTTAACACTCAAAATACTCTTAACACTCTCAAAATACTCTTATCACTCAAAATACTCTTAACACTCTCAAAATACTCAAAATACTATTGACACTCAAAATACTCTTAACACTCTCAAAATATTCAAAATACTCTTAACACTCTGAAAATACTCTTAACACTCTCAAAATACTCCTATCACTCAAAATACTCTTAACACTCAAAATATTCAAAATACTCTTAACACTCTGGAAATACTCTTAACACTCAAAATACGCTTAACACTCTGGAAATACTCTTAACACTCAAAATACTCTTATCACTCAAAATACTCTTAACACTCTCAAAATATTCAAAATACTCTTAACACTCTGAAAATACTCTTAACACTCTCAAAATACTCCTATCACTCAAAATACTCTTAACACTCTGAAAATACTCTTAACACTCTGAAAATACTCTTAACACTCAAAATACTCTTAACACTCTCAAAATACTCAACACTCTCAAAATGCTCAAAATACTCTTAGCAATCAAAATACTCTAAACACTCAAAATACTCTAAACACTCTGAAAATACTCAAAAAAATACTCAAAATACTCTTAACGCGCTCAAAATACTCTTATCACTCAAAATACTCTTAACACTCTCAAAATATTCAAAAAATACTCTTAACACTCTGGAAATACTCTTAACACTCTGAAAATACGCTTAACACTCAAAATACTCTTAACACTCTCAAAATACTCTTAACACTCTGAAAATACTCTTAACACTCAAAATACTCTTAACACTCTGAAAATACTCTTAACACTCTCAAAATACTCTTAACACTCTCAAAATACTCTTAGCACTCTCAAAATACTCTTAACACTCAAAATACTCTTAACACTCTCAAAATACTCTTAGCACTCTCGAAATACTCTTAGCACTCTCAAAATACTCTTAACACTCAAAATACTCTTAACACTCTCAAAATACTCTTAGCACTCTCGAAATACTCCAGGGTTCATACACATTTTAACCAATACTTTTCCATGACTTTTCCATAACTTTTCCATGACTTTTCGGCACATTTCCATGATTATGTATTCCTGAAAATGTCAGTCAACATTATAAGAATAAAAATATGTGTTAAAGTTTACCCTCAGAGGTTTCACAATAAAATGGATGACAATTTATGTGGTACAATCCAAAATAAAGTGCAAGATCTTTGAAGGACACAGGATAAAATACATGTACAGTGTCCTCAGTATTTAAGGATACTTTAAATATGAAACTAAAACCACCAGTAGGTGGCGGCAAGTCACTGTCTTAATAAGCGAGTTGTTGGAGTCATTTATTCAACCGATTTGTTCAAACGGCTGATTCATTCAGAAAAACAAGTGATTGTTCATTGAATCGTTAAAATGATTCGTTCAAAACGCGGATTTCATTATATAAATTTTTTTTAAATCATCGATGTCTGTTGGACTACGGCTTCATTATGAAATTCTCGTCGGCGATATAAAGTGAAAATTGACAATATTGTGTCCAAAAAGTAACTCACAATGTTAACTTTATTGTTAATTTAACTGTTGTATAAAATAAATAGCACATTTGCAATTATGCACAGGAAAACGGCACTCTTGCTCATGTGATATTCTAATATAACAACATAATATGATATAAATATAAGACAAAAACTCATTTGGGGACATCTATAACTGCACTGATAGATCACGCAGTGAAAGTAAGTATGAGAGACAAACGCGATGTCAGCTCGCACTCGCAGTACATAGTTAAACAATGATTACAATATCATAGTTCATAGACAATATCGCACACACCTAGGCACATAAAGAATGAACTTACAATTGAACTGACATTTACTCTTACTCTACATTTTCTTCTCTCCTCTCGCGTGCAGGAGACATACGTAGGCTTTTATGTTGAGTATATCCTCTTTCCGCTACGTTAACATTTTCGACCCACCGGTGCTTGCAAAACTTTAGCATGCTCGTGCCACTTTCCTGGCATTTCAATTAAATTTCTGTCAGCACCGACTTCGCCTCAGGCAACATCGCAACAAGTGAGTGAATCGGAAGTGAACTGAACGTTATGCCGCCCGGATATAAGGACGTTAAGACAACGCGAAATATTTTTTTTTATTAAACAGTTTTGGTATTAATCACATATTATGCTGTGTTAAAAAAAAATTCCATGACTTTTCCAAAACTTTCTGGGTCTTTTTATTTTTTCAAAACCTTTCCAGGCCTGGAATTTGCATTTTTCAAATTCCATAACTTTTCCAGGTTTTTTCAAAACGTACGAACCCTGATACTCCTAACACTCAAAATACTCTTAACACTCAAAATATACTCTAAACACTCAAAATACTCTTAACATTCTCAAAATACTCTTAACACCCAAAATACCCTTAACACTCTCAAAATACTCTTAACACTCAAAATACTCTTAAAACTCTCAAAATACTCTTAACCCTCTGAAAATACTCTTAACACTTTCAAAATACTCTTAACATTCAAAATACTCTTAACACTCAAAAAAACCTCTTAACACTCTGAAAATACTTTTAACACTCTGAAAATACTCTTAACACCCAAAATACCCTTAACACTCTCAAAATACTCTTAACACTCAAAATACTCTTAAAACTCTCAAAATACTCTTAACCCTCTGAAAATACTCTTAACACTTTCAAAATACTCTTAACATTCAAAATACTCTTAACACTCAAAAAAACCTCTTAACACTCTGAAAATACTTTTAACACTCTGAAAATACTCTTAACACTCATACTACTCTTAACACTCTCACAATACTCTTAACACTCTCAAAATACTCAAAATACTCTTAACACTCTCAAAATACTCTTCTTAAAACTCTCAAAATACTCTTAACCCTCTGAAAATACTCTTAACACTTTCAAAATACTCTTAACATTCAAAATACTCTTAACACTCAAAAAAACCTCTTAACACTCTGAAAATACTTTTAACACTCTGAAAATACTCTTAACACTCATACTACTCTTAACACTCTCACAATACTCTTAACACTCTGAAAATACTCTAAAAAATACTCAGAATACTCTTAACACTCTCAAAATACTCTTAACACTCAAAATATTCTTAACACTCTGAAAATACTCTGAAAATACTCTCAAAATACTCTTAACACTCTCAAAATATTCTTAACACTCTGAAAATACTCTGAAAATACTCTCAAAATACTCTTAACACTCTCAAAATACTCTTAACACTCAAAATACTCTTAACACTCTGAAAATACTCTTAACACTCTCAAAATACTCTTAACACTCCGAAAATACTCTTAACACTCGCAAAATACTCAAAATTCTCTTAACACACAAAATACTCTTAACACTCCGAAAATACTCTTTACACTCGCAAAATACTCAAAATTCTCTTAACACACAAAATACTCTTAACACTCTCAAAATACTCAAAATACTCTTAACACTCAAAATACTCTTAGCACTCTGGAAATACTCTTAACACTCTGAAAATACTCTTAACACTCTCAAAATACTCAACACTCAAAATACTCTTAACACTCTCAAAATACTCTTAACACTAAAAATACTCTTAAAACTCTCAAAATACTCTTAGCACTCTGGAAATACTCTTAACAGGGGGTGGTAGTGGCGCAATGGATAAGACACATGCCTTTGGTGTGAGAGACCCGGGTTCGAATCCACTGTGAGACACCAATGTGTCCCTGAGCAAGACACTTAACCCCTAGTTGCTCCAGAGGCGTGCGACCTCTGACATATATAGCAATTGTAAGTCGCTTTGGATAAAAGCGTCAGCTAAATGAATAAATGTAATTGTAAATGTAAACACTCTCAAAATACTCGTAACACTCAAAATACTCTTAACACTCTCAAAATACTCTTAACACTCTCAAAATACTCTTAACACTAAAAATACTCTTAAAACTCTCAAAATACTCTTAACACTCTCAAAATACTCTTAACGCTGTCAAAATACTCAAAATACTCTTAACACTCAAAATACTCTTAACACTCTGAAAATACTCAAAATACTCTTAACACTCTCAAAATACTCTTAACACTCTCAAAATACTCTTAACACTCTGAAAATACTCTTAAAGGTGCCCTAGAATGGATTATTTTATTATTTTATAATGTTTCCTAGTGTGCCCTTATAATGTTAGTATGTTTTTTTAGATCAAAATTTGTTATAATTTAGAAATAAAAGGCATATTTCCTAGCCTGATTTTATCCTTTGATTTGAACACTCAGTTTGAAGGGGCGTGTCTGCTGTGAGACTTCAGTGTAAACGCCCTCTGCTGTGATTGGCTGACATGCTTGCATATGAAATATCTGGCATTAAATGTAGAGCTATCAGGAAAACTTTTACTATTACAGCTTTTATACGTTTTTACTATTACAGCTATCGGGATTAATAAATCGTGAGAAGTTTTTTAAGTATTTAGATCTATTCCCATCACATAAAAGGTTGCAGTGAGCATTGAGCAGATGACAGTCTGTTGATTGCGTGAATGAAGATCTTATCACTGCAACGCGATTTACTGATGCATAAATAGTGTTGAACGACTTTGAGAGAAAGATTATCTGTCTGAATTTGAACAATTACACATCAGAAATTCACATAACCCACTGGTTCTCCAGAGGCTCGGATGAAGGAGCTAAAAAATATATGTTTGTGTTCATTTGTACATCCAAACACTGAGCAACTGCCATGCTTCGTTCGCTCGTTTGCAAGCCACAATGTCTCTCGAGTAAAAAAACAATATCGCGCTGGATCTAAATAACACAGTGTAAATTACCGTTAGTAAAATCACTACTTACCGCTTGCGGGAATATAACGTTAGTTGAAATTGCCCCCTTCGTCAGTATGAGACGCCGAGAGAAGCCTGGCTGCTTGATATTGTTCCAGGTTAGAAAAAAAGTCCGCGGTGAAATGGGCAGAGCAACTAACAACTTCGAATTAAACTGTAGCGGTATCCGATTATATATAGATAGATTATAGATAGATCTGCCATTTTCCCTATGATCCTCCTCCTGCTTGTTTCTTCACCTGCAGAACTTCCGATGATTCGGCTGCAGTTTCGCCTGGCACTGAGCATGGGCTAGCATATGCAAATTTTTGGAGGCGTACATATTAATGATCCCAACTGTTGCGTCACAGTTGGTGTTATGTGGAGATTCGCCTGTTTTTCAGGGGTGTTTTTCAAAAACGAGATTTAAATAAGAAAGAGAAAACTATGGTGTTTGAGACTCACTGTATGTCATGTCCATGTACTGAACTCTTGTTATTTAACTATGCCAAGATAAATTCAATTTCACATTCTAGGGCACCTTTAACACTCAAAATACTCTTAACACTCAAAATACTCTTAACATTCGCAAAATACTCTTAACACTCTCAAAATACTCAAAATACTCTTGACACTCAAAATACTCTTAAAACTCTCACAATACTCTTAACACTCAAAATACTCTTAACACTCAAATACTCTTAACACTCTCAAAATACTCTTGACACTCAAAATACTCTGACACTCTCAAAATACTCTTAACACTCTCAAAATACTCTAAGCACTCTCAAAATACTCAAAATACTCAACACTCAAAATACTCTTAAAACTCTCAAAATACTCTTAACACTCAAAATATACTCTAAACACTCAAAATACTCTTAACACTCTCAAAATACTCAAAATACTCGTAACACTCTGAAAATACTCTTAACACTCAAAATACTCTTCACACTCAAAATACTCTTAACATTCTCAAAATACTCTTAACCCTCTCAAAATACTCTTAACACTCAAATACTCTTAACACTCTCAAAAGACTCTTAACACTCTGAAAATACTCTTAACACTCAAAATACTCTTAACACTCAAAATACTCTTAACACTCTCAAAATACTCAAAATACTCAACACTGTCAAAATGCTCAAAATACTCTTAACACTCAAAATACTCTTAGCCCTCTGGAAATACTCTTAACACTCAAAAATACTCTTAACACTCTCAAAATACTCTTAACACTAAAAATACTCTTAAAACTCAAAATACTCTTAGCACTCTGGAAATACTCTTAACACTCTGAACATTCTGAAAATACTCTTAACACTCTCAAAATACTCTTAACACTCTCAAAATACTCAAAATACTTTTAACACTCTCAAAATGCTCAAAATACTCTTAACACTCAAAATACTCTTAACACTCAAAATACTCTTAACACTCTGAAAATACTTTAACACTCTGAAAATACTCTTAACACTCTAAATACTCTTAACACTCTCAAAATATTCAAAATACTCATAACACTCAAAATACTCTTAACACTCTCAAAATATTCAAAATACTCATAACACTCAAAATACTCTTAACACTCTGAAAATACCCTTAACACTCAAAATACGCTTAACACTCTCAAAATACTCAAAATACTCATAACACTCAAAATACTCTTAACACTCTCAAAATACTCTTAACACTCAAAATACTCTTAACACTCAAAAAACTCTTAACACGCTGAAAATACTCTTAACACTGAAAATACTCTTAACACTCAAAATACTCTTAACACTCAAAATACTCTTAACACTCTCAAAATACTCAAAATACTCTTAACACTCTCAAAATGCTCAAAATACTCTTAACACTAAAATACTCTTAACACTCTCAAAATACTCTTAGCACTCTCAAAATACTCAAAATACTCTTAACACTCAAAATACTCTTAACACTCAAAATACTCTTAACACTCTCAAAATACTCTTAACACTCTGAAAATACTTTAACACTCTGAAAATACTCTTAACACTCTCAAAATATTCAAAATACTCTTAACACTCTGGAAATACTCTTAACACTCTGAAAATACCCTTAACACTCAAAATACGCTTAACACTCTCAAAATACTCTTAACACTCTCAAAATACTCAAAATACTTGTAACACTCAAAATACTCTTAACACTCTCAAAATACTCTAAACACTCAAAATACTCTTAACACTCTGAAAATACTCTTAACACTCAAAATACTCTTAACACTCGCAAAATACTCTTAACACTCAAAATACTCTTAACACTCTCAAAATACTCAGCACTCTCAAAATACTCAAAATACTCTTAACACTCTGAAAATACTCTAAAAAATACTCAAAATACTCTTAACGCGCTCAAAATACTCAAAATACTCTTAACACTCAAAATAATCTTAACACTCTGAAAATACTCAAAATACTCTTAACACTCTGAAAATACTCTTAACACTCTGAAAATACTCTTAACACTCAAAATACTCTTAACACTCTCAAAATACTCAAAATACTCAAAATACTCTTAACACTCTGAAAATACTCTTACCACTCAAAATACTCTTAACACTCAAAATACTCGTAACACTCTGAAAATGATACTCTTAACACTCTGAAAATACTCTTACCACTCAAAATACTCAACACTCAAAATACTCAAAATACTCTTAACACTCTGAAAATACTCTATAAATAAGTGTTTTTTAACTTGAATTTTATTGTATAAATCATACATTTGAATCAGTTCATCTGTATCACCTGGGTTTAGTTCATCATCATCATCACCATCATCATCTACATCACCTGTGTTCTGTTAATCAGTGTTCATCTGTGTTAGTGTTTCACTTGTCTACCGAGTCTGAGCTTCTTCGCATCATGCCCGCCGAGTCAGAGACTGTTCACGTCAGTCCTGCCGAGCCAAAGACTGTTCACGTCATGCCCGGCGAGCCAGAGATGCTTCACGTCAGTCCTGCCGAGCCAGAGATGCTTCGCGTCAGTCCTGCCGAGCCAGAGAAGCTTCACGTCAGTCCTGCCGAGCCAGAGATGCTTCACGTCAGTCCTGTCAAGCCAGAGACGCTTTGCGTCAGTCCTGCCGAGCCAGAGATGCTTCGCGTCAGTCCTGCCGAGCCTGAGCGTCACGTCAGTCCTGCAGAGCCTGAGCTTCACGTCAACCCTGCCGAACCTGAGTCTTTTGGCCGTGAGTCTGTCTCCGAATTCCCTCCCAGCCTCCCTCTCCCACCTCCTCCCATATACCACCTCTCAACCCTTCTTCCACCACTGCCTGTCAGCTCCTCTAACCACCTTCAGGGAGGTGGAGTCGCCGTGGGTCTGCTGGCCTACAGCTCCAGCCTGGTCGGTAGATCCCCGCTCTCCGCCTCCAACCTCCGCGACCAGGACTCCGCCTCAGCCTGACGGTCCATTAACAACCCCATGGCTCCTACCTCCCTCAGCTCCACCATGGCCCATCAGGTCATCAGTTCCGCCAGACTCCCTCGTCCCCCCGGATCCACCTTGGTCACTCATCAACCTTCCCTCACATCTGGACTGCACTCCTCTGGCTATGCCCCGTCCCCCCCGGCTCCACTGGACTCCTCACTCCCTTCAGTTCCTCCTTGGTCCTCACTCCCTCTGTCTCCACCGTGCCCTTCTGTGTCCCCGCCTGTAAACATGAAAAAGAATGTTTTATAACATCCAATGTTTGGACTGGATCATGAACATATAACAGGCCCCCTGGGCACTTCGCAGGGATAGAAATATTGCAGAAAGAAAAAGAACAGGGGTACATCCTCCTATCCGAGGGAGATCTCTGGGACAAAATGACCCCTACCACCACCTCTGATGCATCAACCTCAGGATTAGAAAGAATAGGGGCTGAAACAAAGTGACTAACTGATTCTGAATGAACCACCAGTAAAAATTGGCAAACCCCAGAAATCACTGGACCGATTTGCGTGTATCTGGAGTTGGCCAATTAGCAACTGCCTTATCCTTGGCTGTGTCAATTCGGATACCATCAGGCGAGAGAATGAACCCCGGGAACGGAACCAAGTGTACATGAAACTGACACTTCTTTGCCTTGACGAACAAACACTTCTCTAGTAGCCGTTGAAGTGCTCTTTCCTGATGTGCAGCGACCCTAAAGGGACATGGTGGTGGAAAAAATATGGTATGAGAGGAAAAAAAAATTTATTACTTTTGCGTTCCCCCGAGAAACGCCTCGGTTACGACTGTAACCTCGGTTCCCTGAAGAGGGAACGAGTGTTGCGTCGAAATTGACGCTATGGGGAACGCTTTGCGTGATGACGTCTTGAAGCACATGTAAAATCAGTCCAATGGTGTGGCGGAACGTCAGAGGCGGGTGACGTCACGTACCAGGGAGCTATAAAAGCCAGCCCGAAACAGAAAACGAAAGCTTCGTAGAGTCTGAAGTCGTGCTGACAGGCATGAAGGAGATCATGGCAAGGTGACGCAACGCTCGTTCCCTCTTCAGGGAACTGAGGTTACAGTCGTAACCGAGGCGTTTCTCGGGGGAACGTAAAAGTAATAAAAAAATGTTTCCTCTCATACCATATTTTTTCCACCACCATGTCCCTTTAGGGTCGCTGTACATCAGGAAAGAGCACTTCAACGGCTACTAGAGAAGTGTTTGTGAATCAAGTGAGCAGCACTAGGAAGACAAAACCTGAGACCCTGGAGTAGAGTCTAGGTCTAAAGAGTAGAACCTGACGAAGGTGTGCGGTGAGGACCAGCCTGCCGCATCACAAACGTCCTGTAAAGATACTCCTGATAAAAGGGCCTTAGAGGCCGCCATACTCCAAGTAGAGTGCGACCGGACAGCCAAAGGAGAAGGCTGCCCAGCCGCCTCATAAGCAAATGAGATAGCCTCAACCACCCACTTGCTCATCCTTTGCTTAGACACTGGACCTCCCTTGTTAGGGGACCCAAAGCATACAAACAATTGATCGCTTTTACGCCACAGGGCAGCTCTGTGGACATAAGCGTCTAACGCCCGAACAGGGCAAAGCAAATTATTCGCCTCCTGGTCCGCATTTTGAAAAGGAGGAGGACAGAACGCCTGCAGAACAATAGGTCTAGCCACATTAGTGGGGACCTTGGGGATATAACCCGGTCTAGGATGAAGAAAAGCTTTAACCATACCCGGAGCAAACTCCAAGCATGACGGAGCAACCTACAATGCTTGGAGATCCCCTATTCTCTTGAGAGAAGAAATGGCGAGAAGGAACAGAGCTTTCAGAGTTAGGAATTTCTCAGGAACCTCCTCGATGGGCTCAAAGGGGGCCAGGGAAAGGCCTTGCAGCACAATGGACAAATCCCAAGGTGGCACCCTAGAGCGAACTGCAGGCCTCAGCCTCCAAGTGCCACGAAGGAAACGAGATACCAGAGGGTCTTTCCCCACAGACATTCCACCCAAAGGAATGTGGAAAGCACCTATAGCCGCCACATAAACCTTTAAAGTGGACGGGGTCAGACCTGCAGTGAACCGGTCCTGCAGGAACTCCAGAACTGTACCAATTGGGCAGTTGACTGGATCCAACCGACGGTCACTACACCAAGAAGTGAATACTCTCCACTTCAGGGCATAAAGTTTCCTCGTGGAGGGAGCTCTGGACTGTAGAATGGTCTCAACAACCTCAGTTGAGAGACCTGACTCTATGAGCTGGGCCCCCTCAGAGGCCAAGCCCACAGGTTCCACAGTTCCGGTCGGGGGTGAAAAATCGAGCCCCCTGCTTGGGACAGAAGGTCCCTCCTGACAGGAAGCTCTTGAAATTACTCTTAACACTCAAAATACTCTTAACACTCTCAAAATACTCAAAATACTCTTAACACTCTGAAAATACTCTTAGCACTCTGAAAATACTCTGAAAATACTCAAAATACTCTTAACACTCTCAAAATACTCTTAACACTCAAAATACTCTTAACACTCTGAAAATACTCTGAAAATACTCAAAATACTCTTAACACTCTCAAAATACTCTTAACTCAAAATACTTTAACACTCGCAAAATACTCAAAATACTCTTAACACTCTCAAAATACTCTTAACACACAAAATACTCTTAACACTCTGGAAATACTCTTAACACTCTGAAAATACACTTAACACTCTCAAAATACTCTTGACACTCAAAATACTCTTAACACTCTGAAAATACTCGTAACACTCAAAATACTCTTAACACTCTGAAAATACTCAAAATACTCTTAACACTAAAAATACTCTTATCGCTCTGCACTTTCTTTTCTCTCGAGGCATCGACAACACAGCTGACACAGGTAAATTCACGTGCTAGAAGAGTTTTAGTTTTGTTGTGGTCTGGTCGTAATCAGTCCTGCAGAATGCTAGCGTGTTATGGGCAACAACAACTCAACCTGTAAGAAATCGAAAGGACATAAGTACTCGTTCATTCAACTTTCGACCTATAACCCATGTTGAACTTGCAAGACCTACAATCAAATCTGAGATTTCTCAACGGCAATCAGGTGAAAGAGACAAATTTAGCCGTCTAGCGCCATAGACTCCCATTCATTTTGCACTCATGGGCGATCGCCCCCAGTGGAACTCTGGTGGAACTACAATCAAAATTCGGTACAATAGGACTTAATAGGGAGTGGGCAGGCTCTCCGTAGACGGGCTCTGATTTTGCCATCAACGGATCAGTGTTAAAAAAAACTGGGAAATCATTGAACTTTACGTGACCCTACAAGAGTGATTACTGATAGGCTGCCTGCAAAAACAAAACAAAAAAACAATCATGTTTTAAAGAAGCAAAAAATCATCCACTGCGACGGTCGACTCGAGGACCTTGATAGAAATGTAGGAGTGAAAAGTATGATATTTGTCTCACAAATATAGTGAAGTTAAAGCCATAAGTTTCATATATATATATGTAATATATATAGTAAATGCACTTTGTTACAGTCCACCTCTCCGCAACTCTGACTTTATCTCCTGCAATTGCGAATTATCAGTTGATAATGTCAGATCTGTTCTGTGTCTCCTGAAATCCAGTACCTGGTGGCACATGAGAGGAATGCTCTAAGATCGAGGTGGTTGACTGTGCGGAAAGCCTAGCTGAAGTCAAGGGAAAGGGTGTGAAATGGCCTCTGGTTAGTCCAAATTTACTTGGCAAACTCATTCATATCAGGCAGACAAACAATCAAATGTTCCCACGATGTCAGATGCAATTGTGACGGCTCCTTCAGTTTGCCACGTGGCCCATGAGCTAAGACATGCAACCATCTTGAATCAGGATCCACAGCTCATCAACCCTGCTTCTGGAGACCCACTTTCCTTTCAGAGTTGACGTCCACCCTGCTTCTGCATGTTCAGGTGTGTTCGCGCTCAGGTGTGTCTGCGTTCAGGTGTGTTCGCGCTCAGGTGTGCTCGCGTTCAGGTTTGTCTGAAGACAGTGGGTTGAAGACCAGGGAACTATAATCTTTAGTCCAATTACTGGAATTTTAATCACTCTATAGAGATAACACTCACAGGGTACTTCTCAATATCCCTCCTCGTCTCCTCCATCCTATGACCCGGAAAACGATCGAGCACAGCCATCTTGAAGGACATCTCAATTCTCTAATTGCACTGCGAGGAGTCGAGGATCGAGGAGTAAGGAGGCTTCCTGAGGACAGTTTTAATTTAAGATGCTACCATGAACTTGCACATTCAGTTCTATTGATGTATTTTTGTTGAACTTCTATTAAAACTACTGTTGTTACAACATCTGCATTAATTCTTTAGTCATTGACAGCAATATGCAGCATAACAGCACATTTCACTTTCAACAAGGTTTTGGAGCAAAGTATTTAACTTTATTCAAATGAACAGTGACATTCATGCTGCAGTGCAGAATTATTAAAATAAAGTTACACGTTTGATTCATATATGGACCCTTAATCTTGGTCAGATATAAAAATAAAGAAAAAATTTGTTTTAAGAGACATAAAATAAAAGAGAAAAAATTATTTCACAATACAAATCCTAAATTATAATCTTCAATGCAAAAACAGAAAAATATAAGTCCCCTTCCATGAAAGTAGAGAGAGAGACAGAGAGAATCAACCAATTGATCTTTTTTAATTCATGTAGGGCAATATAACATGTAATCTTACAATTAATAATTTAAAAGAAAAAAAGAAGTTTTCCAAGCAGAAACGCAAGCCGTGATCGTGGCCGAACAGCCACAGATGTAGATGTGGGTTTCAGAGAGGCAGATCTGACTGAGGCGGGGTAAAAACAGACCAAGTGAAGGATAAAACATTCTTACAATAGAGTTGCATTCGTTCCAAGCACTAACTTGAAGAAATACAGCCAGACCAAAGATATGTACGAATTTTTTACTTTATTACGATTTTGAGTATAAATTCCTGCAGTCCACAATAGAAAATGCAGAGTGTATACATTGAAAAGACTGATCCCAAACCAGTTGTGCACGGGCACATAAAAACAAGACATCAGTATTGAGGAGGGGGGCATGTTAAAAACCAGCCTTAGTACCATCATGATCTACGAAACGGGGGCTCAGAGCTAAGCAACTAGCGGGATGTAGTTCATCACAGAGAGAGAGGAGAGACCGAGAGAGAAGCCCTAACCTTTAGGTGCCACACTAAATCATTTTGTCCATGATACAACAAATCAAAAGTCAATTCAGTGCACCAAACGAATACGTATAGAAAAATAAACTAACACACACACCCATATTTCTACCACAGTCTGAACTTGTTTTGCATTTCTGTGACTCAATGCAGTAATTCCTGTGGCGTGTCCAGATGCTTATATATGAAAAAAACCAGTTTAAAACAAAAATAAAAGCAACACAAAAAAATCCCACACTGGAGACATATAGTTATAAATGGATCAGACACTGCACTGGGACCAGCTGAACGTCGTCAGGAAAGAGAAGAGTAATCCGTCATAGGCTGTTGTAAAGTGAGGTATGAACGTGACGGTCAAGTCCAGAGTAGAACTGACCTGGTTGCAGTTTTCCGGGTTTAATTAACCATGTTTGTAGCAGCATTAAGTTCTGAGAGGAGACCCAGTCACTGGACCGATCAGCGTTCCCTGACATGGAATTTAACACGTCAAAAAAAAAAAAAAAAAAAAAAAAAAAAAAAACAGCATGAAGAAGAGAGCGAACATCGTCTGAGTGGACTGTTACCGGGCAGAAGTGACACGGCTGGGAAGTTCGCAAGGAAATCGAGCGCAAATGGAATGATCTAGCATTTACTAGATTAAAAATATATATATATATGTTTAACATTTTGCATGCAAGATTAACAGATTTATGTGGGGCTGATAAAAGCACTGCTGGCGTTGCACTTTTGGAGCAAGGATCAGGCTTGCCATGCTTAAACAAATCAAGTCACTTCCAAAGTCAAAAACCCATCAGGCAATCGGTTTCCTCAGAAGATCTGAATTACACTGAGTTTACCGGCGCGCGAACGCTCGCGTAGTCGGCACATTCTCATCGCAGAAAGTGAAATCATGATGGTGGCGAGACAGCGGAGGGAGTTACGAAAGACCGAGTCAAAAATGGTTTCACGACAAAGCATTCAATGATATGTTGATTACACGTTAAAAGACCTCTAGATTATGCTCACTCAAAAATATGCTCATTTTTTTATTTCTAGCTTGAATCACGGAGAAGCTAAAAAGTATAACTGGAGACATCGAGTTACCACACACACACACACACACACACACACAACCCAAGTAAAAACAAACGAGTAGGTCAATTCACCTTTGTCCAGTACACAACGACATGAATTTCACACAACCTACCATATCTTAGACTTTGAAGTGTAAAAAATAAACTTGAATTCAAGGCCTGAAACTGTTGTTTGCGAAAAAAGAGAAAACTTCAGTATTTTGCAAAAATCGCTTTGTGTCAAGCCGCCATCAGAGCATATCTTTGTCCAGTATAACGACAGACGCTTTTCGACCAATTACCCATTGAGTGCGAGACATATACAGATGTGCATACACATGTGCATGCATCCATGAATGGACATACAGTATTCTGAGTCTTTTTTCCAGTGGTGTTACACAGAGAAGGCGCATATGAAGTGTGCAGTCCTCCCTGACACTAGGGGGCGCTAGAGCGTAAAGGTGAGTTGGAGGGCGAGGGTGGCACTAGTGTAAGGGGAAGATGGGGGGAGGGGGGGGCAGTCCAGCTCTGGTCAACAGGAAGAAATAACATTGGATTGTGAGGTAGCATGAGTTGCTGGTTACTGTTCCTCTTCCTCCTCTTCTTCCTCCTCCTCCTCCTCAGAGGACTTGGATGGCTGCTCCTCTTTCTCCTGGAGAGAAGAAACGAGAGAACGTCATTTATGTGTGTAGCAAAGCATGCAAAATAAAATACTGAAAAGAATGCAATGGTCACAAAAACATGTCTTTGTGAGATTCACACAACTACTGAGTTCAGGGTTCGTACAGATCATGTGCTGTAAGATGAAACTCCAGGACTTACGATCAGAGATCTCACTTATCAAACAATATCTTTATCTTTTCAATTCTAAAACGGGTAAACCGATAAACATACTAATAAAACAAAATAAAGTGCAGCACATGCAAAGTATGCGACGACTCTTAACTTTAACCACTGAAAGGATACTATGACAAAGATATCACGTTCCTTGTTCAAACTGATTTTTATTTTACACAACCATTCAAAAGTTTGGGGTCAGCAAGATTTATGTTTCATAATTTCAGCATCATTACTCCAGTCTTCAGTGTCACATGATCATTAAGAAATCATTCTAATATGATGATTTGATGCTCAAGAAACATTCATTATTATTATCAATGTTGAAACTGTTGTGTACAATTTCTCAATTCTTTGATGAATAGAAAGTTCAAAAGAACAGCATTTATTTAAAATAGAATATTTTCTAACATTATAAATGTCTTTACTGTAACTTTTGATCAGTTTAACTCATCCTTGATGAATAAAAATGTATTTTATTTATTTCTCCCAAAAATTAAAATTCTTACTGACCCCAAACTTTTGAACGGTAGTGTTTAATGTTACAAAAGCTTTAGATGTCAGATAATTGCTGTTCTTTTGAACTTTGTTCATCATAGCATCATGAAATAAAAATGTAAAAAACTGTTTTCAACATTGATAATCATAAATGTTTCTTGAGCATCAAATCATCATATTAGAATGATTTCTGAAGGATCATGTGACACTGAAGACTGGAGTAATGATGCTGAAAATACAGCTTTGATCACAGGAATAAATTAGTTTAAAATATATTAAAATAGAAAACAGTCATTTTAAATGGTCATATTTCACAATATAACTTTTTCTTTTTTTTATCAAATAAATGCAGCCTTGGTGAGCAGAAGAGACTTCTTTTAAAAACATTAAAAATCTTACTGACCCCAAACTTGTGAACGGTAGTGTATGATTGACCTGAAGAATGAAAGCTGTATTATATACTCCGAGATTGAGCAATATTATGCTCACAGCTCATGTCTTTATATCTCTCTCAGACAGGCTGCGGTGTTCATTTTGCATGAAAATATTGCGTAATATCATCGAAAAAATTAAAACACTAATTTAATATATATTGTCTTTCAATAATTCAAGCAACCTTTGCATTACGGCTGTTCTCAAGGGCTTTCCAAGAATTACTTCAAACAGTCCGATTCAAGCACTTTCAACGAACCCTACGCATCTCAGATACGAGACAATCTCAACACGATCAGAGTCTCGATACACACACACGCAGTCTTTGCCACTTTGCACGCGACAGGAAGTAAATGAGCAAGACTCGAGTTGCACATTATATTGTTGCAAAGATTAGTGTATTATGCACAACATTTGCAAGTGCTTTTTATCACTTAGTTTAGAAATGGCAATGCTTCTAATTGTGTCTTCTGTCGCATAGGGACTTCCTGACCAGACATGCAGAAGTTTAAAATGCAAAGTATTGAAAAGCAAAAAGCTCAGTAAACAATTGCATTTTGGGTAATCAAAAGATTGACACACTTGTGGTCATCGCACCCAATTGAACCAGATACAGGAAATTCGTCATGCAAGTAGACAAGTCCAAAGACAGACCACAAGTGTGGGCATCTAGATGGGCCACTGACTCATCACCTCCACTGCTTTCATGAATTTAACAGTCTTTTAGGTAATTATAGGTCATAATACAACTGCTGCCAACTTAAACTTTGCACACATGCACAAAGACGACGCATTTGATAACACTTAACACATTAAACAACCATAATGCATGTGGCATTCATGCTATTAAAAAGTTGTTCAGAGTTGGACTGATTAAGTGAAGGAAATGGCCTGGCTTTCCAAGCATGGCAGCAGTAACTCGTAGTGTGACTCAAAGCCTGGGGTTTCAGTGACTCAGCTTGCTGGATTCCTGCAGACATGTAAACGTCAGTGCCTCATGCGAGAGGAACGCGGTGTGAAGACACACACACAGGGCTGATGACTACACTGTGAGCTGTCGAGGAAATGCAGGGCGGCGCTGATTACATGCCAAACTGACTTAAAGAGCAAAATAAAACGCTTCAAGACATTTGATCTGTTCTTATAAACAAGACCTACAGGAGAAACGGACGGCGAGAGAGAAATCTCTTGGGGGAAGCAGCCAAATATTTTCATTGTTGCCCGTGACAACTTCTCACCACATAAACACTGGTTTAGCCGTGTGGTTTTTTGCCGTAACGCCACACAGAACAGACTCTTAAAGGCACAGAACACACATGATGAACTTACGGCTTTCTTGGGTCGTCCGCGGCGCTTTGTCCCTGCAGGTGCCGAAGCCGGCGCTGCTTTCTGAAAGAGAAGAGAGAGAGAGAGAGAGAGTGTGAGCGTGGTGCTACACACACAGATGAGCAGCAGAGGGAGCGCTGGGCCGGTGCTGGCAGGCGGCCCGGGCCAGCGGGTTCACTGGCCATTATACTGGAAGCGGACACGAGCAGCACGCGGTGCACTTCAGCCCGTCAGCCACCTGGTCCAGAGCTGAGAGACAGCTGGTACGAGATGCACACGCGCGCACACACACACACACACACACACACACACACACAAAAGGCCAAGGCGGTGTGCTTATGGGGGAGGGGTCGGAGGGACAGCTGTTGTCATGACAATAGATGGCGGGGAAGGAAGAGTTGAAGGGGGGTGGGGGATATTATCATCTCGGCTGCTCTTGCACCTGCAACACAGCACTCGCTACGCCACAGGAAGCTCTAGCAGGAAGTGCACCGGAATCGAGCACCTGGTTTGGTCTGCCGGCTCGAAAAACACACTGTTGTGATCGTCGCACGCAACAAGAGCAAGGCACCAAGAAACGGGGTATCAACAAGACTGTTTACATAAATAAAAGGTTCTTGCAGTGAACAGTTATTAAAGGAACAATTAAACGGCCTCAGGAACTCTCCATTATAAACTAGGGCCGGGCAACGATTAATCGCATGCAAAACAAAAGTGTGTGTTTACATAATATGTGTGTGTGTGCGGTGTATAATTATTTTGTATAAATGAAGAGTTCAGATGCAAAAGCCTCTAAGTGCCATCTGAAAATTTCTGCTAGAATGATAATTTATCAAGCTTGTATATTTAAGTTCAGTAATTTCACTTAAATGGCAATGAAAATAACCTATTAATTGTCATTTAAGTGATATTATTGAACTTAAATATACAAGCTTGATAAAAATGATCATTCTAGAAGACAATTTCAGATGGCACTTAGAGGCTTTTGCATCTGAACTCTTCAAAAACACACATATGCATGTATATATTTAAGAAAAGTGTCTCATTTATTTATATATAATATAAATTATGTATAAATAAATACAGTATGCAAATTTTTCTTTAAATATATACATGCATGTGTATTTATATTTACAAAGTAATTATACTCAGCACACACACACATATGTAAACACTTATTTTGGATGCAGTTACTCGTTGCCCCGCCCTACTATAAATATAAAGTATTTATTGTGTTTGTAAGTAGGAGGCCGGCACGCAGATGTGTGTGTAATATTGCAGAGGTGGCCGTTGTGCTGAGACACTGAGACGTCTACTCACTTTGCCCCTCGGTGTCAAGGAGCTGGGCTTGTTCTTGCTGCCCTTTGGTCTTCCTCTCGGTCTCTTCGGTGTGGGCGACCCACTCGGCTCCTGCTGCAAGAAGATCAAAATAAACACGGTTACACAAACAAGCCAAGTGTGGGTCACCATATACTGCTGGAGAGCTTATAAAGCATGTGCTGGGCATCGCTAACACAACTGGGCGCTACTTTAAGACCAACAGGTGGCATGCAGTCATTGGCTGCCAAAAGAGAATCAAATACACTGTAGACCATTAAAGCCCGACTCTCTGTTAAACGGGCAACGTATGCATCTGGACGGTGAGCCGATTGAACGGTCTCTTCAAGGACAGAAAACCAAGTTTGTCAATATTGGGATGAAAACAGCACAAATGCATGTGTTAACTGTGCCGTCTTCTGTGCAAATGTGCTTTTTCAAAGTAATAAGACTGTTACAATTACCAAAATGAATCTCTACTGAAATGTTGTATACTTTTCCCCCACTGATTTCAGAAATGAATCACCTACAAAAGCACAAATTGAGAATCTGCCGAATATACTGATATATACTGCAATTAAACTATGAGCATGTGACACATGATGTTGTCAACATGGTTAAAATCAGCACAAACTACTTACAAAAGCAATTAACTCATGCATGTAGCATTGCTACAAAAGGTAGTTGTTTTTTTAAAGTTAATTAATAAATAAAAACCACTATACTCTAAAGCAACTAAGATAATGAGTCATTTATCTTATATGATGGTGGCCATGATTACTACTCAAAGGCTCTGATTACAAGGGTGAGTAATAGAAACTTTAAACCCAATGCACTTTTGAGGCCCTTTGAGTGACAGGAGGATGAACCAATCAAACGCTGGCATTTCCCAACAACCAATCAGCGAGCAGCTGAAACAGTAAATGGGTTACTGCTGGTTTATAGAGATCATGTTACAGGCCTTGGTCGCCCTGCCACTACAGATGACCACTGCACATGGTGAGCGTGTGCCATTGGGTTGTAAATGCATCAAAACAAAGATTATAATAAGTGCTTTTCTGCATTAAACATCACATAAAAAAAATATATCCTCAGTCCAGACATCAAAAAGTAACAACAACAACCCATTCTAGTATCATTTTAACCTAAAATGCAAACCACGGACAGGGTTTTCATCTCACCATTATGAAATATACCACCCCATTATATACACACTTCTATCTAAAACGCCCCCTGGAAGCACTGCAATACCTGTGGGTGTTTTCGTGGTCTTCCACGTCCTCTCTTCTCTGCTCCATCTTTCTCTTTAGGAGCCACTGTGTCCTTGCCGGAATCACTCATTTCGTCTTACTGGAAAACTGTACGGCGAAAGAAGAGAGTCGGTGGATTAGCACAAACAAACAATGGTGATAACTGATGAAACAACGGAAACTTTAAATACATAACGCGAACATTTAGCAGACACTAATAAATGGAGTATACATTAACTTTACAGTGCGTGTAATGAAACCGTGCAGAACGACCGGCTTCTCGTTTGTTTACAACACGCGCTAGGCCTGAGCTCGCGCGAGTTATGCCTAACAATGTCGATTAAACGCGAATATATTTTAATCACGACGTGTCCGTTTAAACCGTAGGATTGTAATACCTTTAAACGGCAGAAGTGAAACCCGTCGCGGGCTGGCTGTGCTGCGGTGGAGCTTTAAAACAGAAAGCTAAAAGGCGAACGGCGGCTCCTACGGATACCCCGCAGTTCCAGCGCAAACCGGAACACGAACACACAGCGCGAGATTCGCGCCCTTTTAAATCCCCTAGCGCGTGAAAACACGATTCTGTTGTTTACACCGCGAAGGGCTTTAATCGCCTGAAATATGTGTAAATGATCAACAAAGACGAATTGTAACACCAGATATTTGTTTAAAACGATTTAAAACAAACTATTGTAGCCTTTTTGTTTCAAACCCCCCCCAACAAAAAATACACTTTTAAAGAATTCAAATATTTGCTGTATATAAAGTTTCTTTGGGAATAATGTTAGACTGAGAGAGTGTGTATCTACAGATTCTCGTAGGTAATAAAACACGACGAAAAACGCGCCACGCGAGCCCGCCAATCTGCTTAGTGTTTGTTAATCCTTATCAAATAGAGCCTTTAAAACTAAACACCTTCTTCCTGTTTTCGTTTTTTTTCGTATTTCTGTTTTGCAGAGATGTAATAATACTAACGATAGCTTTAACAAATTAATAAGAGATATTTCAAACGTACCCTTTTAAAATGAGCGGTCGGGACGAAGTCCAAAGCTTGTAACCCAGCGCGGTCTGCGAGCTGAGAATGAATGAAACACAACAATCGCCTTCGGGAGTTTCAGGGGCATTTCACGGGGTCTTCCAGTGGGGGGCGGGGCCAGCAGGAGGAGGACGTGCGTTTAAATTGTCAGGAACCAATCAGATGCTCTGGTGGCACTGCGCAGCCAATCACGAGCAACACAGAGATTATCTTGACCAACCGTTTTGCGTTTGTAATGTTGTTACAGGTTTTTGTTGTTACCGAGTCTTTTTTTCTTTCTTTTTTTTAAGAGTTTTAAATGTATTGTTACCATTTTCAGCACACTTTTAAGGGGGTTTCGCAAGCAAAAATTTACACACTTACCTAATAATTTACAAATGTAGTAAGCTTTTCTGAAAATACAGTTTTTGTTGTTGTTGTTATTTTAAGTGCATCTATAACAGTGTAGAGGCAAATAAAAGTGATAATGTCAATGCTTTTTGAGTTATAGGATTTACAACTATTTAATATTCAACAATATTATTGATCTGCCTGCATTGACACCATTATATGAGAACTGAACTGAGCTGGACGATGACATCACTGTTTTCTCCAGAGCGGCTGTATATAAATTAACTAAATTAATAACTTTTTTATGACAAAAATGAAGCATCACTGAACTTACTTAAGCTGGACTATGTCACTATCCTCTTCTGTCTGTTGTAGAAACAAACTTTGTTGCATTATTTCCCTGTTATCATTGTAAAGTTGCATGCTTTGAAACAATCTGTATTATAAAAAGCACTATATGAATAAAGTTGACGACTTGATTTACAGGTTATTCAACCCATACTCAACACTGCTGTTTTTAAGTCACGTATTTGTATGGTATGGTACACAATTGTGTTAAATTAAGCCTTTGGAAACTTGAACAAATTAGCTTGTGCTGTTAAACAAACATACATTTATCCTGTGCATGTGCCAAAGTTGAGTAGCAAATATGGCCAAGTCAAAAGAGATCTCACAAATGCTATAGTATAGAGAACAAATTGTTCTATTACATTAGAAAGTCTACGAGATTTACAAAATCCTAAAAGAGACACAGCCTTATTCATATGTCTAAAATGTGTGGTACCAGAAAACACTTGTGGGTGTCGAAGAAAAAACACAATATCATTAAGGGAAATAAAATGTTTGATCAGAGCAACTCTTAATTTACTGCCAAAGACCTGCGAGATGACCTGATGAAAGGAGGAAGAAACACTTCAATGCAGAGTATAAGAGATACACTATAAGCATGGACTTTATGTTGGGAAGTCTTGCCGAATGCCATTGACCAAGAAGAACAAAAAGGCGGATTGAATATGCTGAAACTGATCTGGAGAGATGTGGAGTTCTGGAAGAGTGTTTCATGGAGTGATGTGACCAAACTGACCCATGGATCAGCAGTATGAGCTTCTGAGCAGAAGAAGATGGTCTTTATGGTAAAACAAGGAGGAGGTCCAGTCCTGTTATGTGGAAATCTTGACTATATGAAGGATATCAAGAGTTCTTTGAAGTATCACACCATTTTGGCAAAGATGGAGATGCCTTTAGTGCAGAGACTGAAGCTTGATGGTCAATGGACAAACATCCCATACATCCAAGTCTACTGACGCTTGGTCACTCGAATGATCAATCTGTACAATCTTCAGATTTAAATCTCATTGAAAATATTTGGTGGGATTTGAAGAAAGCAGTGGTGACGTGAAAACCACAGATTATCAGAGATCTGGAAGCTTCTTCAAGCGAGGAATGGGATTCATTAGAGACGTGACAGAAGCACTTCAGCAGCGTTTGCAGGAGGTTATAAAGAATAAAAGATTCTGCACAAAATTAAACTTTTGGGGGTTGAATAATTTTCTACATGAATGTTTAGAGGCAATTTGATTTGTTTAATTTTTTTTATCAACTTTACGTTCTCAGAATCACTCAAATGTGTATTAATAAACGTACTCTAGTGCTTTACTGATGTCTTTGTTGAATTGTTTTTATAAAATTTTGTTGAAATAATTTTGATTCCAACTATATGTGTGTGTGTGTGTGTGTTCTCTCTAGGTTTTTTTTTTTTTTTTTTACAGCTATCTGTCTGCAGATTATCTCTTTAAAATGATATTTAAAACTACAATTGATGATAATAACTGATAACTGTAATTTACTCACCAACATGTTCTTCCAAACATGTACATTTACTGTGGAACACAAAATAAGATATTTTGAAGAATAAGGTTCCAAAAGACATTGAACTTAAATGACTGTGTGTGTGTGTGTGTGTGTGTGTGTTTTATGGTAAGTGGTTGCACACAATTGATTTTAGCTACATTTAAACAAATGCATTAAGTTGAACTTAATCAATTTTAGTTCAACTTAATGCATTTGTTTAAATGTAGCTAAACTCAATTGTGTGCAACCACTTACCATAAAAAATGTGATTAAATTCAACGAATCATTTTTTTCAGTGTGTGTGAGTGAGTGTGTGTCTGTGTATGTGTGAAAACTTTCATTTTTGAGTGAACTATCCCTTTATTTCTAAGAAATCATGACCAATATGAAGCCATTTATATTCATTGATGAAAAAATAGCGAGAATATTAAAAATATTGATGATAAAGACCAACATTACACACATATGCTTGTGAACTGGTGCACATAAAACCACACACACATGTACAGTGTATCTACATTTAATATCAGAACAGCTGTTAAATGAATTCACATCCATCCATCGGCACACAGACGAACATCTCTGAATGTCCTGTTGATCCGCCGCATCTTCATCCCTCAAATAAGTGGAGATTTGTCTTGGAAGTGCAGTATCTCATCATGCCATAGGCCTATTTGTTCCTTTGCAGATTCAGTCAAAGGGTGACATAATATCTGATCTCAACAACATATGTTATATTTAGTCACTGACCAGCATAAAAACAGCATTTTCAAATACTAAATCATAAATAGCTGGTCTGATATAGCAAACATCATTGCATGCATTAAAAAGAGAAGATATAAATAGTCCCTTGACTTGTGAACGGCTGGTCTTTTCCTGTTGAAGGCTGAAGGCTAAAATGTCTTTATTTGCAAGACAAAGCGAGGTGTGATTGCTGCAGCTTTCGGCTCAATAAGCACATTGTGTTGCAAATACCAGTAAAAGCACAGCAGCGTTTAGCACAGACTCTGCCACAATTTACTTACCTGTGTTTTCACAATGGGCCATTTGGTCTATACTGAGACATCTTTAAAATGCAAAATCATGCCACTTATATACCATGCAAATAACATGACTAATTCCCCCATTCATGCTGTTTACAGACGAGTCATTGTGAGTCAATGTGTATTCACTAATCAAATTATTGGCTATATTTTTCAGTGTGAACTTAAAAGGAGCAGTTTGTGTGTGTGTGTGTGGAATGTCTCGATGACAAAGAGACAAAACATTTACGCCGTTTGCCATCAACTTCCTGTCTAACTGAAGATAAACTTAATTGTTTGAGGCTGTTTTTTGGGAGTTATTTGTCATGTCCACTCCTCGGGCGCCGGGCAGAAGAAGGAGTGTATGAATGAACAGCTGTAATGCTTTTTTCTGCTCGGCATGTGCTCTGCTGCTGTGCACTTCCTTTTACACACCCCACTCACACACACATGCGTGGTCAATTCATGGTCAATGTTCACACTCTTGCATTACTTAAAGGGACTTTGTCTTCTATAAAAAAAAGCAAGGTAAAGGTAACTGAATTAATATGGCCTTTCAAAATATGGAAAAAACTAAAAAAACATTACAGTGAAAATAAAATAAAATACACAAAAATGGTTAGGGATCTTGCTTCTACACTTTGAAGCTATAAACGGTTATTACGAACACTCTTTATATACTGTATAGTGTTTTGAGGACACTCTATGTTTATTTGTAGAGGACAGTGTGAAGTGCAGACAGGAGGGGAAGTGAAATAATTCAGATATTTGTTTTTAAAACAACTGGAAAAAGTCACAGTATATATATATATATATATATATATATATATATATATATATATATATATACACTACTGTTCAAAAGTTTGGGGTCAGCAAGATTTTTTATGTTTTTAAAAGAAGTCTCTTCTGCTCACCAAGGCTGCATTTATTTGATAAAAAACAATAATAAAAAAAACAGTAATATTGTGAAATTATGACTATTTAAAATGACTGTTTTCTATTTTAATATATTTTAAACTGTAATTTATTCCTGTGATCAAAGCTTATTTCAAAGACTATTTTCTAACATTATAAATGTCTTTACTGTAACTTTTGATCAGTTTAACTCATCCTTGATGAATAAAAGTATTGATTTATTTGATTTCTTTCCCCCAAAAATTAAAATTCTTACTGATCCCAAACTCTTGAACGGTAGTGTTTAATGTTACAAAAGCTTTATGTCAGATAAATGCTGTTCTTTTGAACTTTCTATTCATCATAGCATCATGAAATAAAAATGTAAATAACTGTTTTCAACATTGATATTAATCATAAATGTTTCTTGAGCATCAAATCATCATATTATAATAATTTCTGAAGGATCATGTGACACTGAAGACTGGAGTAATGATGCTGAAAATTCAGCTTTGATCACAGGAATAAATTACACTTTACTGTATATTCACATAGAAAACAGCTGATTTAAATTGGAATAATATTTCACAATATTACTGTTTTTGTTTGTATTTTTAATCAAATAAATGCAGCCTTGGTGAGCAGAAGAGACTTCTTTTAAAACCATTAAAAATCTTACTGACCCCAAACTTTTGAACAGTAGTGTATAGATAGATAGATAGATAGATATAGATAGACAGACAGACAGACAGACAGACAGACAGACAGACAGATAGATATATAGCTAGATAGATCGATCAAAAACCACACATTGTGGTTTGCATACACCAAGTTTATCCTCTTTGCAAGTGGAACCGGTAATGTAGTTTGGATCTGTACGTATGTAGTTTGTCATTGAAACTGGTTCATATTGGAATCTGATCTCTATACCAAGCAAAAGATAAACTTCCTTAAACAAAGTGAAGATTGATTGGACACATGGTCTTTGACGTCCACAACAAAGTATATTGGAAGCGTTTCTCCTTCACTGTAAAAATAAATAAATAAAAAATCCATAGAAAAATGGAAAAGATGTCTTTAACCCTCGAACACAACACAACACAACACAATGCATAATTCAAAATATGGGTAAATACCTGTAAAAAAAAGAACATTCCTCAATATTAACAATATGTGGGCCCAGTATGGGCTTAGAGTGTTCCTCTTAGAAAACTAATAAACACATCTATTGTTGCTATCCTATGCATAAATGTATGAATAGTTGCATTTTATTACTTGCATTGTGAACTGTTGTGCTGTGAACACACGTGCTGTGTGCTTTCAAAAGACTTGAAATATGGACCAAATAATTATGGAAATATGGACCACATTAAAATACTTTTTTGTCATTTTTGGAGCTTGACGACCACAGTCAGAAATGATTTTGTTAAGATCCACCTGAATATTCTGCAAAAGAACATCATATGTATGGAAGCTTGTTTCCGCCACAGAATAAAACATTTAAAAAGATAATTGCGACTTTATATCTCGCAATTCTGACTTTATAACTCGCAATTCTGACTTCTTTTCTCAGAATTGTGAGATAGCAATTGCAAGTTATAAAGTTTAATTCTGAAGAAAAGAAGAATTGCGAGTTTATATCTCGCAACTCTGAGAAAAGAAGTCAGAATTGCAAGATGTAAACTTGCAATTGCAAGACTTATTATTATTATTTGATTAAAAGTCGCAATAACTTTTTTTATTCTGTGGTGGAAACAAGCTTCCATACATAATGGGAGCAAACGCTAACAGAAATGTAATTTTTGGGTGAACTGTTCCTTTAAGAAAATTAAGAAAAGCTTTTCCTGTTTTGCTTTTCCATAATCGATTACTTACACCACATCTATTTTGTTCTTGCCCTTTCTTTGTTCGTGTTTGGACTCAGTGTTGATCACAGACGGATGCAGAACCACATCCCCAGTTCTGTGTGTGTTTCGGTACTGTAGTCTGAGTCACGGCCGGACACTTGAACATTATCATTCGTACACACACACACACACACACGTTTGGCTGGCTCGCGGACAGAGAGTGGATGAGAGCGAACATTTATATATTTCTGAATGAAGCCGAGGAAGGAAGTGGAGCACAGAAACCCCCGCCATTTTTCAAATCTGATTCACTCTTACTGAGTCAACTCAACTCTGAGTCACAGGAAACTGTGATCCTCTCAGAACAAATTAACACACATGTTTACTAAATCATAGTACGCAGATGTAAACCAAAGTGCAAAGATGTAAATAAACACCTGATTTCTGCAATGCACGATCTCTGTAACTGCTCGGTTTGAACAGCACACAAGCATCTGTTCACAACTACAGGTTCAGAACAGTGACGCTCGGTTCAGCATGATGACGCGGTTTGCGCGTGACCTCGGAGAATATAGAACTGATAATAAGGTTCGAAACTCGCCTTTTAGTCCAGTCATTTTATGAAAAAAGGTTGAACAAATTGCAACAGAAGCAAACGCAACTGATTTTGTACCATGTCCTGAGTAAAAAATAAAATAAAATAAAATAAAAAAGCCCCGAAGAATCCCATTAGGGGAAAGTTTTGAAAAAGACCCAAATATTCATACGCCTATTCATTATTTTTCTCACGTGAATAGGGTACACATTTTAACCTTTAGATATCACCATGAAAATTACTGAGTTGATTACTTGCATCAAGACAAACAAAAAAATGTATTACAATTTTTTTACATTTTTTTTTTATTGTTTGTTATGGACAAACGGTGCATTACGTGCTAATTTGCATAAATACCACAACAGATCTAAACATTGGGTGTAGCCAGGTGAACATGTCTTGTTGAATCTTGTTGACACATAACAGTAAAATACTTAATGTTAAGGTCTGAATGGAACCCATTATGGCTACCCATGATACATAGCCTAGAGGCAGGAAGAAGTACTTTAGAAACCAGCCTTTATTAATTATTATTGCAGAGATGGGGTTTGGGGCTGGGTCCGTGGGACTGTTTCTGGGGATTCACTTTTTATTTTGCCTACCTTTTGTCTTCTGCATTCTCCTTACCATTGTCTCCTGTTCTTCCCTCAGACTCGTTCAGTAGCACCTCACTGCAGTACACGAGATGGATCCAGGTCTAAGGGGTTTAGGGATCAGGGGGTGGAGATTGGTAGGTTTAGGGGTGGGTTTAGGGATCAGGGGGTGGAGATGGGTAGGTTTAGGTATATGTAAGGTGGGAGGAGTTGGATCTGGATTTCTTGTTCTGCAGTGAGGACCACTCGTTCCCCAGAAACAGTCCCACGGACCCAGACCCAAACCCAATCTCTTAAAAATTAATAAAGGCTGGTTTCTAAAGTACTTCTTCCTGCCTCTATATATTAATGCTCATGGGTAGCCTAAATGGGTTACCCATGAGCATTAACACATCTAAAGGTCATGTAAGAAAAAGAATGAATAGGCGTATGAATATGCTATATTTGGGTCTTTTTCGAAACTTTCCCCTAGGGGGATTCTTCTGGGATTCTTCTGTTGCAGTGTGGCGACTGATAGCACACACCCCAGTGTTTATTTTAATGTAGCCTAAAGAAAAAGTGACAAAACAAGTAGCCTATAGGCTAACCGTTTATTTGGTCAAACCTTAAATGCTAATCGTCCCCATGACATACCCGGATTCTAATTGCGAAAGATCAAGGCACACGACAATAAGGCCGATAAAGGACGTGGTTTAACTTTCTTTCACAGCAACAAAAGGGTCTGGACATATCTTCTCAGAGACAATTTATAAGAGACATGCCACTTCCTCAATCCTCAATACAACTATATAAGGAAAACCCGTAACGGCAGAGATGGTGGTTGTATGCACATGTCCCGCCCCTCCCGCTGGAAAGCCAATCATCTGCTTTTAAAAGTCAAGCCGGGAAACATTTAAGCCTATCGTCTGGTTCCACTGACGCATGCGCACAGTTGAGGTTTTGCGAAAGCGGAGAGAGAGAGAGCCCCGGTCGCACGCGCGCACTCTCTCTCTCTCTTCGGAGCCAGACGAAAGTGTAAATAAGACTTCACCGTCTCCAAATGAAGCGCTGTCTTGCTCTCTCTCCCGCACGCATATTAATCAAAATAAAACGACATTATGGTAAAAGGTCGGAAGACCAAAGTTTCATGTGGAGCATTCGGAGATTTTCTTTCCCTGAATTACCGCTGGGTGTGAATTGTGCTAAAATACGTTGCCTTATCTTCTCTGAAATGCGTTCCGCACATTCAGCTGACATAAAATTACTCTCTAAATAAACGAAAAAACCTATCCAGTGATGTAATGTTTTCTGTGTTGACACTAACCTTGTGGGATGTCCATGTCCTAACTGCTGGGATAATCACACAACTGTATGACACGTCCAATTTGCGAACTAATGACTCCTTTGAACCGATTCATGTTAATGAATAGTTAAAACAACTGATCTATACAATACATTGTTATTACTGATAAAGTGCAAACCTGCTTATATTTAAATAATGGAGAACAATATTGACATTGATTATTGCACAACACCGGCATTCTGGATAGAGACGTAAATGAAGTTGGTGTCGTGAACCCTTGCGCATGCGTAGTAAAGTATAACCTGTGGGGAAAAAGGCGTTTTAAACCTTATTTTGGGGGCAAAGTCATCAAACTTTTTCAGCGATTTTTATCATACTGCTGTTTCTATACATGCAGTTTTTATGTCCCGGTGACTAGTGAAAGTGCAGTTCTGACTCTCTGCCCATTCATTTAGATAGGAGCCTGGTCTTGTTAGTCCGAAATAGCTGCCCGGAGGCGTTGCCAAGATGGCGGCCGAGTGGCACGACTTGCCTAAAAGGACTTTGGTCTTCTGGACCAGGACTGAAGCCATTGGTCTCTAGATTAGCTATGTTTTTGCTGCCATCTTGTGGTCGATCCTATATGAATTATAAGAAAGAAAGAAACCCTATTAAAGGCACCATGTGATGTGAATAGTTCACCTAAAAATAAAAGTTCATGTCGCCCCAAACCTGTATTATTTTATTTCTTCTGTGGAACATAAAATAAGATATTTTTAAGAATATGGGTCACCAAACAATCGATGGGTCCTATTGACTTTCAAATGGAAAAAAAATACAATGGACGTCAACTGTTTGGTTACTATTCTTCAAAATATCTCCTTTTGTGTTCAGCATAAGAAAGAAATTCATACAGGTTTGGAACAACTTGAGGGTGAGTAAATGATGACAGGATTTTCATTTTTGGTTGAACTATCCCTTTAAATGCCATATTAGGCCTAATAGACTAGGCTATTTGTCATCATACATTTAAAAATAATAATAATAATAATGTAATGGCTGATTACATTCTGTAATTTTACTTGCTATGCTCACATGTAAGATATTAAATTGTTAATGTGTGTAGAAAAACTGTTCTTTACTCTGTCCACTGGGAGACAAACAAAACTTTCCCACAAGAGGGCAGTCTGCAACTGGACAAATACCAATCATCTGAACCAATAAAGGGAGAATTTTATTTGTCTTTAACTATTTGAAAGGAAATGCAACTAAACACATTGAAATAATCAGTTAATTTTGTTGAAATAAATGATAGGCTGCTATGTTTTGTATTTTTGCTTTTCAGGGTTTGGCTGTTTCTGCCGTTGCAACATTGCAGTTTCTGCGACACATTAAATATGTGTGAATCCTTTCAGCTTAAAACCACAAACTACCACATCACAACCACTCACTCTTAACCCGAATCTGGTGACTTCACCAGGAAACACGTCGCCTTAAAACATTTCAGTTTTTACACAAGGTGAAATTAAACCGATTAAACTGTATTAACATTAAACGTTAAGTGGATGAGGTAGGCAAATCAAGATTATATTAGTAGTCTTAACTTAAAATCCTTAGTTATCATTAATCTTTTTTATTTGATTATTAAATTAGAATTAAATTACACAAACAAATGTCATATTTATGTAATGCCTTATTTAATTAGGCCTATGCTATTTAGATTTTGAGATTTATTCGATTAAATGTATTCAGTCACATAAATTATAAGGGAAGAAATGAAACCATATTTTAATGTTCCAATGTTGTTGTTTTTTTATATATTCATTGCTGATGACGAAAAATACATAAATATAAATAAAATAAAGTAATTGTCACGGTTAAATGACAGATATAAATGACAAGGTTTAAGATTGTGGTTGTATTGCCCATCCATAAGCAGTTTAACTGAAAATTGAACTGAGGGTTGTGCCATAATAGTTAGACAAAATAAATAGTATATATTACAAAATACCCGCTCACAGGTTATATTAGGTGTCTTTAATTACTATTTACATTAAAAAAAATATTTGTTTGGTAGAATATACTTGTGTATTTTTATATTGAAAACCAATTGTGATACAGATACTACTGAGGTGATACGGGTAAGGTTAGTGGTATGGGTCGGTTTAAGGGTGGGTTAAGGGGTCAACAGTGTATAGATGTAATTACAGAAATAAATTGCAGCTGTAATTACATGCTGGTATTTGTTTAAACATAAGTACAATGTTAAATGTATGTGCCAAATGTATGTGTTAAATGGTAGTCAAAGACACGAAAAAACTCTATTTGATGTTGGATTAAAAAGCAAACAGGCAACGCCAGGAGGCCAGTTCTCCTCTAGTTATACAGGCAAAATATTGTTACATCCTCCCCTAGTCTAGGGGAAACCAGGGAAGGGCGAACAACAAACATATGGAGAGACTTTGAGGATCTCAAGCCCCAGAATCACAAAACCAAATGTTGATTTTTCAGTTCAAAGTGGCGTGTTTGCCTTTTATTTTCTTATAAAAAAAGAAAAATATTACCTCGGGAGGAGGACCCGAACAAAAGAAAACAAAACACCTCTACCTAAAGGGGAATGAACATTAACTTACCTAAGATTAAAGGAAAGAAAGAAAAACAAACAACAAAATATAGCTGCGAGCAGCCATTACCTGGGCCAAGCGCAAAGACGACGAGAAGACATGCCAACATGGCTGGGAGTGTCAGACCAACTGCAGCAAGCAACAATTAAAGACATTTAAAGATAAATTTAGGCAAAATGGCTGAAAAATCATATACATTAACTAAAAATATGATTTAATGGATTATCACTTTCGACCAGTAGGTGACGCAGTTACGAAATTGATGTGTTGTGGTCAGAGTGAGGTGACAATGACACATACAATGTTTGGTGTCAGTAGCTGTGTCCCAATGTGAAGGCTGCATCCTCCGAAGGCCGCACTCGAAGGCCGGTTGCGTCACCTGGCTTCCCTGATTCAAAAGTGACGCCAAATGCACCCTTCGTTTCCCCGTGAAAGAAAGGATACATAAATGGATCCTTAGCGGCCGTTCATACCCCATAAGTCATTGCGCACCGGTGACGACAGCATTTTTATTTATTTTTAAATCGCGGCCGAGAGTTCGGTGGTGGACGGCAAATGCACATTTAAATGTGAGTATTATGTTTTTATTTACTAAAATAGCTAGCGAAACCACAGTTAAAAGCCACAAGTTTTTCTTTCTTATAAACGTCATCTTAACTCCTTTGTCCCCATTGCATGGCTTCATTTGTCAGGTGGTTTGAGGCAAAACTTGTGCTAATATTAGTTTAATTATTGTTTCAGGGAGCAAGGAGCAGACAGCTCAATTTATTAAATTGCGGTCTGAAAATGACCATTTATTTACCAGGGCGAAACACTTGGAGCGTTGGAGGCAAGACAACAACCTATTTGTAATATTTGCAGTAGTCTCACTTGTGTATTATAAGAAATATCACTCACCCTATAAAGCCCACAACAATAAGAAAAGCAGTAGATAAGGCAATGGGGTTTCACTTTTATGTGTTTTTGTAGTGCTGTCATGGAAGCTATGTCTACAAAAGTTTTAACCACTTCTGAGAATCCAGAAATATGATTTCTGAAGTGTTTTGTATGCATGTCCTGATGTGTCATATTTTGCACTGTTAACAATGCACTAATGTTCAGATTGCACCCCTGTCTTAATATTTTTCATAAGTACCCTTTTCTGCCTTTTTAGAGCAATTCTGGAGAAAAGGGGTCTGCTGGGGAGGGTAAATCCCATACAGGCCAAAAAACAAAAAACAAACAAAAAAAACAAGGTAAGAAAGTTAATACACACATATTTGCTGAAATGTATTGTGCTGCTGTTGTTAACAAGCCATGGTTAATTTGCTTTGCCTTAGGATTGCAAGTGTCCTGGGACAGGAGAGGGTGTGAGTGGGAACCCCACTGCTGAAACTTGGCCCTGGTTTGTCCTCATGGATGAGGTGTTGGGACAGAGGCATTGCACCAACCCCCCCGTCCACATTGCCTCCATCCCTGACGACACACCAGGTCTGAGATCAGCAGTGGGTGCCCATGGTGAGGAGGAGCCAGGGGCAGCACCAGCACCAGCACCAGCACCAGCAGCAGCACCAGCACCAGCACCAGCACCAACACCAGCACCAGCACCAGCACCACCAGCACCAGCAGCACCAGCACCAGCACCAACACCACCAGCAGCACCAGCACCAGCACCAGCAGCACCAACACCAGCAGCACCAGCACCACCAGCAGCAGCACCACCCGCACCATCAGCACCAGCACCACCCGCACCACCAGCAGCACCAGCACCAGCACGAAGGCGGCGAGACAAAGAGGACGAGGCGAGACAGAGAAGACACGCAACTACAGAGAGAGGCAGAGGCGAGGAGAGTAGGGAGAGGATGGACAGGCTGTTTTCTCTTCTTGAGTGAATGATTTAAAAATATATATTGTTTTCTATATATTCTTATTTTTTTTAAAGGAAAGAAAAATTCTGTACATTATTTATTTTTATGCAACTTTAAAATTGTAAATAAAAGAGAATGAAATGTTCAGGACATTGTTTATTTTGTCATGACAGTCATAATTTCTACATGAAACAAATTCTTCTATACCTTTTAATTTTTTTTTTATAAAACTGGTCAATGAAAATCATTTGTTCTATAGGCTACGTAAAAGTGCTTTTTCCAACAATTTCCAACATACGTTAAACATATCAAAGTCAACATAAACAGTTAAATTTACAGTACATAAAATAAGAAAAAATGATGTAGAAATGATATAGAGCTGAGTAGGAGACCCTGGTGAAGCCGCTGGACCAGGATGGGCTCCACAATAGAGACCCTGGTAAGGCCTCCTGCTGGTGGGACATCATCTGGGATGGTCTCCAGGGTGTTTGACTGCATATTTCCACTGTCCACTGAGTTGTCTACCAGCAGGTTTGCAGGGTCGACGGCTGCCATGTCACTGAGATTTCTTTCAGAAAGAGTATATTTCTGAAAAAAATTATTTTAATAACTACTAATACTGCATTGGGGAAAAACTACAGCTGCAGTATGAAAGGCCACATCTGAAGCGCTCGGACCGGTCTAGCCTACGGAGGAATTATTCTTGTCGCCTGGAATTATTCTTGTCGAATAATTATATTATTCTTAATATAATAATAATAATTATTCTTGTGACAGCTGCCGATGATGAGCGGGAGTAATATTCAATATTCGGTTCTATATTCAAACAGGGTTGAAAACCTGTATGTTCACCATGGTCCATTTGTGTACATAATAAAAATAATACACTAGCCTACAAAATCGCATCAAGGTAAGATATAAGTGAACATTTGAACCTTTAAAAAAAAAAAAAAAAAAAATATATATATAGGCCTATGTAAGTTTTATTTTATTTTCATATATCATTGCATTATTTACGTCAGTTAACACCCAATACTTGAACAGTTTAAAGTGTAATCCACCAATTCAGGATGCAGCCACTGAATTGGGACGCAGCAAACCAGCTTAATTTATCTGGCCATGGTCATGGGTAAGCCGAAAATACATGACCCGGCAGCGCCGGCGCTGAAACATCCTCACCATGTCCTCCTGTAAAATATAAAACAGAAAAATGACAATAGCCAATTCTGGCTCCATAGCTGTTTACTCAATTATGTCAAATGAATTATCAGGATGGCAGCAGTCCTCTCGCAACGTTGCTTGGTGCCAGGAGCGGTGATCGGGAACACCTGGTTGCGCAATTAGGAAACCCTACGAAGGCTACATGATACGTCCTTCGAAGGATGCAGCCTTCACATTGGGACACAGCTAATATGTCAAGGCATTGCAGAGATAAAGCCTGAATAGTCCTTTTGGCATCATGCCTCAACTTTGCTGCTGCGGTATACGAAAACGTTTTTTTCTATCAACACAAAATCCATAAATTTTAGTTGGCACAGTCTGGAGATGATACGGTTCGATTTTGATGAAAATCGGACAAACGGTCTAGGAGGAGTTTGAAAAAGTAGGTATTGAATGAAAATCAAGATGGTGGACAGGAAGTTTGACCAAATAAGGTAAACATGGTATCTATGTTCTCAGTGTGACCCAAGGAATCTTTTAAGACCAGTGTCATTACAATAGGCAGATTTTTTCAAAAGTTATTAGCATTTTTGGAAATTTTATTATAACTTTTGACCAAAAGGTGGCGCTGTCTCAAAATCTTTTGAGTATGTTCAGGGCATGGTGCTGATGGCACATTCTGAGTTTCGTAATGTTACACTAATGCATTCGTTAAGTATAGCATTTTATATAACAATACTGTATTGAAGTCAATGGCAATTTCATATTTTGTTCTATTATAGTGCCACCAAGAGGCACAATCCCACAATTTTTTGATGTGTCCTCAGAGTGAGCCCATACATGTGTACATGTGTGTCAAGTTTGGTGAAAATATCTCATTTTGTTTAGGAGTTATAGACATTTATATGTATAAACACATACAAAATTACCCACACCTGACTTTGTTTGCATTTTTATGCCACTTACTATTAATATTTTGACATTTGGGCATTCGTGTGTAGACAACGACCTATTTTTCCAAACTTCTGACGGTGGTTGCATCTTGATCCGTCTAACGGTTTCGAAGATATTGGCAAATGTTTTTTAAGCGCTAAATCACAACGCTACACAAACCGTAAAGCGAAACCTAGTATGTTTGGTATCGTTGGACTTGGCAAGGATTCAGGAACCTAAGAGATGACTCCCGTGAAAATCAGCCAACGACACCCGGAGTTATAAGCATTTGAAAATTTTATTTTACCACTAGGTGGCGCTGGTTTGACACTTCTCAGGCTCCTTCAGGGCATTGTACTGATGACCTATACCGAGTTTCGTAATGATATGATCATGCATTCATAAAATACAGCATTTTGGTACAAAATTCAAAATGGCCAACGCCTAAAATGGTAGATATGGAAAAATTGGATATCATGTTGTCTCGGCATGACGTCCTGAATCTAACGAGAGAACTTTTATGATTTTGGGACAAACCGTTCATAAGTTATTAGCAAAAATAGCATTTTTTTACATTGTGCACAGCAAAAACTCCACTGTTAAATAAACTCTCCTGGGAGAGTATGTGTCGTTTATTTGGGAGCAGAGCATGCACAGAAAGTCAGCTTTCGAAGGGCTTTCTACCTAGCAAAGCGTAACCTCCATGGCGGGGCCTTCCGTTCTTTCCCGATCTCCACACTGAAACTGCCCATGTCTTCAGCCCTCAAGTATCAAACTACTGTTCAATATTGGGGTTGAATGAACAGGGGTATGGGGCGATGCCTAAGGTGGAAGAGACACTCGTGAGCTATCTTTCCCCTGACTTTGCATCATCCCTGAAGGCCCAGACCTTACCCACCAGGCGATGTAGAATAACTTCAGCCTAGGTGGGTAAGCTGTACACGTCAGCAGGTCAGGGTGGAGAGTGTCTGCACACAATGTCCATCTTGCAGGCATACCAGGCTGGCCTGCTTAAGGACCTGATCTGTCTCTCTGTGCCACTAAGGACATGGTCAGGGCTATAGGCCGATCTACAGCTGCTCTGGTGGCCATGGAGAGACATCTTTGGTTGAATTTGTTAGGAATAAAAGAGAAATATCTCTCAATGGGTCCTGCTGACTACAGAAAGAGGTTACAGAATCCAGTTTGGTTCCCGCGCACCTCGTTTCAATGGGATTTTACCCACAGTGGTTGGTCCCGAGCAGGCTAAGGTGATTGAACAAGAGGTCAAGTCTCTTTTGGTAAAGGAGGCCATGGCATGTGTTCCTCCTCCAGAGAGAGACTCCGGGTTTTACAGCCAGTATTTCATTGTTACAAAGAAGGATGGAGGGTTGCGTCCCATATTAGATCTACAACAGTTGAATTGGTCTCTGATGAGATACAGGTTCGAGATGTTAATCATGACTCAAATCAGATCCGAAGACTGGTTTGTCACAATAGATCTCAAAGACACATACTTCCACATATCCATCCTCTCTCATCACAGGCATCTCCTAAAGTTCACCTTCGGGGGTCAGAAGATCGGGTTATGTTCCGAAGGTTCCCACCAACCCAGCACGACCTATAATCTTTCAGGCCTTTTGCCCACCTCTCTTTCAGACGATGGACCAGGAGAAGCTAGACTTGCTGTGTTCAGTCAGAGCACTGGATGCTTATGTCCACAGAGCTGGCCTGTGGCGTAAATCAGATCAACTGTTAGTCTGCTTTGGTCACCCAGATGAGGTACACATAGAATAAGCAAGAGGATAGTTTAGTCTATCTTTCTTGCCTATAAGGCGTGCGGACAACCTTCACCTATGGCTCTCAGAGCACATTCGACTACGAGTATGGGGCTTTGAAAGCCTTATATACAGGAGTTTCCCTGCAGGAAGTATGTGATGCGGCGGGCTAGTCCTCTCTGCACACATTTGTGAGGTTTTATAACCTGGACTTGGACTCGACACCTGCTTATGCCCTAGATTTGTTCTCGCCATGATTCACACTAGGACAGGCACTACTCAGTATGGCATAGTGGGTATACACATTCCCAAGTCAATCCCTGAGTATTGGAGTTCAGTGGAGTTCCCTTGAAAGGGATCTTCTTGGTTATGACTGTAACCCTGTGAGGAGAACGAGATGCTGCGTTGTGCTGTCATACTTCCTACATGCCCGTGATCGACTTGCTTCGGCCAGTCGCATTTTTATTTATTTTTTCACAATGGGAGTAAACTTTTTATACAACTCATACAATGTTCTACTTTTTTACAGCTTTTAATTATTTGTTTCTTCAAAAGTGCACTTCGTAACTTTTTGTTCAAAATGATCAGAATGAGTCAATACACCAATCCTTTTTACATAACGTGATCTAGTGGGATGTTTCGAAATTACTCATGTCACTCATCTGTGCGGGTCTCGTCAAATCCATTAATAGAGAAAAGTTTCTCCTGCTACTTTGATACATGTGGGAGTGGCAGAGGTTTGTTGTCACAACGAGAGAGAAAGGCTGACGTGGAGGATGCTAAATCTCGAACCTCAGGAAAATCGCCTGTTTTAAAAAAAATGCTGAACAGAGGAGTTTCTGCTAGCAGAAAGAGAACGTGACAGAGCTCGTAATAAAACTATAATCAAGATTGACTTGGCTTTTCGGAGATGGTGAGAACTGAGGGATTTTTATTACTCAACATTTTATTCTATTGAATTGATAAATTGCCACATGTAGCTTTTAAACAGAGGTAATTTCATTATGGTTGTTGTAGTTCTGTTCTGGAATTTATTTTCAAGGAAGTGTCTATTAATGGTTAGCATACAATAACGTATTCAGCTAGTCAGCTTAAGATCCTTTCCATCTAAACTGGTTATATCTCTTAAGCCTAGTAGTGAATGTTTTATGAGAGGTGGGATCACCATATTCATCCAGTCATGCAGAGCTGAAGCTCAACCAAAACAATGTTCGTCCGCAAAATTCATGCTGTTTTGTTTTTTAACCGCTAGAGGGCCAAAAGTTACATAGTGTAGCTTTAATAAAATTATTTAATTGATTAATAAATAAAGGGTACATTCGTGGACATCAAAACATTTTATACTTAAATATCAAAATATACAAGCTTAAATTCTGTATTTTCAGTTCCACTCACAGCTGGAAAAAACAGATTCCATCAGTAAAACTGACATTTATTATCCATAATAAATCACTTGCATTTGAGGCTTGATTTAAATAAATAAATAAATACTTAAAGCTGCAGTCCGTAACTTTTTTGGGTTAATTATGATCCAAAATAAATTTTTGAGCAAGTACATAACTGTGTACATGCAAAAACAAGGATACATATCAGAAGGGTATTAAATGTAGTCACGCTATGCTGATTTTGTTAACATTAACAATTTGAGAATAAAGTATAATTTGCACGGTTTGACGTGATATGATAAGCGTTTTAAAAAAGTGTTAAAAAAGTTTTAACATTGTCATTATTTATGTAACCTTCCAAACCTGTATTCTATTATTTTAAAATGTTTTTTAAAGAAGAATTTGAAGAATCTTCATGCTGCTCTTTTTCATAGTTCATGGCGACCAAATAAATCATCAAAAATCTCTATAGTACAACATATCTCTTGTGCTCTTCAAGTCTTCCACAGCCACATGACAGCTTAGTGTAAGAAACACACCAAAATTTAAATCATTATTCACAGATACACTGTAGCTGAAGTCAAATATGTCTCCTTTCAAGGCATAATGTCATGTTGGACCTCAATAACTTCATAAATAATTGATTTTTGTGCATCATTGATATCATTTTTATTATGTTCTATGGAAAAATAATTAATGTATACGGGTTTGGAAGAAATTAGAAAGAGTACAAAAAGACAGAATTTAAATTTTGGGGCATATCTGAGGGTTGCATGTATGCCATATCCAAGTTTGCCATTCAGATTTGCTACCAAGTATGAGACTTTATAGCATATGTATTTCCCCTATTATTCAGAGGGAAAAGAAGGTTTTATGACTTCCTTCCTTCATGTTTGCTATGATCAGTTTATCTTCCTCTAAACGAAGTCGCTGTTTATCTCGTTGGAGAGCTGGCTGACTGCCACCTCACTGTGGGCGGAGCCAATGAGGATGCGTGCTGTCCGTTGGGGTGTGATGTCCAGGTAATGCCCTGTTTGTCCTTCTGGACAATGTCTGCATGTCTGGTGGCTCTCATTCAGTCCATTAGAGACCCATGTGTGGTTACACTTATTCTTTGTGTTCAGTTTTGAAAGGCTTGCTGTTCCTTTTTGCTGACTGTCTGTCTGGCACATGCAGGGACAGAGTGTCCTCTTGCATTTTGTGGCATCCCGGCACAGGGATTTTCGGAAGCTAGGCTTAAAGACGAGGTAGACCATTGGGTTGTAGAGGGTGGATGACTTGGCAAACATGGCTGCCAGGGCAAATGCCACTGGAGGTACCAAGTCTGGATCACCAAAGGCCGCCCACATGGATACCACAGCATACGGGCTCCACGCCATCAGAAATCCAATGCATACTGCCACTGATAGCTATATGAAGAGGAAACAGACAAAAACATTAACACATACATAAATACAGATAAAACACATTGTTCCCTGTGGTTTGCAGTAGAGGAGGAACAAGGCCCATTATGTCTGGATGCCCTGGATTACAAGTGTCCAGATCTCCTGCTATGTGCTTTTCCTGCTCCTGCTAGCAAACACCTACAAACTACTATTGGTCTGTGGTGATTACGTAATAGATAGGTGTGCTCTGGGGCTCCTCCATCTCTGATGTGGAAATCTTCTCCAGTTAATTTCTTCTGTCTAGTCAGATGTGAGTAAAAACATGAACACACTGGAGAGCTACTTTATAGAAGAAAAAAAAAAAGTATAATTGAAAGTGAGACTTGTTTAATACTGACATGCCATGTTTTTTGTTTTGTTTAGTTTTTCATGTTTTGTACTGTAGTTTAATATTGCTTGCATTAAAGCAATCTAATGTATACATTGCTGTTTAAATAGATGTGATATGAATTGATTGGAGTGCCGAATTTTAGAGCTTGTGAAAACATATCCACATCTCTATGATCAGATGCTTTCTTAACTGCCATTTTCTCACCACTGTCATTTTTGGTGTATGTTTCACGAGTTCCTTTGCCCATATAATCTTTAAGCTAATAAGGTTAAGCATATTTGGCTTGCTCTCCGCAGTGGAGGGGCTCGAGGAAGCAGCTTCAACTCGAGCTTAGATAAACCCCCCAGTGGGACTACTAATGCTTGGATAATGAGTATGGTAGCAAGATGCCTAAATTATGCAGGTGGAGCTGGGGAGGTGGAGGAACGCCAGAACAGCTGATGCCAGAGCAAGGTGAGCGGATACTTATGTGTTCCGGCAGTTAATGGAATGATTAGATGGGTTCACTCCTCCTGAAATTAAGTTGTGAATTTCACATATTTTGTTATTGAGAGGAAAGCACACAGCACATCTTTACAAGCATTTGGCTTGACTACGTTATCAAACAGCTAATAATGAGTTGCATAAACCATGCTCCCGTTCGCCATCTCAGAGTCAAACATCTGCCTCAGAAATGATAGGATAAGCTCTACCCAGCATGTTGACGGGATTGATTACCAGTTTGTGATGGTGGGTGCAAGGGTGTTGACTGATGAATTTGCACATAATTTGTCTTTAAACACCACACAGACAACATTAAAAACTTTAACTAAATAACTTCTGTAGCTTTAATAGGTATTTGTGTACAGTTACTTCATAATACAGTTTTCACAAGCACTTTAAAGTACTGTTTATTTAATTTGTATCTTGCATTTGTTCTCTTGTATTTATTTGTGCTATAGCTTTTAATTTGCTTATTCATTCTTATTTTATTATTGAGTGTTTACTTGTCTTTAATGTTTGAACTTTGTGTTAGTGAGGCTAGTATTAGTTTTTGCTGTGATTGTAAATTGGAATTGAGAATTGTGAAATTTCACTGGTATCTAAAATGTGGGTATTGTGAGTTTACATAGGTCAAAAACAACAAAATAAATAGCTTAATTTATTTATTTTGGGCAGGGACAGTGAATGTTTTGCCAGGGAAAGTACATTTTTGATTAAATACTATTTAATTTAATCCTTATAGGGGCTGTTTCCACGACACCGTTTTCAACTAAAAATTAAAACTTTTAATGCATTTTGACCGTCAATTTACACGACAACAGCGTTTGGCTGAAAATTCAAACTTTTGAAAACGAGACTCAAAGTATTGAAACGATACCATATTTTGCAAACTACAAAAACGCAAATTTGTGAAAAAGGTGACGTCATGCACATGCATGTTCAGCCTACAGATGAGAAGTGTTTCTTTACAAAGTGACATCACCAACCACTGGCCTAGCATGAATAATACAGCCTTTTTAACCCTTTTAGTCGTTTAGCCGCTTTTACGTTCATTTGGTTGGTTGTTTATTTTGGAATTGATTAAAGTGATCGCTGGTTCCCACCTCCTTCTTCCCTTATCAACGAACAGTGTTACATGTATATTAATACAGACATCTAACTTCTCTAATGTCAGATGAGTATTTATCATTTAATTCCTCAAAATTAAATGCAGCCAAAGATCAACCAGACAAGTAAAGAATGGATGAAAGGCTGAATATAGTATTTTCATACAGGCATCTAACTTCTCAAAGTCAGACTGTTATGTAAGGTGAACTCAAAAACAAAGGAGAGCTGGATCCAAATGCAGTGAGTTTAATAAGAGAATAAACATAATAACAAATCCAACACAGATAACAGAATGAGTGCACCAAACATAACATCCACAGAGGACAATGCTCAACGAGGAACATGAGAAACACTGGGGTTTACATACACCAGGGGTAACTGGCAAACAAGACACACCTGGGAACAATCAAGGAACCAATCAACAAGAAAAAATACAAAACATGGCGCAAAACAGGAAATAACATAAAAGTCCACACAAGATCTGGGGAACACAAGACAGGAATCATGACAGAGACAAATGTTCCATTTAATTTCTCAAAATTAAATGTAGCAAAGAAACAAACAAACACGGTGTGAATGACTGGCTGAATATTCATTTTAGACACACATAATTAGCTTGCACACGATCATATGAACAAGAGAGAAAGGGAATCTCCCATTTGCTCAGTTCCCTCTGCATTATAAAAATATATTGCGGACTTATAATCTACGCCTTGCCTCAGCAAATTTTATTGTGTTACGCGACGAAAATGTGTGTGTGCATTGTGTGTACGAACGATTTTAAGAACAAATCACGATTCACCAAAAATTCCGTAATATTATTTTTTTCTAAATAAAAAACAAACAATATAGGAACAACTGAAACCACACGTACGCAAAAACCACTTACTCTGTACGGCCTTAATCGTGTTAAGAAGTTTTTTTGGTAACACTTTACAATAAGTTTCATTAGTTAACTAATGTTAATGTATTAACTAACATGAACTAACCATGCATTTGTTACTGTATTAGTTCATCGTTGTTAACATTAGTTAATAAAAATACAGCCGTTCATTGTTAGTTCACAGTGCGTTAACAAGATTTTAATAAAGTATTTGTAAAGGTTAAAATGAACATTAACAAAGATTATAACTAAATGTTGTATACGTGCAGTTCATTATAAGTTAATGTTAACTAATGTAGTTAACTAATGCTAACTAACGATCTTTATTGTAAGTGTTACCGTTATATTTCATCCTAACACGACTATAATTATATAGAAGTATGTTGCATTAATTGTATTATATAATCCATATGTAAAATTAAATAATAAAATGATTAAATAATACAATTTAATTGCATCTTAAAAACATTTCATCATCATAGAGCTCTGTAATCTGGGTCTGTATAAAAGTCAAGTCACATTTATTTATATAGCGCTTTTTACAATACAGATTGTTTCAAAGCAGCTTTACAGAGATAACAGGAAAATAATGCAAAAAAGTTTGTTTCCAGAAAATAATGAAGTAAGTTTATTGTGAGAACTGGTGAGACCGGCACACTTGGCATCCCTCGAGGATCGGGCGAGAGCGCGTCTGCAAACAGCGGCAAGTTTGACGAGAGTGACGAAAGGCTGTGAGGAAAGCGTTTGTGGAAAGCCCACATATGGAGATGGTTTGGGCAAATAACTAACCTTGTGCACCTGGCCGCTCATTTACAATACTCCAAATTCACAAACATCAGAACAATGTGAAGAACAAATTCCTGTGCGTATGAATGTGTTGAATTAGGTGGAGATTTTTGTGAGAAGTTCCCCTGTGCGTACAAATACGAAATAATCCAAGCAATTATTAGCGAATGAGACCCATTGTTTGGTCTGGGTGCGCTTTATAGCTTCCTGGTTGTGATGTCCCATCACGCCATTGGACTGATTTCACACGTGCTTCAGATATTTTAGATACCAGTGAAAATTCACACTCCTCTATTCCAATTTGATACCACAGCTAAAACTACTAGTTTAACTAATAGAAATGTAATAGCCTACATTCTTAAAGACAAGTAAACAGCCAGTAATACAATAAGAACAAAAAAATCTAATTAAAAGCAAAAGCACAAATAAATACAATGCAAAATACAATGCAATACATACAAATGAAATAAACAGTGCTCTTCTGGCAGGTCTAATAGTTTTCAGGTACCAATATTCAATCAATCAGGCTAATCAAATAAATAACACTGCATAGTCTTCATATGCTTTTTAGGGCGTTTTCACACTGGCAGTTTAGTGCGGACCGGGGCACGGTTTGCATGAAAAATCGCTAATGTGAACGCTGTCATCGGACCCGGGTGCGCACTAGAGTACCGAACCCGAGACTACCTGGAGGAGGTGGTCTGAGCTCGGTTGCTCCCGAACCGTGGCGCGGTTCGCGTTAATGTGCAAGCAACACGGACTCGGGTGCGTGCTTGTTCAGGAAGTATAGTATCCCGCGCATGCGTATCACTGTCGATATCATTGTTTCCTCACACACGACAAACATGAGTGGCAGGGGAACGTTGTGTGACACTGAAGGGGTGATGTCTCTCACTATGTTGTGCATAATAGCACCAAAAAAACAGACAAATTACAGCTATGCTCAGTCGAGTTGTATTATCCATGCATTTTCCGTGTGCGTTTGCGATGACGTAAGATCACTGCAAACGCACCTGGGTTCGATACAACTAATTGAGTGTGAAACCAGACCAATGCTGCGGGGGGCGCCGGGAACTAGCGCACTCGGGTTCGGACCGCAGCAAACGAACCCAGTGGAAAAACGCCCTTAAAGTTCAAGGGCAGTGAGTGTTTTTTTCTTTGTCTTTTGTTGTTTGGTTAACATTAAAAACGCACAGACAGTAGCAGGATTATTAGGATGCTGTCACTTTAGGACCGAATGCACTCACGGATCATGCGTTTTGTGTTTGCGTTCACTTTAGACATAACAGACTATTTTTTACTACACTGTAAAAAAAAATTACATCCCCAAGTCCAAAATTTCAAGTGACCGATAACATCTAAATTTTTCAATTAGTCTGACGTATTATTTTTCATTGAGCCAATTTTAACAGACTATTGCAACAAGAATTTCACTTGGGCCAATTGAAGAATTTAGATGTTATCGGTCACTTGAAATTTTTGATTTGGGAGGGTTCGACATTTTTTACAGTGTCGGATACTCGCAGAGACAGGCATTTTTGCCATAATTTTGAGTGAATTTGTCCATTGAAGCTGTAGGAAACTCAAAAGCGAAGACCAGGAGACTTGGTTGTATCTTCAGCGGGATTCTTTATTGAGAACACGAGCTGTCGGTAGCTGAGGTCATCAAGTCTGACTAAGGGAACTTTATATGGTATCTTATAGGCATTCAGTGGGCAGTCCTTAAAGGTGCTGACAGTCCTTAAAAGTTGCTTATTTATAACGCTATTGCTATTATAACGGCGGATTTGCCAGACGCACGCCAGGAGCGGTTCACAGCCGAGGAGACAGGCGTTCTCGTCAGAGCCGTAAAACACAGAGAAGTGACATTGGGGATGGAGAAACCCACCCAAATTAGCTTCGGTTAAACAGGCGTATAATAATTTGGGTAAATGTGTAAGCTAGATTTATGCTTATTTTTTCACATCTTCATGGACACAACAATGATTTCCCTCGTGTGTTAATATTTTTCCTTGTAATAATGTATGGTTTTCTAAAAATGAGAACTGCTGCTTCTGTGTAGATGAGATAAGCAAAGTGTATGTGCGTTGTGCACATGCTACATTTATTATGAACAAGCATGCGCCCTTAAAATAGCATGCGCAACTGACTTTAGACTAGGTTTTTCCTGGTCAGTGGCGGAATTGTTTTCTGAAACTGCAAAATAGCACCAGGGAACGTTTGCGCCGGAACACGCCTCCTCTTTGCGCTGAACCGCCCCCGGGAGCGCAAGTTCATTTCCTAATTTACCGACGTGCGTCTGTGGAGGGAAAAGTCCGCTGTACGCGGGTGCAAAATAGGAATGATACATTCTGACGGTGTACAAAGTCAGTTGCGCTGGGTGCAAGATAGGGCCCAATGTAATCATTCACACATAGTTTGACTCTCAGTAGGAAGATCAAAGACTGACAAAACCCCTTCAATGGAAACTATATTGAATCTAATCAGAAAGTTGATGCCATCATGTTCACCTTGAATGCCCAATACAGTGCAGTTCACCTTAGTTTTTCATGTGATGTTATGTAAGGATGTAGGATCAGCAGATCTTAAACATATTCTTACATTTGTAATCCTACAAAGGCCCTGGTTATACCACTTGACATTTTTAAAGTTGTTACATTTAAATACTGTACAAGGAATCAATGCAATCACTCCAGTGAGGAACCAGTATTACTACCGTCACCTCCAACAGGTTCAAAAGCAGTGGAGTACTCCTTCTCCTCAACTCTATGTGTGACTCTTACCTTGACAATAAGTGTTTGCACATTGGAGATTTTGTTCTGCGGAGAGACGTGCTGCTGCACTGCATGTTGGGCCCCCCGGACCGTCACAAGGATGAGAGTGTAGGAGAGGATGATGACGGTGCAGGGTACGATGTAACAGAAGAAGAAGAGGCAGATGATGTAAATCATGGCCGGCGTGCTGTAGCTGGGCGCGCGCCAGTCGATACAGCAGGCGGTGCCGTAAGGCTCTGACCCGTACTGACCCCAGCCTGAGAGCGGACCTACTGCAAACACTGCAGCATAACACCACACTCCAACCAGCAGCAAACGGGCATGGGACGAGGAGAACTTATTACCTGATAAAACACACACATGGCAATGATCAGAACAATAAACTACCATGCTATTTAAACTGCTACTTTGCAGTGTAGTATTTGTACATGCAAATTTATATATGTTTAGAGCAGTGTTATTTTTGTATTATTAAGATACTATGATTTTAATTTCCAGCGCAGTCCCTAATGAAACGTCCTCATCTGACCGTATGGGAACGTTCTGTTAACGTCCCAAATGTCCTCTTTGTAACGTTGCTGCGTGAGCAGCGTGACCATAGAATAACCAATATGCAACGTCCCCCTAAAGTCATATTGGGAACGTTATCATATGACCAACAGAAGACCATGTGGGAACGTTCTGTTAACGTTCTGTCTGGCCAATCAGAGCAGAGTAGCTCACGGAAAGGAGGGATTGAGAGTGATTGATTCATCCATCGAGTCGTTTGAGAATCATTGAACAATGTGGTGATGTGCAATGTCTATTATGAGAAAATGAAAGTGTTTTTTGACCTTTGGATGCATGTAAACCTGTTGTAGCAGACCTCCAAAACAAAATTAGTAAACTTTAAAATGGCATAATAGGGGCAATTTAATTCTCTTTTACCTTTATTTAACTGTCAAAAGTACAAAGAAAAGATGTTCAAAGTTTTCACTGACCAACTTAAGTTTTGGGACTGAGAACTTAATGCCAAGCTGAAACATGGACTCATCTGAGTCACATTTCCACTGTCTTTTAGACCATCTGAGCTCAGGCCCAGATAACTCTATATCTGCTATATCTGCATTAAACAGATGTATAGATTTCTATCAGAGATTCAAGTTGCATTTCTTGATGTAGCGGCAGACTGTGTTAAAGGACAACGGTTTTCCAAAATACTCTCAAGCCTGTGGCTATATTTAACACAGTCGCATGATGGTTTCTCATGCAGTGCCGTCTGATGGCCTCATGACCCATCCTGGCTTGCAAAAACTGAGACGCCCCTTTTGCACGCAATCACGATACCCTCACCTATTACCAGTTAATTGTGGACTGTTTTTAATTATTATTAATATTAGAAGTAGTAGTATTGAAAAGTAGGCATTAAACAAACACAAATTGGCTTCCATAAATTTCCTATGGTGGAAAGCAGATGGCAGTATTTCGTTTACTGTAGTTTAAACAGTATTTTGTGTATTATTATTAAGGTCCCAGAAGCAATAACTCACCAAAAGATGACTAGTTGATGGAACAGCATTATAATGATGTATGTATTTAGTCACACCATGTAGACTGCTGCACTTTCAGCATTTTAAATAGACAAATAAGTTGCCTGGATCATGGTAATGGAGTGATGCTTCAGGCCCAAATAAATATGGCAGGCGTTTGCTGCATCCTCCCCGCTGAGCGCTCAGAACCGACCTACAAGACTGTACATCAGGGGTTTTTGCCCATGATTGTGATTTGCATAATTCCTTGGGTAAAATTCGGAGCTAAAACAACACAGACAATATATGTGCAAATGAACACAACCATAGATACAGCTTATTCAGAAACCCACCAGTTCATAACCTATCCCCCCCCCCCCCCCACCCCATCCCCTCTCAATTAAATAACACTCAATCAAAATGAACTCAACCATCATAATTTAACTGCCCATCTGTGCAGCTACATAACATGAAAGAAAATGGAATGTAAATGGAATTCATGGTACGTTTAACTCTATTAACCAATTCTCTTATTTTGCTGAATCACGTCCTGCAGTAAATGTAGTAGTCTGTGAAATTTTAATTTCTAATTGCTGGAACTTTCAAGCAAAAAAATGTTTTATAAAAATTCTCAATATGGCACAACAGCTTCAGCACAACAGAATCACAATATGTAAAAATAAATAAATAAATAAGTCAGGGCCTCAGTAATGTACCATAAAAGAGGGCAACTGAATCCGAGCTTCAGAGTTAGCCTGTAGGAAAATATTATCGCTCCAGTGAAGGAAAGGGCTTAAGCATCCAGCTAAACTCACTCACAGCAATGAGTGAGTGAGAAAGGTTATAATCACTTTAGCCTTTGGCTTTAAAGTACCACCATAAAAATACAGGAAAACTTGTAGGAACTTGAAAAATAAGTATTTTACTATGGATAAAAATAAGCAGTCTACAATTAGCAGGTCGAAGATGAAGTGGAGTGCATGTGTTAATCTGACCATAGTTCAAGCTGTCCTAGTTTTAACAAAATAAACCAGCACAGACGCGCACATCTAATCACGTCTTATTCAATCAAATGTATTATTTAAGTAAAATAACAGTTAGCTGTGCATTAGGTTATTTTTGAGAATAGCTGCCCTGAAATGTTAAAAATGATTTTGAATATAAACATGTTATAAAAGGAATTACGGTTCTAGGTTTCAAACAAAAGATTTGTCTGAACGCAGACAATGTTTTGTTTTGTTTGTTGCAGCACCAGAGGTTAGTATCCCTAGGTTGATGTCCATCTTAAAAAAATGTGGCACTTACTCGGGATATGAATTAAATGTTCAAAAAACACAAATCTTAAGTTATAATTACACCCCTCAGAATGACATGCTGAGTAGATTAAAATTTAAGTGGAATTCATGAAGTATTAAGTACTTGTGTATTATAATAACAAAGGATTTTTCTAAATTGTTTGATAGCAATTATGGCCCTATAAGCAAGAACATTAAATCAGATATAGATTGGTGGTCCCAACTGCCCTTAGAGATGCATAACAGTAAAAATTAACAAGCTCCCCCGACTCTTATACCTCTTCCAATCCTTACCTGTCGAAGTTCCATTAAAACAGTTTACTGAATGGGATAAGTGGACTTCAAGATTCGTATAGGGGGGTAGGAGGCCAAGAATTCAGCTACCGAAAGAGAAACGGGGTCGATCACTGCCATGTTTATCAGATTATTTCAAAGCAGCCCAGCTAAGACCTTTAGCATGCTGCTGTAACGCAGAATATATAGCAAAGTGGAAGTATTTGGTGATCTCGCAGCTGACTGTACCATTGCAGTCAGTGCTGGGTACCAAACCTTTATATGAACAGTATTCTAAAAGTTTAAAGATATGCAAATCACTGTTACATGAAAGACAATCTAGACTATTAAGATGAGTTGCTTTCGACCCCGACTTTAAACCAGCAAGGGCTGATGGGAGGTTTCAGCTCTGGTATAGGCTTGGCATCACCTCTTTTAGTTAAATTTCATCAAAGGGAGAATTAGATAGCTTTCAGGAGATTTCTGATAAATATGGTCTGGGAAAACTTTATTTTTTAAGGTACTTACAAACTAGTGTCACAGGTCGGGGTGGGCCAAGCCAGACTGCGCTCACCCCTAAACCACTGTCACCCAGAGGAGCGTATCAAGGAGGAGGCAAGAGGCAGGAATAAAAGGAATGGCAACTTTATTTTCTATTAAAAAGCAATTAAGAAATCCTAATCTAAAATTCCTTGTCTTCTTCTTCCCAGGAACCCGGAACAGCACCGCCGCGGGTATGGACTGGCGAGAATCTCAGGTGAGTATCACAGGTGAGTAAGGATATCGAGGCTCACTTCCTTCACGGACTGGTGTCAGACTCCCAGTGGGAAAGCGTTGGACAGGTGCGTATCACAAGTGAGTAGAGAGAACGGGGATCACTTCCTTCACAGGTGAGTGTCAGACTTACAGTGGAAGGGCGTTCGACAGGTAAGTGTCACCGGTGAGTAGAGGGATCACGGCTCACTTCCTCACAAACTGGTGCCAGACTCACAGTGGGAGAGCGTTAGACAGGTGGATATCACAGGTGGGTAGAGGAATCACGGCTCACTTCCTCCACAGACTGGTGCCAGACTCGCAGTGGGAGAGCAGTAGACAGGTGAGTATCACAGGTGAGTAGAGGGATCACGGCTCACTTCCTCACAAACTGGTGCCAGACTCACAGTGGGAGAGCATTAGACAGGTGGATATCACAGGTGGGTAGAGGAATCACGGCTCACTTCCTCCACAGACTGGTGCCAGACTCGCAGTGGGAGAGCAGTAGACAGGTGAGTATCACAGGTGAGTAGAGGGATCACGGCCCACTTCTCGCAAACTGGTGCCAGACTCAGTGGGAGAACGTTAGACAGGTGGATATCACAGGTGAGTAGAGAAATCACGGCTCACTTCCTCCACAGACTAGGGCCAGACTCAGTGGGAGAGCAGTAGACAGGTGGGTATCACAGGTGAGTAGAGGGTTCAAAGTGCACTTCCTTTCCAGACTGGTGCCAGACTCGCAGTGGGAGAGCAGTAGACAGGTGAGTATCACAGGTGAGTAGAGGGATCAAGGCGCACTCCCTTCACAGACTGGTGCCAGACTCTCAATGGGAGAGCGTTAGACAGATGAGTGTCACAGGTGACAGAATCGGCTTCAACAGCAATACACAGTTCTCACATGGGTTGCAAGAGACGGATAACTTCACACCATGCAGGTAGGCTTCAGGGCTGCGGCAGCCTCAAGGTCACAGACAGAGCGGGGTTTCTCTAGAACAGACAGAATCAACTTCAACAGCAATACACAGTTTTCACATGGGTTGCAGGGGACGGATAACTTCACACCATGCAGGTAGGCTCAAAACTGCAGCAGACTCGGGTCGCAGGCTGAGCGGGGCTTCTCCCGGACAGACAGAATCAACTTCAACAGCAATACACAGCTCTCACGTGGGTTGCAGGGGACAGATAACTTCACTCCGTGCAGTTGAACTTCAGGGCTGCAGCAGACTCAAAGGCACAGACAGAGCAGAGCTTTCTCTAAGGCAGACGAGATGAAGACTTCACACAGCAGTATACAGTTCTCACGTGTATTGCAGGGGACAGATAACTTCACACCATGCAGTTGGACTTCAGGGCTGCAGCAGACTCCAAGTCACAGACAGAGCAGAGCTTTCTCTAGAACAGACAGAATCAACTTCAACAGCAATACACAGCTCTCACGTGGGTTGCAGGGGACAGATAACTTCACACCGTGCAGTTGGGCTTCAGGGCTGCAGCAGACTCCAAGTCACAGACAGAGCAGAGCTTTCTCTAGAACAGACAGAATCAACTTCAACAGCAATACACAGCTCTCACGTGGGTTGCAGGGGACAGATAACTTCACACCGTGCAGTTGGGCTTCAGGGCTGCAGCAGACTCCAAGTCACAAACAGAGCAGAGCTTTCTCTAGAACTGACAGAATCAACTTCAACAGCAATGCACAGCTCTCACGTGGGTTGCAGGGGACAGATAACTTCACAGTTGGGCTTCAGGGCTGCAGCAGACTCCAAGTCACAAACAGAGCAGAGCTTTCTCTAGAACAGACAGAATCAACTTCAACAGCAATACACAGCTCTCACGTGGGTTGCAGGGGACAGATAACTTCACACCGTGCAGTTGGGCTTCAGGGCTGCAGCAGACTCCAAGTCACAGACAGAGCAGAGCTTTCTCTAGAACAGACAGAATCAACTTCAACAGCAATACACAGCTCTCACGTGGGTTGCAGGGGACAGATAACTTCACACCGTGCAGTTGGGCTTCAAGGCTGCAGCAGGCTCCAAGTCACAGACAGAGCAGAGCTTTCTCCACAAGTCCTGGTCTACCGCACTGATGATCGCCAGGGGCGGACAGAACACTCGAGAGATTTTTCCTCGCGGTCACAGACGGACTTCACTTCGCTGAATCATCTCTCTCTTCTCCAGCTCAGTCAGCGCGTTTCATTCCTCTGGGCCGTCCTCGCGTCCTCTCAAACAACGCTCCTCTTCCTTCAAGACAACCCCTCAACTGCAGTGCCCATAACCAATTCCCCACGAGAGAGAAACCACCAACGATCGGGGGGGAGGACGATCCAGATCAACAGGGCAGAAGAACAACACAGCACCACAGCATGGCACAGTACACCCAGCCTTCTCCTCCTCGTGTGTTTTATCCTCTCTAAAAGCGGGAGTGGCCTCAATCAGACGCTCAGAGTGAAGTCCCTACACCTGTCGTCAATCTGCCGTTTAGTTGTCATGACGACAAACACTCATACAGATCTGGAGCTGTTTGTCACCCCGTGACACTAGGACTTATTTTAATAAAGAGATACGATACATGGAGAAGCATGGCACAAATTTAACTGATCTATTTATCGACATGTATAAAGATAATAGGAAACTTGTCTCAAAACTATATCTAGCCATTCAATCCATAGAGAAACAATCAACAAATAAGGTTAGATTAAAATGGAAAAAGAATCTGGTCTAGGTATTTCAGAGGAAGACTGGCTGAATATCGTCTCGGTTACCAATGTAACCCTCGTTCCCTGAAGGAAGGAACGGGAGATGTAACGTTGACGTGATGGCGTAATTGGGATCACTTCAGGGAGCCCTATCAACTTCAAGTGTCTACAGAACGAGCCAATGAACGTTGGCGTGCGTGAATCGCGTCACGGGCCCCACCCCGCAGCGGGTAAGGGAAGTGGGAAGCGGGAAGCGGGAAGCGGGAAGCGGGCGCACGCACATATCGTTTTTCGCTGAGAAGCCAAGATAGTGACGGCCATACAGCGATGGTCAGCAACATTGGTGACGGGACGTTACGTCTCCCGTTCCCTCCTTCAGGGAACGAGGGTTACATTAGTAACCGAGACATTCCCTTTCAGTCGCTCACGTTTGACGTAACGCCGACGTGTCAATGTAATTGGGATCCCTTGGAAAATGCCACAGTTGCTGCCACATCCAGCGCCCTACGCAAGACTCTCAGACTGGCTGGGGCGGAAGGCCTGCGTAGAGGGAGTTCAACTGCTGTTCCGTTATACCCCACACAGTGGAACTCTTGGATAACACTGGGAGAGCGTGCCTTTCCAGGGGAGAGGGACACTGCGGAAGCCACATCCTTCCTGAAGGGAGGTACCATGTGGAGAATACACATATGGACTGGCCGGTAGGGGCAGTGCAACATATGGAATGTCACTGGGGTAGCTCCAGCCTGAGAAGGGGAGACAACACCGGACAGTGACGGCAGAGCGGACTCTGCCAAGGAAAAGACACGGGCTCACCGAAGGGAGCCGATCGTGGAAGAATACGTATATGGGATCCCCGCAGGGATCACCACATATGGAACCCAGCCTAGTACAAGTTACACGTAGCATACGAGCACTAGGCCTGGCGTCGGACGTGCCGCAACATCCGACTGCCGAAGGGGTGCAGAGGAACTCTACAGGGTTCGCCTGAGTGGGGAACTCGACTCGAGCAAAAAGCGCACGTTTGCTCTTTTGTGAAGAAGAAAAAGAAATATACTCTTTCCACTATACTCTCACAGTGCTGAGGCACCCAGGCACCAGTACTCCCAGCAGTGCTGTAAACACTGAACAGAGAGAGTCTTGAAGGAGTCTCCAACACAGTAGCAGTCTGTAGATTTCGGAAGACAAACAGAAGCTCGGCTCCGAAGTGAAAGACGATATGTGCATGTGCCCGCTTCCTGTTTATACCCGTGCTGCGGGGCGCGTGACGCGATTCACGCACGCCAACGTTCGCTGGCTCGTTCTGTAGACACTCAAAGATGATAGGGCTCCCTGAAGTGATCCCAATTACGTTACGTCGAACGTGAGCGACTGAAAGGGAAATGTTCTGTACAGGCGACTTCCACCAGTTTGGGTATGTGGAGAGAATTCTGTTGGCGGAATCTTATTAGATACTTTGTTACCCCCAAGTTATAATCTATTCAGACTTGCGAGAAGGGAAGTGTTCTATGTTGGAGGAAATGTGGGGAACGGCTGGCAGACCATTTTCATGTATTCTGGAGCTGCCCAGCCATTCAGTCATATTGGCAGGAGGTAATACAAGTAATACATTTTATTTTCGGTGATGGAATTGACTAGTCATTTTCTACAATTTATCAGCTCATTTGATGATGAAAGAAAAGTACCTTTTAAAGATATTATTAGCAGCCAGCAAGAAAGCTGTAACACGAAAGTGAGCCCAACAAAGGCTGAGTGGCTGGACATTATGACCAGTGTCCAAAATATGGAGAGGATGACTTTCGCTTTAAACCTACAGATGGATAAGTATTTGTAGTATTGGGAAAAATGGATTGTGTTTACGACTTCATGACATGTTTATTGACCAATGTATCATCTGACATATACATTCATCAATGTTGATAAATATATGAGAAAATATATTTTCTCACCCTCATATCGTTCCAAGAAACACAAATAAAAAAATGTTTTATGAAAGCTGAGGGAATTCTGTCCCTAATTGAAAGTCCAATAGACCAAAACTTTGACTTTTAATGTTTTCGGAATAAACTTTATACAGTATAATGACCAGCTTTCGTGCACACATAGACCAAATAAAATATTATAAATGTGCAAGATCCAATGAGGTTTGTTCTTATGAGAACAGCCACATATGAGCACTATTCATTTATAGAACAGCAGCTACGCTTTAAAAAAATAATAATGCACACTACAGTATCTGTGCTGCAATATTTGACCAATTCAGAAAAGATGAAACATTGTCTGGCCAACTGAGACATGGTATGGAGATAAAGGTTAGATCACTCTTTTTTGTTGTTGGTAGAGCTACATCACACTGTGAGTGTACACTAGCATCATTTGTTGTTTACTTTTGGGATCTTATAGAGCATTGGACTCAGAAATAGTGATGTGGTTCGGAATGTGACCCGAACCTGAGTCGGCTGTATATACACAACAGTGCGAAAAAAAAGCATTAATTACCCATGCCAGATCTAGGTGGAGGGTTTCTGAAAGCACTGCAAACTGCTACAGCAAACACTGAACAAGAAAGTTGAGCAGCAAGCTCATTGGCTGCTGATCCAGCAGGAACCAATCGGCTGTGAGAACGATGTGATTGCTAGCAGATTGAGTTAAAGCAGAACTATGCAGCTTTGCCGATTTCTTGCTTTCTCGCTTTTTGCTCGCGGGTTTCTCTATAGAGCTCTATAGAGCTTCTCCCGCTGGTCATGTGCATTTGTTTTCAAAGAACCCGGCGAACGCACTGAGCCAGGTCCACTGAGGTATGTATGATACACAGAAGGCTAGCAAATAAACATTTAGATAGTTTATGTGTGCAGTGCTGTACAGCAGTTCGTTACATCGCAAGACCTGATATCACGCGATACTTCCTGACGCTGAGGCCGGCGGCCCAAAGTTGCAAGTGTGGTTTTTCCGCTCACAGGCGCTCGGGGGGTGCGAGACGACCATCATTCAACCCGAAAAATGTCATATAACCATTCCAATGACTCCGAAGCTGTTCGGTTAAAGGGATAGTTCACTTTGAAATAAAATTTTGGTATGTTTTAGCTTACCTCAAGGGCATCCAAGATGTAGGTGTCTTTTTTTCCGCAGTAGTTTCAATTTTGATATTTTCAGGTCAAACCGTTCTTGTCTGTCAGTCATATAATGCAGGTCGATGGTCACTGTCTCAAAGAGCATGCACAGAGTCCATATTAAAACAATTCCCCATCGTCCAAATTAAACAATTCCCCATCGTAAGTACACATTGATGGCCCAAGACACGAAACGAGCGGTTTGTGTGAGAAAACGAACAGTATTTATATCGTTTTTACCTCTTGAACACAGCCACGTCCAAGTGATCTGAGAGCGCGGGCGGGTATAGATATATACACTAGACTCAGATCATTTGGACGCAGCTGTGTTCAAGAGGTAAAAACGATATAAATACTGTTCGTTTTCTCACACAAACCGCTCGTTTCGTGTCTTGGGCCATCAATGTGTACAGACCATTTTCGATAAAACGATAACGATTTATATCACACAGCTGCGTCCAAATGATCTGAGAGCGCGGGCGGGTATAGATATATACACTAGATGTCGCATTGGCTACGGTAGTGCGACTTCTAGTGTATATATCTATACCCACCCGCGCTCTCAGATCATTTGGACGCAGCTGTGTTCAAGAGGTAAAAACGATATAAATACTGTTCGTTTTCTCACACAAACCGCTCGTTTCGTGTCTTGGGCCATCAATGTGTACTTACGATGGGGAATTGTTTAATTTGGACGATGGGGAATTGTTTTAATTTGGACTCTGTGCATGCTCTTTGACCATCGACCTGCATTATATGACTGACAGACAAGAACGCTTTGACCTAAAAATATCAAAATTGAAACTACTGCGGAAAAAAAGACACCTACATCTTGGATGCCCTTGAGGTAAGCTAAAACATACCAAAATTTAATTTCAAAGTGAACTATCCCTTTAAGGTAAAAAAGTTACTTAGTTCCCCTTTAAGAACCAATTAGCAAGCTAGAGTTTCATGACAGAACTTTGTATTTGTACTCCTTAAAAAAGTTATAATTATTTAACGTTTTTTTCTTTCTGACAGTGAAGCATCTTAACATAACATATATAATTTAATTCATATGTGGACACTAGTGTGTTTATATTTGCTACTGTACAACTTCACTCATGGCTTATCCAATCAGATTACAGAGCCAGAACTGTCTTGCTTTAGTAAGAGGTTCTGTCTGTGCACAGCACTCACTTGACTCTCTATGGATTCAAGCATGTTATATAATCTTCTTTTGCGGTCTCAGTTTTTAGAGGTCTTCACTTCATTTTCAATTCATAAGATTGAATCAGTGTTACTCTCCTTAGAATTTGGAGGTACAGACCAGAAATAGATCCCATAGTGTGAATGGAGCGTGCTGCACATAAAATAATAATAATAAAAAAATGAATAGAGGAGTTGCTGGAGACATCACCTACATAGCGCTTAGTTCAATGATACAGCTAGAAATTTTGCTTACATGTTTGATGTATTTTAAATTGCTGTTAAGGTATATGTTTTCCTTATATTTAGGGGCATAAATAGTACAAAATGTAGGCATTTTTAGAGCAAAAAAAATAAATAAAAATTGCTTATTCCGTTTGTCTTGTTTTGACATGTAGCTAATTTATTCATTTGCCAGAGATTTCTTGTGCCTGTTTAATACCGCATTTGTAAGCAGAAGCGGAAGCTGAGCGGAAGCAGTAAAAGTGTCCGCTTCTCCCACACACACCATATAACATGCTGTGTAGTGTAGTTTAGCTTCAACTTAAGCTATTCTTATACTTTAAATAGATTTAAAATGCTTTTGTGTTTTTGGGCAACTCCTGGCAACAGTGTGCTTTTGTTTTCCTTTGTTTTTACACAGTTCTGAAAGTCATAATGTGACTGAAATACAGCGGACATCATGTTTTTATTGTGAATTATGGGGATTCAGATCCACGGTGACATGCCCCCATGGAAGAAAATTTAGGCTATAAAGGCTATCATGATCATTTTGCCAACAATGAACCATGGATTTGTTTAGTTTATAATACGTTTTATTTTTAACAAATACAACATATAGCCTAACATTCAAAACTTATCGGCTTAGACTGCATTTGAAGAAAAATAAACACAACAGTTTTCTGTAGCCTTGTGCGAACTTATTCAATAGAATTAGACTTCTAGAATGTTCTTTCCAGTGCAAAAAATTATATTTTTAATTTAATTAGACAACATTTTAAGGAAGTGTAGTGCAAATATATTTATATAATTATACTTCCATTATAGTTAACTTTCTTTCCAGTGCAAAACAATAATACATAAAAAAACAGCTAATAGAGAAAATCTAAAATATTGCACTCAAATACTGCATTCAAGCAATACAACACCTGTATGCACATGGAAAATCTCACAGAAATAAATAAACCTCCAGACTAAGCACATTGTGCAGCTATTTTTTCCATGTGTACTTTTTTGATTTCTTTACAATGTCAGGCTAAACCTCTACTATCTCTTTTAATAGAATCACTTTCTTATCAACTATATTTGAGTTTAAAAAATCCACATGATTAACGTTACATAGCCTACTATATCAGCCTCTGGAGACGTCTGACGGACAACAAGGAACCTTGACATCGCTCCCTCCTGTGCCCGGACAATTGGCCTTGTATTCATTGTCCCTCACGCATTCCAGCCACGGGCAGTCATTTTCCCATTCAAAACTATATGTTTGTGCTCTTTTCTTTTTCGCCGGCTGCTCGGAGGCGCTCGGAGGTAGTCATTTTACATTTCCCACTGTTGTCACTTGTCGTCATCGTTGCTACGATACGTGACTCACAATGACTGAAACGACCAATTAAAAGGGCATTTTCTGATGATGTTCCAAGATGTTAAATTAGAAATTAGTATCTACCGCACCGTCTGTTTTTTTTCTTATCAATTATCATAGCCTACAAATGTCTTCGTTCATAGTCTGACATATATTAGAAGCTATGTGTCTGTCATGGATTTGCACTGAATTGATTCTCAAAAATACGGAACAAAGTGCGTTCCGTATCAGTTCAATACGGAACAAGACTTTTATGTGTCAAATACGGAACGATTCCGTATTATACGGAACGGTTGGCAACCCTAATTGTGAAATAACCGTTTTCTCATGTCAAACCGTGATGATTTTCACCATAAACAACGCACTGTCACTTTAATCGAGGGTGAGCTATGCAGCAGAAATAGACTTCCTGCCAAAATGATCACAGCACTGCTTCTAGAGGATGAGCCGGCCATGATGCCAGTTAGTTAAATGGTGTAAGACAGGTCTCTTATAGCAGCTTGGTTCTCCTTGACATCTTGCTGAATGACTTCGGAGTGAAAAAGGCCCTTCATCAATCATTTGTTGGGTTGGTTTACATTTAATAGCAAGAGTCATGGATGGGTGGCAATTTCAAGGCTGCTGTGTTGCAGAAATTGAACCACTGCTCATCACACTCCTCACCCGGTTTCTCTCTCTTTATATGCTTGATTTCACCATACGACTGATAACACAAAGAATCAACCCATAAAACTGCAGATATAAATAAAATTGCCCCTGCAGGACTACATTCTTCTTTTTTGACCTGTTATTAAGTCTATAGTTATTAACTAAACTATTATGGTTTTGACATTTTAGAAAAGCTGTAAGATAATTAAGACATTAAGATCTATATAATTTCTCTTTTTGTCTTCAATAATTAAGACATTAAGATCTATATAATTTCTCTTTTTGTCTTCAATAGTTCTCTATTGAAGACAAAAAGAGAAATTATATAGATCTTAATGTCTTAATTATCTTACAGCTTTTCTCGATTGCTTAAACACTATAACCAGGCTTTTGAACAAAAATTTCAAAACCATAATGCCATTTATCAAAAAGCACACCCATTTCACTAAACTATAAACACTATTCCCTGTTTTGACACATGAGTCAGATTTGTTGAACTGTCACTGCTAAACTCTACACACAAATCCTTTCATTTCTCATTGCCTACACCATGTTGTCATTTAGAAAGCACTAGCACTCAATATTGTTCACTCAAGTCAGCACAGCTTCAGCTCAGTTAGCACACAATTACCCAAGTGGAAACACTAAGAGTCAAAATTGAACACACATCAATCAGAACCTTCAATAGACAGATAAAAGGGCCCAAATCAGTTTATTGAGTTTTGGAACAATGGATCCAGAAAGACATGAAGGAAGCGATCGAGGAGGGATAAGAAGGTGGAGGAGGAAGGGCAAGAAGACAAGCAGTCTCAGATGAAATTCAAGCCACTCTAGTTGCCCATGTCTTAGTCAATGGTATGACTATGAGGGAGGCTGGGCTACGAGTAAGGCCAAATTTGAGTCGCTTTACCGTCGCCTCGAGAGCCTTCAGGGAGGTGTGGTGGCAAACAAAATTCTATCACTGAATAAAAGACAAACATTTCCAATAGTCTTTGATGAGGTTTATTTTCTTGCAAGAAAAGGCCAGCAGTCAAGAAAGTTATGTTTCAAGAGGAATTTATTGATTGATAAAATTAAATTAAATATCCCCAAAATATCCCCAACTGAGCAAGCCAAAGGCAACAGTGGCAAGGAACCGAAAAACTCCATCAAGTGACCTAATGGTGTCCTAAAACTCCATCAGGTGACCTAATGGAGAAAAAAAACCTTGGGAGAACCCAGGCTCAGTCGGGGGCCAGTTCTCCTCTGGCATTTATGAGCTAGAGGCCGGATTGTAGTTTGAACTGTGGGATTATATGAATGCCTGGCTGAAGAGATGCGACTTTAATCTAGTTTTAAACTGGGAGAGCGAGTCTGAGCAACGAACAGTATCAGGAAGACTATTCCAGAGTTTTGGAGCCAAATGTGAAAATGCTCTCCCTCCTTTGGTGGTTCTGAATATCCTAGGTATGACCAAAAGCCTTGAATTTAGTGATCTTAAAGAGCGCGATGGATTATAGGGCGATAAAAGATCCGTTAAATAGACTGGAGCTAAGCCGTTTAGGGCTTTATAAGTCAGTAGCAATACCTTGTAATTAATACGGAACTTTATAGGTAACCAATGCAGTGATGATAAAATCGGTGTTATATGATCATATTTTCTTGATCTCGTAAGAACTCTAGCGGCGTCATTTTGGACTAACTGTAGCTTGTTTATTGAGGATGCAGGAAAACCAGCTAATAAGGCATTACAGTAATCCAGTCTCGAGGTCATGAATGCATGAACTAACTTTTCTGCATCAGAAACTGATAGCATATTACGTAGCTTAGCAATGTTTCTAAGGTGGAAAAAGGCTGTTTTTGTAACATATGAAATATGATTTTCAAAAGACAGGTTGCAATCGAGTATAACACCCAGGTCTTTTACTGTAGAGGATAAAGTAACAGGACATCCTATGATGTTAAAGTTGTATTGTGCGAGGTTTTGTGGGCGGTTTTTTGAACCGATAAGTATTACCTCTGTCTTGTCTGGATTTAATAAAAGAAAATTACGCGTCATCCAATCTTTTATATCTTTAACACACTCTGTCAATTTGGAAAATTTAGCGTTTTCATCCGGCCTTGATGAAATATATATTTGAGTGTCATCAGCATAACAATGGAAACTAATTCCATGTTTCCTTATAATATTTCCAAGTGGCATCATATATATTGAAAATAACAGAGGGCCTAACACAGATCCCTGCGGCACTCCATAGTTAACTGGAGTTATGATCGATTTTTCTCCATTTAAATAGACAAAATGGTAGCGGTCAGATAGGTATGATTTGAACCAGCTTAGTGCTTGTCCTTGAACACCAGTATAATTTTGTAGTCGATCTAAGAGTATTGTGTGATCTATAGTATCGAACGCAGCACTAAGATCAAGTAAAACTAGTATTGAGATACAGCCTTGGTCAGAAGCTAAAAGTAAATCATTTGTGATTTTAACGAGCGCAGTTTCAGTGCTATGATGCGGTCTGAATCCAGACTGAAACTTTTCATAGATATCATTTTGTTGCAAGAAAGAGCCCAGTTGAGCGGACACCACTTTTTCTAATATTTTAGACATAAATGGAAGATTTGAAATGGGTCTATAATTTGCTAGATTATTATGATCTAATTGTGGTTTCTTAATGAGAGGTTTTATAACTGCCAGTTTAAATGTTCTTGGAACATGACCTAGAGATAAAGACGAGTTAATAATATTGAGGAGAGGCTCTTCCACTACAGGTAACACTTCTTTCAGTAGTTTAGTTGGTATAGGATCTAATAAACATGTTGTTGTTTTAGATGAAGTGATAAGTTTATTTAACTCTTTTTGTTCTATAGTTGTAAAGCACTGTAATTGTTCTTGCGGGGTGATAATTGAAGCTGAATTATAAGGCGCGATTGAAGATTGAACGTTTACAATTGTGGTTCTGATGCTTTCTATTTTCTCAGTGAAGAAGTTCATGAAATCATTACTACTGAACTGTAACGGGATATTTTGTTCGGGTGACGTCTGTTTATTTGTTAGTTTAGCCACGGTGTTAAATAAAAACCTTGGATTATTTTGGTTGTTTTCTATTAGTTTGCGGAGGTGCTCAGCCCTGGCCGCTTTTAGGGCCTTTTTATAACGTGACATACTGTCTTTCCACGCGATTCTAAAGACCTCTAAATTAGTTTGTTTCCATTTACGCTCTAAAATACGGGTTTCTCTCTTTAAAACATGCGTAGTATTGTTATACCATGGTGCTTTATTTTTCTCTCTGACCTTTTTTAATTTAATAGGTGCAACCACATCCAATGTTCTAGAGTGAATGGTGCTCATAGTGCTAGTTAGTTCTTCTAGTTCATCTGTTTGTTTGGGTTCAGGCAGCAGCTGAGACAAATTAGATAAGCAATTTGAGAAATTATCTATGGTGGATGGAAGGATTGTTCTGCCTGGTCGATAACGCGGCGCTGCATGACATATTACAGCAGTACGTAATATGCAAGTTACCATGTAGTGATCAGTGACTTCATCACTTTGTGGAATGATATCTATATCGGTTGGATCGGTTCCATGTGATATAATTAAATCGAGTGTATGATTAAGACGATGTGTTGGTCCGATGACGTTTTGCTTGACCCCAAATGAATTTAATAAATCTGTAAACGCAGCTCCTAACGCATCATTTGGATTATCTACGTGTATGTTAAAATCTCCAACAATTAATGCTTTATCGACATTGACTAATAGGTCTGAGAGAAAATCTGCAAACTCTTTTAGGAAATCAGCGTAAGGCCCTGGCGGTCTATATACGGTAGCCAAGGCTAGAGATAATAGTGATGTTTTTCTAACATCTAAGAGCGCAACATTTAGTACAAGTACTTCAAATGAAATGGATACATAGACTCATTAATACCGAAATAATCATTTGGTTTAAGCCAGGTTTCAGTAAGGCAAAGTACATCGAAGCTATATCTGTGACTATTTCATTTACAATAACTGCCTTAGGTGTGAGTGATCTAATGTTTAGAAGACCTAGCTTTAGAAATAGTTTTTGTTTACTAATAGCAACATTTTCTGTTTTAATAACAATTAGATTTTTCCTAGATCCTGCATTAGATTTATTATTTGATCTCACTAAACGAGGAATAGACACGGTTTCTATGCAATGTTCTACACTAGTATTTATATCAGTTGAATTGGAGCAGCAGAGACTATGATTTGGACTTTTGGTTACTAGTCAAAGGGTATTTAACTTTTATAGAGATGTTATCTGACAGAAGAGCCGCTCCGAATCTGCTTGGGTGTAAGCCATCAGCACGGAAAAGCCTAGGACGCTCCCAAAACAGATTCCAATTATTTACAAAGAGCAGTTTCTGCTCATTGCACCATGACATTAACGATTCATTTAGCGCAAATAATCTGCTGAACTTTTCATGCCCTAGTCGGTACGTGGGAAGCGGTCCTGACACAAAGATCGTTGTTTCAGGCGATGTGCTGCGTACCGTATCGAATAGATTCCTGAAGTCTTTCTTCAGAATCTCCGTCTGGCGCAGCCTGATGTCGTTCACTCCCGCGTGCAGGACCACAGTTCCGACGCGCTCGTCACCGTTCAGGATCTCGGGAACGCGAGCAGCGATTTCAGAAACACGAGCACCAGGAAAGCAGTGACTTTGCACCTTACTTTTACCTAACGTAGCGTGTACGTGCCGAACGATGGAATCGCCGATGATCACAGCATCGTGTTCTGTTTCGCGTAGAGGGGAGAAGCGGTTTTGTGTGGATAACTCGAAAACCGGGAGGGTCGGAGAAAGTCTTGGTCTAAACCTGACTCGCGTCTTCCGCTGCGGAACCACCCAGGCTTCGTGGTGGCGTGTTGGAGCCGGAGTGAACGAGACCATGGCTGATTGCGACCGATGCTGAGGAACGCACGGAGTAGACGCGGTCGGAGTCAGCGGGTTAGTAACATTAAACACTGATTTGTGTGCATCGGCACGTGATGTTTCAAGAGCCAAACACCGGTCTCTCAGCTCGGCCTGTCTCAATAAAAGGTTGTGGATCTGTTTCTCAACAGCTTCCAGCTCAGACTGCAGTGCGTGCAGCTCAAATGTGTCCTCACCTGCACCAAACGGTAGACTACTTACATCTGATATATTCACCATTTTAACAGATGGACAGTGAGTTAGCAATGAAGCTACCAGTGATGCTATCAATATTAATACTAATTTATATTATAAGTTTGTTTGTTTGTAAGTGAGTGTGGAGAAGACGCGTTCAGCCGTGATCCACGGACGTAACCTTTAAGAGTATGCAGCGTTGGATCACTAATAGGCTTGAGACGCGTCTGCTCAACAGTCCGCGTTGTAACTATGAGGTTTTTTTGTTTTTTTTTAGTGGTAGGGGTGTAGAGTAGACGCACGATAGGCGAAAAAAAAATAAAAAATGTTTGTTTATAAGTGAGTGTGGAGAAGACGCGTTCAGCCGTGATCCACGGACGTAACCTTTAAGAGTATGCAGCGTTGGATCACTAATAGGCTTGAGACGCGTCTGCTCAACAGTCCGCGTTGTAACAATGAGGTTTGAGCAGTAGTGCTTCTCAGTGAGGAAAAGTAGAAAATCTTCGTTGTAAGCGAGTTTAAAGAGAAAAATCAAGAATTATAAATCAAATCGATAGAGCTCCAAAAACAACAACGCATTCAGACGCGACGCATGATAATAACAGGACAAGACATTACTCACCGTGTTTGTTGAGTGATTCTTACTCACCTGAGCTTTTATGAACTCAAAGGCGCGAGAGAAAATAAATAAATAAAAATAGCTGAGCGCACGGGTGGCGCTAACAGGCTAGCGAATTACCAGCGTGTTGTGTTAGTAGTAACGGAAGCCAGCGATGTTGGGTAAGCTGTATTTAGTAGTAGTATAAACAACTAGAAATTGTAGTAAATGATGGTTCAAAACAAGGAAATACGAGGCTATACGAGGCTAATACGAGGCTAATACGGAGCTTACAGCACCGAAGCAGACAAACTCACAGCAGACAGCGAGGCAGACAGGAGCAATCGAGCGAAATCAAATCGAGAACAGTCCCATCTGAGGGTGAAGATGTGGAATGTGTCGGTGAACTTTTTCTGTACGACCTGAAGGGAAGGCATCCTTTCTCCTTTGTCTTGACTCCCAGAATGTTATCTTTCTAGGCCAATGATGGTATTTCAACTATAATGTGGAACATTCTTAGATGTGTTCATCATATTGTCTCCTTGAGTGGAGGCCCTCCTGTCACGACCAACACTCTTTACTATTCCAATACACTTTCATATTAGAATAAGGGTTGTGTGTGCTCTTTTACTGTCATATGATGGTCACACACATCTTAAGTAAATATGAAAAGAATAAATGGATTTGTGTTTACAGTTTTGAGAATACGAGGCATAGTTTCAAAAAATGTGTTTAAGCAATCGAGAAAAACTGTAATGCTGAGACTGTCAGTCCAAATCCAATTTTTGTGCATATCCAAATCCGATCAGATATAGCAATTGTGAACAGCAAAAAATCACATGAAATGCAACTTTTACAAAATCAAAATCAAATAATCTGATTTGGACAGACAGTATGAACATATCCTTAGTGACTGTGTCTGCCAAGCTAGAGGCATGGTCACTACTGTTTGGGCTCCTTTTTTTGTTCCATGAGGCAAAAAGAGCATATACATTTGGATGAGTACAACAACAAGAGAATGAGTAAATAATGTCTGAAATTTTCATATTATGGTGCACTACTTTTTTAAAATGTTTTTATAAATAGTCGTTGTCAAAGTGTGTGCATGAACTGACATGCATGGTTGTGCACATGCCAGCGATGCCAGTTCACTTTCTTTTCCATGTTGTGTCCTATCATATCTCATACCAATCTCCATCAATAAAATGACAAAAACAGAAATATTGTTGTTCATGAAGCATATTACAGTTTTTCACGATTGCTTAAACACATTTCTTGAAACTATGCCTCCTATTCTCAAAACTGAAAACACAAATCCATAACGTCTCACCCAGTTCCCCAAACATCCTATTTTCAGGTCAAAATGAATCTCTACACTCAAAACCATTCACTCTTGCTGAAAAACCAAACTTTGCCCTCAGACAGGACACACAAGCCCTCAAAATCACACACACTACAACACACTGGTGCAATAAATTCAAAACAACATTTCCAAAACTGGTAAGTTATGTTGCTTGTGGTCCCCCCCCTCACAAACCTTTTCACATGATGAACACAAAAGACACAACCAATGGATACATTGGCACAGTTTTATTCATTCATGTACTACACAGTACAACACACACACAACAAAACAAAACAAACATTTTTTACCTGTTTTACTTTTCTTTCTTTTTTTTTCTCTCCTGATTTTTTTTTTTTTAGATTTACTTACAGTAAGATGTGTGTGACCATCATATGACAGTAAAAGAGCACACACAAACCTTATTCTAATATGAAAGTGTATTGGAATGGTAAAGAGTGTTGGTCGTGACAGGAGGGCCTCCACTCAAGGACACAATATTATGAACACGTCTAAGAATGTTCCACATATGGTTGAAATACCATCATTGGCCTAGAAAGATAACATTCTGGGAGTCAAGACTATAAAGGAGAAAGGATGCCCTCCCTTCACTGTCACACTCTGTGTCACTCTGTGTGCCTGTACGACTGCTGGCCTTTTCTTGCAAGAAAATAAACCTCATCAAAGACTATTGGAAATGTTTGTCTTTTATTCAGTGATAGAATTTTGTTTGCCACCACACCTCCCTGAAGGCTCTCGAGACGACGTAAAGCGACTCAAATTTGGCCTTACTCGTAGCCCAGCCTCCCTCATAGTCATACCATTGATAAAGACATGGGCAACTAGAGTGGATTGAATTTCGTCTGAGACTGCTTGTCTTCTTGCCCTTCCTCCTCCACCTTCTTATCCCTCCTCGATCGCTTCCTTCATGTCTTTCTGGATCCATTGTTCCAGAACTCAATAAACTGATTTGGGCCCTTTTATCTATCTATTGAAGGATCTGATTGATGTGTGTTCAATTTTGACTCTTTGTGTTTCCACTTGGGTAATTGTGTGCTAACTGAGCTGAAGCTGTGCTGACTTGAGTGAACAATATTGAGTGCTAGTGCTTTCTTAATGACAACATGGTCTAGGCAATGAGAAATTAAGGGATTTGTGTGTAGAGTTTTGCAGTGACAGTTCAACAAATCTGACTCATGTGTCAAAACAGGGAATAGTGTTTATAGTTTAGTGAAATGGGTATGCTTTTTGATAAATGGCATTATGGTTTTGAAATTTTAGTTCAAAAGCCTGGTTATAGTGTTTAAGCAATCGAGAAAGACTGTAATGGATGTAAAATATTCTCCATCTCTCTGTCTCTCTGTTTAAAATTGGAAGAGAAGGCAATCCATCCATTATTTTTTTGAATTGGGTTATATTGAATGATTATGTGTGCAATGTCTAAGCGGCGGTGCTTCAGAAATTGAACTTCTCACAATAAACAATACTTGCCCTTTTATATCCTTTGTTTATCTAAGACTCAATCCATAAAAACACACAAAACAATGATTGTCAGTGTGTAACTAGATTTTCACTGATACATAAATAACAATATTCAAATTTTGTTTGTCGAGTTTGTTGTATAGGCAAAAAAACACATATATACTATATTAATTAAGCCTCTTTCACAAAGATTCTGTAAAATATTCAGAAAATATGTCCTTGTAACTGTTGTGCAATTGCGGGATTTTTTGCATTCACACTGCTAAACAAGATTGTGTTCAAGGGTAAAGCAATTCTTCAAGGGTATAATGGCAGGAATGGATTCACGGCTTGGAGTAAAAATGAATGTGAATTTGAATGACATTGATTGCAGCAGTACATTTAGATCTGATCACGTTGCATCAAAGCAGCGTTAAGCATTATTGTTACATTTTCTCAATTTGTGTACTTTGTGTTTGATCACTTGGACTTTAAGGTTGTATTCTGCCTGGTTATTGTGCTGTTTTCTGTTTCCAGCACCATTTTGTAGTCTGGAATTGTCTTTGCAGTTTTTCTGTTAATTAGCCCGTCATTGTTCCAAGCTGTTCCTTGTATATGATTTTCTAATATGTAAAAAGCAATAAAGTTATGCCATCCTCATCTTTGTTTGTGTAGCCTACAAGAAACAAGCCTTTTTTAATGTATTCTATTAATCAACATTAATAATCATTATTACAGTATCAAGGGCAATGACATACAATAATTGTTTTTGTCGTAATATTGCAGCCTTACTCTTTAATGAGTGCCTATTTTTTATTTTACAATTTATATAGGCCTAGCTTCGCGTGTGAGAGCCCTGCTTTAAGGTTTGTGTCTGTTAGCAAATTGACTTTCAAAAACAAACCCACCTTTAAAAAAAATACTCACTGACGTACAAAGTGTGACCGCGAGCCCCCAAATCCGCCATGTCACGTTATGTAACAACCTTTTATTATAGTTCATTCAAGTTATAAGCACTTTCTTTCTGTCATTCTTTCAATTTTTTTCATCTCCTTTTGTTGCTGTCCATCTCTTGAGATGTCTTGTTTCTTTGTCTGAAGCACGGGAAATGTTGTTTTTATCCTTGTAAGGAACTAGACTGGCTTTGACATTTTCAACACAATTACTAACCTGGCTCTAAATCCTGAACGATCTATTGTCCAGCTGTGTCAACTGAAATCTTCATCTGCAGCATCATGGACTGTCTCCCGTCCAATCTAACCAATCAAATTCTTGCGGTGTGACAGTGGCAGTTCATCAGTGGAGGAAAAGAAGGCTCAGCCTCCCAAAATATTATATATAAAAAATAAATAAAAAAACATTCTGTATTATATTCTAAATTTTACATTTATCAAGTCAAATTAAAAGAGTTTATCTTCTAACTAATGTACATAACTTAGATCCATAAAATGTATAATGTACTTTTTTTTCTTTCATTTGCAGTAGAAGTGTTAATCCCAGCAAAAATGCCAAAAGAGGCTGACAGAAAACGCCTCGGTTACGACTGTAACCTCGGTTCCCTGAAGAGGGAACGAGCATTGTGTCGAATTGACGCTATGGGGAACGTTTTGCGTGATGACGTCTTGAAGCACATGTAAAATCAGTCCAATGGTGTGGCGGAACGTCAGAGGCGGGTGACGTCACGTACCAGGAAGCTATAAAAGCCGGCCCGAAACAGAAAACGAAAGCTTCGTAGAGTCTGAAGTCGTGCTGACAGGCATGAAGGAGATATGGCAAGGTGACGCAACGCTCGTTCCCTCTTCAGGGAACCGAGGTTACAGTCGTAACTGAGGCGTTCCCTTTCAAGGGAACTCGCGTTGCGTCGAATTGACGCTATGGGGAACGTCTATACCAATGCCACCATAGCTACAAATGTCTGTCCTGTGTGAAATCAATTGCGCAGCACTAGGAAGACAAAACCTGAGACCCTGGAGTAGAGTCTATGTCTAAAGAGTAGAACCTGACGAAGGTGTGCGGTGAGGACCAGCCTGCCGCATCACAAACGTCCTGTAAAGATACTCCTGATAAAAGGGCCTTAGAGGCCGCCATACTCCTAGTAGAGTGCGACCGGACAGCCAAAGGAGAAGGCTGCCCAGCCGCCTCATAAGCAAGTGAGATAGCCTCAACCACCCACTTGCTCATCCTTTGCTTAGACACTGGGCCTCCTTTGTTAGGGGACCCAAAGCAAACAAACAATTGATCACTCTTACGCCACAGGGCAGCTCTGTGGACATATGCGTCTAACGCCCGAACAGGGCAAAGCAAATTATTCTCCTCCTGGTCCGCATTTTGAAAGGGAGGAGGACAGAAGGCCTGCAGAACAATAGGTCTAGCCACATTAGTGGGGACCTTGGGGATATAGCCCGGTCTAGGGTGAAGAAAAGCTTTGACCATACCCGGAGCAAACTCCAAGCATGACGGAGCAACCGACAATGCCTGGAGATCCCCTATTCTCTTGAGAGAAGAAATGGCGAGAAGAAACAGAGCTTTCAGAGTTAGAAATTTCTCAGGAACCTCCTCAATGGGCTCAAAGGGGGCCAGGGAAAGGCCTTGCAGCGCAATGGACAAATCCCAAGGTGGCACCCTAGAGCGAACTGCAGGCCTCAGCCTCCAAGTGCCACGAAGGAAACGAGATACCAAAGGGTCTTTCCCCACAGACATTCCACCCAAAGGAATGTGGTAAGCACCTATGGCCGCCACATAAACCTTTAAAGTGGACGGGGTCAGACCTGCAGTGAACCGGTCCTGCAGGAACTCCAGAACTGTACCAATTGGGCAGTTGACTGGATCCAACCGACGGTCACTACACCAAGAAGTGAATACTCTCCACTTCAGGGCATAAAGTTTCCTCGTGGAGGGAGCTCTTGACTGTAGAATGGTCTCAACAACCTCAGTTGAGAGACCTGGCTCTATGAGCAGGGCCCCCTCAGAGGCCAAGCCCACAGGTTCCACAGTTTTGGTCGGGGGTGAAAAATCGAGCCCCCTGCTTGGGACAGAAGGTCCCTCCTGACGGGAAGCTCCAGAGGACCTGTGAGGGAAGCATCCGTCGTTAGCAGTTTGCGACGACAAGGAGCTCCCAACACTGGGCCCTGGGACAGGAACCAAGGTTTCTTCCACATAACCAAGGCACGTAGGCATCGCCGCGTGACCTTGATTGTGCGAAATGGGTTGCCCCTCGGGGAAAACCCTCTGGTCCTGAGCCACCACTGCAGGGGCCTCATGTGCAGTAGTCCAAAAGGTATCACGTTGGAAGCTGCTGCCATGAGACCCAACAGTCTCTGGAACTGTTTGACAGTGAGTGGCTGGCCTAGCTTTACACTTTTCACAGCTGCAAGGATGGAATCTACACGTGGCGATGACAGGCGCGCCTGCATCGACACTGAATCCCAAACCACGCCTAAAAAAGTGGTCCTCTGAAGTGGAGAAAGCACACTCTTTCATGTGGGCGAGAACAACATCTCAATGTTGAACCGCCATCTGATGCGACTGAGCTAAAATCAACCAATCGTCGATGTAGTTCATGATGCGAATACCCTGGAGGCGCAGAGGCGCCAGAGCTGCATCCACGCATTTGGTGAAAGTGCGGGGTGATAAAGCCAGGCCGAATGGAAGAACTCGATATTGGTATGCTTTGCCCCCGAAAGCAAACCTCAGGAACTTCCAATGACACGGACGGATGGAAATATGGAAATATGCGTCCTTGAGGTCTATCGTGACAAACCAGTCCTCGGACCTGATCTGTGGCACGATTTGTCTCAATGTTAACATTTTGAACTTGAGCTGCATGACTGACTCGTTCAGAACTCGAAGATCTAAAATGGGACGCAATCCCCCGTCCTTCTTTGGAACTATGAAGTACCGGCTGTAAAACCCGGTTTCCCTGTTGGAGGGGGGTACATATTCTATGGCCCCTTTCTCTAACAGAGTGTTTACTTCCTGTTCCATAACCAGAACCTGCTCGGGGCCCACCACTGTGGGCAGGACCTCCATAAACCGCGGTGGGCGTTTCTTGAATTGTATCTGATACCCTTTTTCCACGGTCTGCAGGACCCAACGAGAAACATTTGACAGTAGCTTCCACGCTGTCAAAGATTCTACTAGAGGTACCAGCCTCTCGAGACTGGTTTCTGGATTTTGTTGCTGTTGAGTAGTCGGTTCGACGCCCTGTAACGGCGCACCGGCAGGGAACGACCGAACAGACTGCTCTAGCACCCTCCTCAGAGGGGGCGGGCATCCCGAGGCCACTACGTTTCCGGGTGGACCTTGAGATATGTGCTCGCCGGAGACCGCTGCGCCCTGTAACACCGGAGGCGGCAGGGTTGGCAGAACGGTCCCCTGAGGGCACCGAAGAGAGACGGGCACCGTGAAAAGAGGTGTTAACCGCTCTGCTTCGGGGGGGACTACCCTCATTTGTCCTGAGCCCTCGGACGTCAGGACTTTTTCCCAGCAGCCTTCTTGGCGGTAATAACGGTCCGCAGATCCGTTTTACCCCTCGAAGACTGCTGGGTTTGAGAGCGCCCTCCGTGTCCCCGAGATTTTTGTGGGGGAGCACGGGAGGAAACGCTCTGTTTCTGAGTGGCACGGTGCTCAGCGCTCTTTTTAGATGAGTGAGGCTGCTCCCGCTCAGCAGCCTCAATGAAAGAACGGCGGGGGAGAAGTTTCTGAAGTGCAGCTGCCTGTTTTGAAGCTTCTTGTGATTTAGCTACAGCACTGTTAACTGCATCTCCAAATAACCCTTGAGTGGATACTGGTGCATCTAAAAGAACATGTTTTTCTTTGTCCTTTATGTCACTTAAGTTGAGCCACAGATGCCTCTCAGTGGCCACCAGGGCTGCCATAGAGCGGCCGATGGATTTAGCCGTCTCCTTGGTGGCCCTGAGAGACAAATCTGTGGCTCTACGTAGTTCAGACACAGTATCAGCACTAATACCCCCGCCCTCTTCAGAATCACCCAATAATTCAGCCTGGTAAGCTTGCATTATAGACATTGTATGTAAACACGCTGCAGCTTGGCCGGCGGCGGCATAAGCTTTATGAACCAGAGAAGATGTAAATTTTACTGGCTTGGATGGAAGTGCAGGAGCCTTCAGAGAAGATGCCGTTGCTGGAGAGAGATAGCTCGCGAGCGTCTCTTCCACCTTCGGCATTTCCCCATAACCATGCTCTTTATAATTGTGAATGGATGAATAGTGTGATGTTTGTGCAGTATACACTCGATATGACACTGGTTTCCCCCACGATCTCGACACCTCGGTGTGGAGATCGGGGAAAAACGGAAGGCTTCTGCGCTGAGGCTGTGCACGAGATGGCAGGAAACACTCGTCGAGCTTGCTTTTCGAACGAGCGCCCTGCCTATCTTCTGGCAACTCAATAGATAATCGCTTGACCGCTCTAGTGATAACGTCAAGCAATTCCTCAAACGCATGAGACTGAGGTGGCGAATCCTCAGACTCAGCGTCAATACTAACAACGTCCAACTCCTCAGAGCTGGACAATTGCAGTATTGGTGCCTCCATCGGGGGGGAAGAAACCGCAACGCGTGCTTCCACACCCTGATGAGAGGCACTGGATCTATCAGAAGGAGGCTGAGATAAGGCAGAGCCCGTCTCAACATCCACTGATAAATCCATTTGCGAACCCCAGGTCTGAGATCGCCGCCGTGCCTCAGCAGCGGCGGGACCCAAGCCCTGGGGAACGTGATCGGGATTGAACCGAGCCAAGCGGGATCGGAGCGTACGCAATGGAAGCGCCTCGCAATGCACACAGTCACCACCCTCGAGTGCTGACTGGGCATGCTCCTCACCCAAACAAACAACACAAAGAGTGTGAGTATCACCTCCCGTTAAATAACGCGGGCAGGGATGGACACACACTCTAAACTGCTGCTTGCTCGCCATACTGAATATATATATATATATGATATAGACAGACAACACCAAATATACAGACAGATTTCACACAGAGCGCAACTGAAGACTCAGAAAGCTTTCGTTTTCTGTTTCGGGCCGGCTTTTATAGCTTCCTGGTACGTGACGTCACCCGCCTCTGACGTTCCGCCACACCATTGGACTGATTTTACATGTGCTTCAAGACGTCATCACGCAAAGCGTTCCCCATAGCGTCAATTCGACGCAACGCGAGTTCCCTTGAAAGGGAACTCTTCTTGTGAGTAAACTGACCAATCATAATAATTTATTTTCTTGAAAAAGGCAAAGAAATGGACATAACCATCATCATTATCATCAAGCCAGTTAGATTTCAATTTCATGATCCACTTCCATATTACTCATGAAACCTGCTTGTGGGTCATGTAACAGGTGAAAGCTATATTTTTGGCCAAACAGTCTAAATTATTGAAAGATCTCAAAACAAGTGAAAGACTAAAAGACAAGAAAGTATATACTTGGAGGTTTGCACTGCACAACATCAGGAAGATCAGGCCTTTCCTAACTGAGCATGCAACACAACTTGTCGTCCAGGCCCTGGTCATTTCTAGTCTTGACTACTGCAATGCTCTTCTGGCTGGACTTCCATCATGTGCAACTAAACCTCTACAAATGACTCAGAACGCTGCAGCTCGTCTTGTCTTCAACGAGCCAAAAAGGGCCCATGTCACTCCTCTCTTCATCTCTCTGCACTGGCTACCACTCGCTGCTCGCATCAAGTTCAAGGCATTGACGCTTGCTTACAGATCTATCACAGGCTCAGCTCCCTCCTACTTTCACTCATTCCTACGAGTCGACATCCCTACCAGAAGCCTACGATCGGTCAACGAGCGACGGCTCGTGGTTCCATCACAGAGAGCCACAAAATCACTTTCCAGAACATTCTCATTCACGGTTCCATGCTGGTGGAATGCTCTCCCCACCCTCATCCGGAATGCAGAATCTCTGCAAACATTCAAAAGACAACTGAAAACCCATCTCTTCCATGAGCACTTAACCTCATAAAAAAAGAAAAAATTTTTTTTTTTTTTTTTATTCTTTCCTTTTCCTTTAAATCCTAAGTCACTTTCGACAAAAGCGTCTGCTAAATGACTAAATGTATATTTAAACTGTTATAAATATTGATTTGAACAACAGCTTCCTCTGAAAATTCCCTCATGTTGTACCATTGCTGTGTTTTCTTCATCTGTTTCCACCTCACTAAACAATAGACATTTTTCAATCCTTTGGGTTGTTACATTCATATAATCTTTGAAAATGTTGAATTAATTTAATTTAATTATTCCTGATATTTCGTTTTATTCTCTATTTATATAGAACGCGTCTGCAGAACCGGAGTCTGAAGCACATGTGAAAGACAATACAGTTATATTGGTCGACATCAGTCCTATGACATCACATGGAGTGCCTATGCATTACATATAAAAGTGTGACTGCATTACACGTCATGAACTTCAAATTCAAGTTCATGAAGGAAGACACGCAGGCATGCCCAAAGCATGGCAACATGACGCAGCATCTCTTTCCCTTCTTAGGGTATATCCCTTCTTATACTTAACCCTAAGAACATTCCTTTTCGAGGGAACTCAGCGGTGCATCATGGTGTTAATGCAATGGGAACCGTTTATACACTCTATGGCATACTGGAAAAATACCTGCATACCATGTGAAAAAAGACCAAACACAATCTTAGCGAGCCAGAGCACTTCACAACTTAATTTAAAACAGCCTAACTAAGCGTCAACATTCAGTTAGGACACGTCCAGGGATACATAGTAAATGCCTAAAGGTGCCACAGAAACCCTGAAGCTTTCATGCTCTACTGAGAAATACTTAGCTTTGTTTAACTGACAAATGTACAAAGAAACTATTTCCAATGTTTTCACTGACCAACTTAATTGTAAATTAAATCTTGATGGCAGTATATGTCTCTGTACAATCGAAATATATGCCTCCATGTCAATGGTACCTTTACACAAATGCAAGTCACCTATGCGCTTACACTGATGCACCCTCATGAAACTAATCTGGTGGCTGGCTAATTGCTCCTGGAGGGAAGGATGGAGTTCAGCAACCTCTCGCCACCTCTGAAATTTGTAATCTTGGTCTGATATGATTTAAAATGGCTTGCCTCTGTGGGAGATGAATCTTAGGAGGGCCATTAAGAATGAATCTGTGTCCATCTGGCAGAGCAAGTCCAGGTATACAGATTTCTTTGTCAGACACTTAAAACAAAATTTTTTCTCATGTCTGTGCCAAACCTTTTTGAGGTCAGGGCAGAAGCAATCCACTCCAGTGGAGTAAAAGGCCGGTTGAAGAAAGCGCAGTCTCGAAAAAGGTAGATCAGCCAGCTTGGGAATGCTGGGCTGGCCTCTTCAATGTCTACAATCTAAGCACATTCTCTGGTGGTGCGAATAGCTTCTCAACCTTTCAATATCCAGTACTTACGGCACACTTAGGCAAACACCCTATCTGCTCCTGGATGGTGTAGAGGAGGAACAATGGGCCTTGACTCTATGGGCTCGGCTTGGCTAACTCGGCTAATGTCTTGCACCTTGTAACATTGTCGGCAGAATTAGACTTGGAATCGACATAATGCCAGTCCTTGGGGTCTATCAACTCCTGTATCCCTGCTACCCTTGAGTCGATGAAGACTTTAAATCGACATGAGTCAGCATGGGACCATACCAGCACGGTAGTGTAATCTGACCAGTGGATGCCAGTGCCCTGGATTCTTTCTGGGAACTGATACTCTGAAGGAAGTTGTCCCCATAGAAGGACTTCCCTATATTTCACGGACATCTTCACCTGGGTGACTATGGTCGATGACATGCTTCTGGAGCACGAAGATCAAACAGCAAGGGCTGCACATCATCCCAAAGAGGAGAACTTGCCACTCGTATTTCTTGGTTGAGGTCCCTCCAGAGGAATCATAACAGTAGGTGATCTTCAGAAAGTAGTCACACCTGGTGAAACATACCTCTAATGTCACTACTTAATGCAACAGTATGTTCACGAAACCTCAGGAGGACAGACATCAGGGAAGGGCCCAGTGTGGGGCCAGGGAGTTGCAATTGGTTGAGATTCTTCTCTCCATGTCGGAATGAAAAGTTAAAGACAACTCGGTTCTTGCCATTATGTTGGCATTGTAGGATTTACCAGATATAGGATGTACCACAACTCTTCAGCTTGGTCCACTTGGTCGGGAAGTATACATTTTGCATATCCTGCCTCCTTTTACTTGTTCATCTCCACATGATAGGCTCCTGCTTGTGCTGGATCCCTGGCTAGTCGCCGTTCTATTCCTCGGAGACAAGGCAGAGTGGTGTTTGGGAGGCTTGCAGTACCCCTTATTAGGCTACTCAATCTACTGCAACTCTTGTAGTCTTGGACAGGAGCAGTGACATGGCCACTTGATCTTGCTTTGAGTGGGTTTCTCACGTTGAGTTTCTCACCGCAGTAAGGGAGAACATCTAGTTGCCACAATTAATCAACTTGTCTGTACAGGTCAGTATACAAATCTGAAGTAGCTGGGAAAAGGCACTGCTGGTTGGAAAGGCGATGATTGATCTTTTGAGTGGGAGCTTGCAGGGTCTTGATGGCGGCAGGACCATTAGGTGGGCATAGACGGAATGGCTATGGGGTGAGGAGTTGAGGGTAATCCGACACTATAAGGAGGAATGGTTGGACGGATTCAGCATGTGGCAACTGTAGACCATGTAGATGGCAATATTTACGTTGCTCGGCTAATCCCAGTGTCTCTGCTGTAAAGGCTTGACGAATCCTGAATAAGGTCTTGGGTTGGGACCCTGGTGACACTGTAAAGGTCACTGACACACCTCACATAATGTGGAGAGCTTCTCTGACTGTACGCAGTACAAGTTCTTCTGGTCGACCAGTGAATCCGAGCGGCTGGACTGCTGAAAGGAGGATGGTGTGTCATCCAAAAGGGCAAAAGCCATTTCTCAAGACTACTTTACAGATCTTCAACAAGACATGCAGGTTTTTAGTGGGCCTATCTAGGTACAGTGTCTCTGTGGTCTGTTTACCAAGCAGCTTTCTGAATGTCCGATCTTTGGCGTCTCAGGCATCTTTGCAAAGGATCGATCATTACATCTATTATGATTATTTCATCTAAGGCTGTGGCTTTAAGTCAGTTGTAGTTCTTGTGTTTATCTTTCCTTCAGTGATTCTGCTTGTAAACATTAGGTGTTCATCACTAATGCTCAATCATCACTTAATTAATCACTCATTAACTTTAACTCTGATTCTGAGTTACTTTAACACTATTTAGAGTGGGACCCTATGTACTCTGAGCAGAGTTAATTTAACTTTAACTAATTGAGCAGCTCTGAGAACTCTCTTGGATCTGGTTCTTAAAGAAGTTTGGGATGGTGGGAGCTGGTGCCCTATAAGGCAATCTCTAGACTGGGAGAAATATGTAATCTGGTTGAGCTGTAGCCACTTCTGCTATCATAGACTTTGAAGTAAGATGTCTGGTGGAAAGACTGACACTGTCTGGGTAAGCTGTGACGTCATCTCCAACTACTGAAGCCTCAGGTGATCTTGTCTGAATGATTCTGCCGTGTTGTCACTTGGTCTCTGAGCTAGCTTGGATCGAGGCAGAGGGATGGGGCTGGTATCTGTAGTGATCTGTGGAGTATGGGCGCGGGGTTGAGGAACAGGGGAAGATGTACTCTGTGGATTGAGACTGGTCCGATCACTCACTGCAAGTAGGCTCAACTGTGCTTCTAGGACCTCATTCCTCTCCTCCAGTTTCCTTATCTGCTCAAAGGAATGACGTTGCAGTTCCTCAGTCTCCTTCCGCAACTTCTGGAACACTAATAGGACACTGTAGCCGCTCCTCGTGATTCTGAATCAGCACTCATCTCAGGGGAAGAATCTATTCTCTGTCTTGAATGTAGCCTCTGTTGATGATCAGTGAGCTTGAAAATCTGACAGGTAACTAGGGAGCCGCATTGCTCGTCTGGGTCTGACTGTGGGCTCAGGAAGGTCAGGTCTAGGACCTGGATCAATCTGATGCATCATTCTTATGAAAGCTCCCCAATCTGGCTCGAAAGACCATTTGTGGGGGAGACTAGTGTGGGTGCTGGTGGATATTGAGCAGACATAAGTCCTCCAGTTAGAGATGAAGTACACTTTAATGGCTTGAGGCTTCTAGAGGCATTTATAGTCATAGAATTTGGTTGAGAGAACAATTGTAGTACAAGTAGCAGAGGCTATGGCAGAGTTTTACAGAGTAGTTTGGAGCGTAACACGGTATGAGTGGTTCTAAACAAACAGAAATAACAATACTCAATTAGAAATAAATAGTAATAAGAATTAAATCAACCTGTCACTTATACATACAACATATATATATATATATATATATATATATATACAGGGCTTGACATTAACACCTTAACCAACCAATAAAACCAACATTTTGCTCGTGGCGGTTAACACAGTCACTCCAACTAGCCACTTTGGCAGGTTGAATAATTGTAGTCTTTTCAAAAGGCATCTGAAATAAGCCATATTGCAGTGTGACACTACGACACTACAACTCCCATGAGTATTACATGCACACAGTGTTGCCTTGCGCTTGCGCGCTAGTGACCGACAACACAGAAACGAAGAGACAGCTAGCTGCCCTGCTGGAGTTACGTCATTGGGCGCCGGTGGAGCTATGTGGCGACATAAAAGGTGTAACAAAACCCGGTGAGCAGACAACACACAAGAGAAAACCTGACGATGAAACCAAAAAGGAAGAAGAGACAAAGAAAAACAAAAGACTTTTAAATGAAAAGTGGAAGTCAGGTCGAGAATGGCTGGTATATGATCCAGCCAACAAAATCATGTATTGCTCCGATTGTAGGGCGTACGGCGGTGAAAAGGTAAAGGGGGCATCTTTTGTGGTTGGGACAAGCAATTTTAAAGTCGAAACCGCAAAGGACCATGAAGTGTCCATTGGTCATATCCGAAGCATTTCGACTAAACGGGTGAAGGCAGCTGGTTCGCTACAAGACTACAAGGTGGTGAAATCTCTGGTCCTCATGAAGTCGGCCGAGTTTGAGAAGATGGGGATGCTGTTTCGCAACGTACACGCTATAGGAAAGAAAGGTCGGCCCTTCACGGACTACGTGTGGATGTGCGAGTAAGTATTGTTGTGCATGTTAATTAATTTGTTAGAAAGCTAGGTTAGTCATGATGACTCATAACGTTATTCAATTTGTGTTTTAGGGTCGATGAGAAAAAAGGTCTGAAAGTTTGAAGTACATATAGGAACTCAAACAGAGCTAAGGAGTTCATGTTTTACATTGCTGAGGCTGAAAGAATAAAACTGAGAGAAGCTCTAGCCACCTCAAAGTTCCTGTCAGTAATGAGTGACAGTTCGACAAGACAGTGCAGTGATGGAAGAGGAGCTGGTGTATGTCAGGTGGGCAATAGCAGGGAAGATGGAGGTGCGTTTTGTTGGTATCCAATCGGTGGACAAACCAGATGCTAGCCACATCGCTGAGGCCATATCCTCAATAATGGAGACCGTGTCAGGGAGCGAAGATGAGACAGGACAGTGGCTACAAAAACTGGTAGTGTGTGGGACAGATGGCGCTGCTGTCATGACAGGGGTCAAGAAAGGTGTAGTTAGCCAGCTGCATGTAGACAGAGTGGAGATTCTGGGCATACACTGCATGTCTCATCGGCTGGAGTTGGCCTACTCTGATGCCGTGTCTCATAACAAGCTGGCAAGGAAAGTTAATGACCTGCTGAGTGGCCTGTCAGCTTCTATCACAAGAGTTGTGTGAACAGGGCAAACTTAAGGGGGAGCTTCGAGGAGATTGGCATGAGGCATCTGATGCGACAAGGGTAGGAGGAACCCGGTGGGTTTCACATTTCCTGCGAGCCCTTGAAAACTTTTTGAAAGGCTACAAGGGACTCGTGCACCACCTAGAGCAGGTATAGTAGGCTAGTACAGGTAGGAAAAAGACAGTTATGGTGGCAATATTTCCCAAATGTAGAAATATGTCAGTGCCTGGAAACAGTACAGGAGAAGTGTGTTAGTTTAATGTAGTTGAAGTGTGTATTCATTCATTTTAATAATTACTCGATATTTTTAAATGTTATTTTATACTAATTACATTCTATACATTTATCATGTCAGGCACAGTCACCTGGAGGAGCTGGGAATGAAACACAGAAGGCAAAGGCCCGAGGGTTTCTCCCTATTATGAAGGATGAGGTGGTCATCAAATTCTCCTGCTTCCTTCGTGACTTGCTGACTCAGCTCAGCAGCCTGTCCCTAACCATGCAGCGTTCCTCAGTGACTGTGGCCGAAGTCCATGACTGCCTGACCTCCACCATGGCTTTAATGCTCAAATACAAATCCAGGTACAACCACCAAATAGACTGTATTTATCATTAAATGTACATATTTAATATTATAAATAAAAAATAATCATAATAATATCAATAGATCATAATAAGAAGTCACTCAAAGTAGTGTATGTGTGTGTGTGTGCGTGTGTCTCTCTCTTATAATTTGTAGACCTGGGCCTTGGTTGAAGACAGTGCTGGGAACAAACCAGTATGAGGGTGTCAGCCTAAAACCATGTGACGACCACTCCCTGAATCAGTCCAAAGACCACCTCATAGACCTGCTGGCAAAGACAATGGACAACAGGTTTGGAGATGTGAGCCATGGGATCCTGCGTGCCATGCGCATTACCAACTTCCGATATTGGCCAGAGGCAGACAGGAATGCTGGTGAGCTGGGAGCGTTTTTGTATGCAAAGTCACCAGACTAATCAAAACATTAAGTTACTGATTTTATATAATTTTGTCTAACACATCTTCTATTTCTTATATCTCTATTATTTTAGATTTTGGGGATCCTGATGTGCAGGAGCTCATCACGCACTTTGAACCTGTGCTGCTGAGAGCTGGGGTGAAGGTGGAAGAAGTCCAGGACCAGTGGACTGTTCTTAAGGCAAGGTTGTACCAGGACCCAAGTGTTCTAAAAAACCTCACATGGCGTTAAGCCAATCAACAGCTTGGCCAGGACTGACCTCATCCTTTGCATCCCTGCTACAACAGCTGATTGTGAGCGGGGATTTAGTGCCATGAAGCTGGTCAAAAGTGATTGGCGGGCCAGTCTTAAGAATCAGACCTTGTCAGACCTGCTGAATGTAAAGCTGTCCACTGTTTCCATCACAGACTTTGATCCAGTCCCAGCCATCAAGTTGTGGCATGTGGGAAGTCTCCGGTCTCGAAGGCCAGCTTTCATGGAGCTCAGAGACCAGCAGAGAAAGGATGAATCTGATGATGAAAGCTGTGAGGACATTTAATCTGCTCCTCTCCTTCAATATCACTCTCACATTCAAGTATTTTTTCAGAATTTGAATTGATGAGCCAAAAATAATTTGTTCTTCTTTGCTCATTGTTGTTCTAATGCAGAGATGTTTTTCTACTCTGTATTATTTACTGCTGTTGTTGATGATTAGGCGTGTTTACATTTACATTGTATATTTCTATCCTTTTCTTGTCAACCTAACCAGTAGTCATTATTAGGGCCTGAGCACAAAAATGACACAAACTGAAATGTGTTCTTTATGATGAGAGGAACGTTCCCCTCAAATTTTAATGAAGATAAAAGCAACTTTGTCCGAACCATGGCATGCATTTTTCGTGAGGTTTCGAGACTGACCTACTTTCCATTGCAACTTGTAACAAAGAATTTCCCATTGTGGCTCAATAAAGTAATTCTGAGTCTGATTCTGATATTTAAACAGACAGTGTTTCTAATGCTAAAGTTTTTTTCAGTTTAGTTTTTTATCTTTTTAATTAATCTTCTACATCCATGCGCCACTTTTATTATGCAATAAGAAGCTACTTTTTTATGTCTTTATCTTAATACGTGGTTTTATTTTAAAAAAGGAGCTTTACACACAACCTTATCAGAGCTAATGATAATGACCTGTATTGTTATACATTTATGTAGTCTTTTTGGGTGTGTACAGTGGTTTTACATTTAAAAGGGTTGTAAATCTAGTTCAAGTACATTTTGGCACGCCATAGTCAACATTTATCAGGTAATTTCACAACAACAAAAATGTGGCTAGTAAAAATGCTGTGTGGCTAGTAACTTTGGGAAACCACTATATATATATATATATATATATATATATATATATATATATATATATATATATATATATATATATATATATATATATACAGTGATAAATTTAGACACGTAGGTACTAAATTAGCACTCAAGAAAATGGTGTCACGTTCTCTGACATTTTACTTTAAATAAATAACACAGACATTTAACTTTTTGCACTGCAGGGTGGGGATGGCATTCATTCCAATTCTGTGGAAATCTGTGGAGATTTTTGCAGGCAAAGATTCTGTGGGTTATAAAACAGTGCCAGCAGCAATATGACTAAAGATAGCAATGTTCAATAAATAATTTAATGTATTACTAATACTAATGACTACAAATTACATCTTCTTTTGTGGTTGTATCTTTTATATGTTGTGTAAATTTGTTTTAATTATTTGTTTTTTGTTTTATTTCTAAGAAAGCTGAACAATATCTCTTGCAGAAGTGAAGCCTAGGGTGAAGATTGAAGATAACACACCCATGGATGGTGGCGATTGTAATCACTTGGCTCACTCCAGCTGCCTCTGGCAAACATTGTTCAAAAACAGGGTTTTTAAAATACTTATTCCAGGCAGATTTGCAGCCAAATGATGGAAAAAGTGTGAATTAAATTGATTGTGCCTAAAGACACTCAACACAAATCAGTTTAGAATAAGCACACTCCCAGTTAGACCATGAAACCCACAGAGGTCTCATATCCTTAATAAACCTCCAACCTCATTCATCAGCAACACAGTTTCATAACTAACAAAAAGGCTAAATGTACAACAGAACCCGACAAGATGCTAATAAGTGAAAACTAGTTCTAAAATAGACAGAATACCCCAACACAGGTATTAAAGTGTTTTAATGTTTTTTTTTTTTTTTTTTTTTTTTTTGGGTAGATTAAATAATAACAGTATCAGCACCTGAGAGATAATGGTAGTGATACTATATATTTTAATAAAGATTTTGCATCTGAAAATCCAATCCAATAAATTAAATTATTTCATTATTTTTCTTTTTTCTTTTTCTTTAAATAAGGACACAGTATGGTGCACAGCAGAATCCCCAGAGTTAAATTAACTCTGCTCAGAGAACATTTGGTCCCACTCTACAGACAGTTAAAGGTAACACTGAATCCGTCTTAAAGTTAATGAGATGATAAAGTGATTAATTAAGTGATGATTGAGCATTAGTGATGAACACCTGCTGGTAACAAGCAGAATCAATTAAGGAAAGAGAAACACAATAACTACAACTGATTTCCAGCCAAAGCCTTAGATGAAATCAACTGATGATAAAATACATTAAATCTCTCAAGATCTCTGCAGAGGAGGATTAAACAACTCCACAAACAGCATTACCAGCTTCACTTATTACTAACCAGAATTACTTTATTTCTATTGACATCAACAGAAGGTTTTATAGAGAATTAAGAGAGGTTTAGGTGTTGTTGTTGTATTGAAATATTGGTCACCATTACGGCGATCAATGTTCACTTTAGTTGGGCAGCTTGAGTCTCATATTTTTATTTGTGTTTATGGTCTTTGTAACAGTGTTTACCAAAACTTATTAGTTCCCAAAGTTTGGATTCTTTAAAATTTCAAGAAGACCAAGTAATAGCAGGAACGCACAATATAGTATCCCATGTTTTTTCCTTTTAGAAGAACTTACATAGTTCCAAAAATAGAAAAAAACAACGACATTGTTGACTTTCTTTCTGAGACTGATAATAACACTCAAGGGGATTTTAGAATTGACAATTTAAACCTATGTGTTGATGACTTAACTAGAACAGTAAAGAGTATGAGTAATAATAAGTGTCCTGGAGCGGATGGGCTACCTAAGGAGTTTTATATAACCTTATGGGAAGATTTAAAGGACTCCTTGTTGATGATGTTTATGGAGAGTTTACGCAAAGGAAAACTTCCATCATCCTTAAGAGAAGGAGTTATCTCCATGATGTTTAAAAAAGGTGATAGACAAGAGATTAAAAAGTGACGTCCCTTGACTTGGTTAGGTGTAGATGTAAAAATTCTGTCCATGGCACTCTTTTTTTAAACTCCAGCCTGATATGCCTAAGTTTATTGGCAACGACCAAACATGTGGTATTAAGGGACGATCTCTACAAGATAATTTGGCATTAGCAAGAGATATTTATCTATTTGGACAAGACCGTAAACTGTCTCGGGACTTGATCTCGAAAAAGCCTTTGACCATCGCTATTTACACATACCGTTGAAACACCTGGGTTTAAGTCCATCCATTTGTGCATGGATTAACCTTCTTTATACCGACTGCCAAAGTAGAGTATTGGTAAATAACCATCTGTCAGATCCCTTTGATATCTGTTCAGGTGTATGACAGGGCTGTAGCTTGTCTCCATTATTATTTGTTTTAGCAATTGATCCATTAGCTTGTGCACTAAAGCAAAATCCTGAAATTAAAGGTTTTCCAATTCCGGGTAGTTCAGGCCAAGGTTTCACTTTATATGGATGACCTTACCCTCTTCCTTACTGATAACAATTCTATAAAGAAAATGCTGCAAATTTCCTTTGGCTACTGGGGCTAGAATCAATAAGACAAAGACAAAAGTTTTGTATTCTTTCTGGAAATAACAAAAAATAAAACTGTTTTTTAAAGATCAGGAAGAATCTATTAAGATTTTAGGACTTTTTGGAGGAAAAACATGGACAAGATAAATTGGGATTCAAGACTTGATAAGATAAAATGGAAATTAAAACAATGGGAGGAGCGAGATCTTACTTTGAAAGGGACAGTGTTGGTAATAAATGCTGAGATTTTGGCCTCCCTTACCTTTTTGGCCTCAACCTTTCCAGCACTGATACATTTTATAAGATCAGGTGATATAGTTTTCAGTATCGTAAGATAGAATAATTCTCTAATCTTATCCCTGACCAAAAGAGGTTATTTGTTATTAATAGATTATATTCACCATTAATACTTTCTAATAAATGCAGAATGTCTGATCTGTTGCAAGAAAATATTGTTGGTTAATAAAATCTATTAATAACAAATAACCACTTTTGGTCAGGAGAAATATTAGAGACTTATTCTACCTTACAATGCTGAAAACTATATCACCTGATCATCTTTGTTTCCATCTTTCTTTGCAACAAATTATGTGTTTTGGTAAACACTGTTACAAAGACCACAAACTCACACAAAAAGCCAAGAGTCAAACTGCCCAACTAAATGGCACACTGATCACCATAATGCGTCCCAATAAAATCCCAATAAAACGTCAACATCTAAACCTCGGTTAATTATCAATAAGAACTTCTATACCTGCATGACAAAAAAGGTAAATAAAAATGAAATAAATGCCTACTCATGGTCCCTGCACAATATCTAATCAGGTGGTCACATGAGATGCATTTGATACACATTTTCCACACTATCTTCTGCTTGATTGTTCTGTGTTCATATAAAGACAGGCAGGTCTTACCATAGTTGGGGCAGCAGACTTTGAGCCAGCACACACAGGACAGTACGGTCAGGTTACTGAGGCTGCAGAGACCAAATAAAACTCCACAGAAGGCATAGCACATACACATCACCTCTGTGAACATCCACCTGAAAAAAAGAGCAAGATGTCAATCTGTACAATCACTTAAGATTTGTCACTTAAGTGCCCGATCCTGTTCTATCTATATGTTACAAGTGTTTCAGAAAATACACAATTTATTCTCACACAACTTATAAACTCTTGACAAGCATACAGTAAATGCTAACACTGAACATCATGCCATCTTGAATACTGGTTGTTGCATTGTTAAGCAAACTATTTAAAAACAGCAGAATGGTTAATCTGTACTCGTGCACGTCACTGTTTTATTTAAGTTATTTCACTTAAAACATGACATCCGGGAGTGCACTCACTGAATGTTTGAGTGATAAAGGTTTGGATTGCTGTACGCAGTGACATGAACACTATATCCCCCTCCATTGAGATCAAAATCAGAAAATAAGGAAAACTTAACACTTAATTGTGAAAATGTAATTGTTTAGACTGGTTTAGAATCATGCAAGAGAATCACGAGGAGCAGTAACAAACTCCTCTCTTTTTTTCTCTCTTTTTTTTTACGGGGACAAGCAGACTCTGTTTCTGTCCCTAAATAATTTAATTAAAGTGTATAGAGAGAGCCCCATCTCTATTGCTGTTTTTTAGTTCAATGAAAATTCATGTTGCACTGCCATTTGATGTCGACATAATTTCCGGCTTAATTGACTTTGCCTCCTTATTTCATAAGTTCACATGAAACAGATCAATTTCTCACTGCTTATAACTACATATTTTCTACTGCAAGGTGCATGTTGGATAATAATTTCTTTAGCCCAAATAATAGAGCATGGGTTTGATTCCTGGGGAATGCATGAAATGATCAAAAAACAAACAAACAAAAAACAAAAAACAAAAAAAAAGTTAATTTAAGGTCTAAGGTCGTTTTGGATAAAAGTGTTTGCCAAATTCATAAATATAAATGTAACTGTATGAACAGTGTGAACTTGTTCAAAAGTGTACATATACTTTCATTAAAATACTTTAATAGTGTTATAGTCGACACGTCTACACCCCCCTTTCCCCTTCACTCTTCCCAACCAATTCACAGCCCCAACCCACACAGTATGAATTCTTATATTTTATAGGTGCTATTTTTGTAAGTTTATGTAAACATGCGCTAGACATACACTCTCAGAAAAAAAGGTACAAAAGCTGTCACTGTGGCGGTACCTTTTCAAAAGGTACACTTTTGTACCTAAAGAGTACATATTAGTCCCTCAAAGGTACTAATATGTAGCCCCCCACACTAATATGTACTCTTTAGGTACAAAAGTGTACCTTTTGAAAAGGTACCGCCACAGTGACAGCTTTTGTACCTTTTTTTCTGAGAGTGTACTTTTGGAAAACATTACGAGATCCTCATGTTTTATTCCGCTCCACTGTCCAGCATCCCTTGTGAATGGCTCCTAAAACCACACAGGGCTTGAATAATACATGCTGATGCTGAGGCTCTGTAGAAAGAGTCTGCCAGAATACCAGAGTACCTGGGAATATTTATTACAGGGCATTCAGTGGTAATTATGTAATTATATTACTGTTTTTATGTTACCACCCTGAAATCCCACAATCCCGTAAGATGTGCATCCGTTCATGCAAATGTACATTGAATATCTTATGACTGGAAGCATGTTTGCATGTTCAGTGTCTGCCGAAATTAGATTTTGTATGAAAAATGTATTGCCCACTCTGAATATGAATTCTCTGCTATTTCATAAATCCCCAACAGTTTGAAACAAAAATAACTATTCTGGATAGAAAAACGATTTATTTTTTATTCTATTCAAGCTCATGTGAAAGTGCCTTTCATTGCTGACAGAAATCCAAACCACTGAAACAAGTTAAACAACTGTGTCATTTATTTAAAGTGCATTTTTATATTGATCTATTTAAAAAATGGTTTCTGGTTTAAAACGGTTTTGTTCAGTTTGTCTAAAAGCATATGACAACCACCACAGCAAAAAAAAAAACAAAAAAAAAAAACAATTTCGTTTTACTTAGTATTGATGTACAGAAAACATACTGACTAGCTTTACTGACTGTATAAATGATTGTGGGTTTTAATCACTTTTCTGGTATTTTTAGTAGGCTACATAACAGAAAATATGATGCATATCTTAAAAATACATCACAATAAACATTAAGGTATTTCGAATGTGTCTTTATTTATTGACTTTAATAAAATGTTTTTTTTTTGTTTTATCTCAAGTGAAAATTCAACTCTCATATTATAGGTAATTTATATAGCCTATATACAGTACAGGTCAAAAGTTTGGAAACATTACGATTTCTTTATATTTTTGAAAGAAGTCTCTAATGCTCATCAAGGCTGCGTGTATTTGATAAAAAAAAAATAAAAAAAAATAAAAAACCCGTAATATTGTGAAATATTATTACAACTTAAAATAATAGTTATTCAAAATAAAAAATAAAATATTTTCTAATAATTAAATCTTCTTTACTATCACTTTTTATCAATTTAACACATCCTTGCTGAATAAAAGTATTGATTTATTTAAAAAAAGAAAGAAAATAAATGACTGACCCCAAATGACTGACCAGTAGTGTATATTCTGAGTTAGGTTTACTTTATTGATTATAGCAGTACTGTCCTTGAACAGCATCATTTAACCTTTACAATGTAATCCAAATGATTTCTTAAAAAAATATCTTATACAACTTTTCTTTTTATTTATTTTTTATTTTTTTTAAGACAGACATCAAGAATCTGCCTGAGAATCTCAACAATGGTGACAATTATAAAGCATGTTGCAGTGCATTCTAGGGGCCACCAATCAAAACTCATTCATGGCTACCATCAGTAGACAAATGAACAATAGACAAAAGATTTCTATTTTTAAAACATTTGCTTTTTTTTTTTTTTGCTTTTTTTTTTTTTAAAGTCAAAGTATCCTAAAAAAGTATCACAGGTTATGAAAAAATATTAAGCAGCAGAACTGTTTCCAACTTTGATAATGAATCATCATATTATAATGATTTCTAAAGGATCATGTGATATACTGGAGTAATGATGCTGAAAATTCAGCTTTGCATCACAGAAATAAATGATAATTTAAAGTATAATAAATTGAAAACCAATTATTTTAAATTGTAATAATATATCACAATATTACTTTTTTTTTCCCTGTATTTTTGATCAAATAAATGCAGGCTTGATGAGCAGAAGAAATTTCTTTCAAAAACATTAAAAATTGTAATGTGTCCAAACTTTTGGCCTGTACTGTATATATATATATATATATATATGGAAATATAAATTAACAATAAATAAAAAATGAAGGTTTGAACCAAGCCATACAAATATATTTAGAAAAATGTATACATTTGGCTTATAATTATTTGCATGATAAATGTGTAGAAGAAACACCTTGATATTTAAATTCTTAAATTTGTATGTATGTGACTACACAAACAGAAAGCGGAAGAGCAAAAAAGGAATAGCACATCAAAAGCCCCAATCATCAGAGAGTTCAGGGTCTGAGAACATGGAGGCTGCGTCAATGTTTCCAGCTGTTAAATTTGATTTAATTTGCTTTTATTATGCTGACGCCTTTAAGAGGATCAGAGAGGGAATGAGATGACCCTCTTTAATGAGCCTCAAGAGGACACACTAACATCTAAAGGGGAAAAGGCTATGAATAAAGAAAGAGAAGAAGACTCTTCTTCTGTAAGAAATGTCCCTGCTGTGAAAGAGTTTTACCTGTGAGCGAAAGACGAGGGAATTGCGAAGGGAAAGAGGGAAATGGTCATGCCCAGGTCACTGATGGAGAGGTTGATGATAAAAAACTCGGCTGGCTTAAGAGAAGACTTTTTGCGATAGGCAACAAACAATAGAGTGGTGTTTCCCATCAGAGACAGCACACCTGCAGTGAAAGAAAGAAAGAAAGAAAGAAAGAAAGAAAGAAAGAAAGAAAGAAAGAAAGAAAGAAAGAAAGAAAGAAAGAAAGAAAGAAAGAAATGACTTTAACATGATTTACATGTTTACTATCCTATTCACTATTAATTTCTATCCTATCCTTTATAAGGTGATTGCAGAAATAAAAACAATGTTTAGCTAGTTTGACTACTTTAAAAATACACTTACCAAAGATGGTGTAGATGATTCCCAGGAGCAAGTCATTCTCTTTCGATATTTTGGACATAAACAAGTTAGTTTCAGATGAGTTTTCCATCTGCACAGAAGAAGACGAGAAGCAAATGTAAGAGCACATCCAGACCTTTGTTTTAGTTCACACACATTCCCCCACTAAGCAAAATTATGTTCAAAAGACATCTATTCAACGTCTTTGTCACAAAAGCGTACGCTGAAAAGACATCTTTTGAACATAATTTTGTTTAGTGGGCCTCTTTCATTTTTAAAGTTCATGTTGTTGGATTCTGCTTTTTTCCCAGAATTGATCAATGCATTTCCATTAGCACCTGCTCGAGTCTAAAAGATGAGAAGGTCTCCGGAAACGAGAGTCTCGCAATGTCTTACCATAAATCAATTTTGCTCTAAAGTGCACACAGTCCACATAGCAAAGAGATGTAGCATGTGTGCAGTGATGCATAACACACACAACACTAGAGCGTAACGGAGTGTGTAGGGACTCTGAATGAAACCGGATTGGTTTGGTGAACATAGTGAATTATACACTAATCGTATAACCTTATTCTGGAGTCCTTCAAGTGGAGCATAGAGCGTATTCAGAGGCAACACATGCACAGGAATATGTCGGCACATCCATTGCTTTCTCATTACTAACACATTTGGCTTTCCTCCACTTTCATCTTCAGCCTGAGGGCACCTGACCCAGAGGAATATATCACACACAACAAATGATCCGGCGCTCCGCATCCTCTCTCCTATAGCCCACGGAAAGATATTTTATCATACAAAATATTGCTCTTTGATATCAAGAACAAAACTTCCCGTTTGCTGTTTGGAGTCCTGGAGTTTGTACTCTGGTTGGCATTCGAGATGCAGTTCGACACGGATTGCTCGTTTTACCCTCCTCATGAGGGACTAATCTACCTTCTTCCCGTTTGCTCCTTCTGTTTGGACTGTTGGTCAGATATGTGTGTATTTGTCATCCTGTTCTTATGCATCTGACACCTATTCCATGATCTTCTATGGTGTTTCATGTGTATATTGTTGTTTCTTGTATTTGTCCTGTTTTTTTATGTATTTATGTTTATTAATTGTAAAGCTTTGAGCTTGGGAAAAGCGCTATTTAAATTAAACTTATTATTATTGTTAAAACATTTATATGCATCCCACAACCAACAGACCACATCCCCTGTAGTCCGTTCAGGGAATGTCAGTTGCAAGACAACAATTCTTCCTTTGATTTATGGATTTGTCAAGTGTGCTGTCAGCCAGATGCATAATGGCTCGTTTGATTGATGCTCTTGAGTTTTGAAAGCTATTACACAGGTGGAGAGTAGAACATCTTGCCAACTTCCAAGTCAGTTACTGATCTCACATGCAAGTTATGCTTATTAATGAGATCACTAAACATCTGCCACCAAGCATATGTTTAACATCTCATGTTTGATGACATAATTAATCTTGTACAGCCTAAGTTTAAAAAGGCCCTTCTTATCATCAAGGAAAATTATCCTTCAATAACAATAAATCTGTGTTTTGCTCTTTGGTTTTAATAATACAATTTATTTGATGGTCCCCTTTAGATATTCTGTTGATTATAAGTAACATTGCGCCTACAGTACATGTCAACTAACTCTCATTAGAGTATTAGTTGAGTACTAGTAGACTGTTAGGGGTAGTAGAATAAGGGGTTAGTGGAATACATGTAGTTACTTATAGTCGGTAGAATGCCTAAAGCGGTCAAAATAAAGTGTTACCTTTTATTTTATCAATTTACTTTATCAAAGTCTTTTGAGCACTAGACTTATAACATCTTAACAATTAACAAGTTGTTGGTCTCCTCTAAACGTTTTCTTCAAATATTGATTAATTGATTTAATTGTGTGAAGTAATATAACATTACCGATACATTCCTCTCAACTATATAATTCAATATTTTGTAGATCGTAGATCTGACCACTGAGCAAATCTCCTAAAAACAACGATATTAAAGGAAGAGCAAACAGAGACCCCACATTAATCTCACATCTATGTGGTGATCTCAACAATGTCTCAAAATGTGCAAGTGAAAAATGTCAATAGGGATTCAGATGTAGACTGTCAACTGGTGCTTTATGTTAGGAACACACACACACACAAAAAAAAAAATGTCTAAACATAAGATTTATGTATTTGAATTGCATATAAAATTTCCATCCATTTGGATTACATAGTTTTAACATAAACCAATCAATAATCTGAATGTGATTCATATTTTTAAGTCATATATAAATGAAATGGATAAGATTTATGTAATTGTATTAATAAACTGAATGTGATTCATATATGTCAGAGATCATCGCCTTTTCTTTTGATAACGTTTTTTTTTCGGTTAAAAACAAACTACAAACTATTGCCACTGCATCCTCTTCGTCCGCCATGATTGTTTACTCTGAAGTCACGTTTGATCTCGAGGTATTTTGCGCGATTTCCCGTCTGATCTGGGAATGCTCGGGAGTCAAATCGGTTCGTGTGTGATGTGTTGATTTTGCCGTGTGGCTGCGCACCACACACTGTACGACCAAAACTGTTAGACCTGTGATTTTTTATCCCCGTGTGTGGGGTCTCTCAGGTTTGGAAAATCGGCCGACAATTTTAAAATCGTCCCGTGTGAACCAGCCTTTAGATGAAATCAACTGATGATAAAAGAAGACATTAAATCTGTGAAGATCTCAGCAGAGGAGGATTAAACAACTCCACAAACAGCATTACCAGCTTCACTTATTACTAACCAGACTGACTTTATTTAATTTCCGTTTTAATGAAATCAATAGTTGTATTTTAAGTCATTTATAACAATTTTAGCCTTTTCAAAAAAATCTAAATGATTTCTTCCTAATAGTTGTTCTGATACCAAAAAGCTTTAAAAAATATATTTCACGTAGGCACACACAGACATGAAGAATTAGCATATTAATCTCAGCAATCGTGACAAACCGTATATTCAGATAAAGAGATCAACTCTAAAAATAAGCTCATTATTTATTCATGCAGCAATGCATGATGGTAGCCATGAATGAGTTTTGATTGGTGGCCCCTAGAATGCACTGCAACATGCTTTATAATTGTCACCATTGTTGAGATTCTCAGGCAGATTCTTGATGTCTGTCTTAAAAAATAAAAAAAATAAAAAAAAATAAAAGTTGTATAAGATATTTTTTTAAGAAATCATTTGGATTACATTGTAAAGGTTAAATGATGCTGTTCAAGGACAGTACTGCTATAATCAATAAAGTAAACCTAACTCAGAAATTAGGCTCTATATGAGTTCAGTGATTCAGTTCAAATGATTGTTAAAACACAACAAACACCATCAGATCATATTTTCTCTCTGTTCATATGGCTGTTATAACTCAGTAAGAGCAGCCAAACCAAAGAGTATAGGAGGATCTTTGTTGACATCTTTGTACGCATGCGCGAGTGGTTGTGTGGCAACAAAACAAACAGTATTGCGGGCAGTAAAGACGCGACGAGCACTTTCAAGAGAGTTAGCGGGCGAAATCCACAATATATAAGCACTTTAACATCTGAAGACCGGAGGAGGTTTGGAGAGAAGCTCAAAATTTGTATTGGTGACAAAATCGAAGTTATTCAAAGCCCATATGAGATCTGGGATGACAAAAAACGTTGGTCCGACTTGCCCGTGTCTTGGCCACCAATCTGCTGGGGAGACATTTATTCTTATTTAATAGAAACCCCTGGACCCTTCACTCATGAAAGATTAAAGGCTTTCAAAAGTCTGGAGGCCTATGATTATTTTGTTTTTTCAAAAAGTTGGGCCGATCTTTTCTGCCAAACAGAAAGCAGTGATCGTGCTAAAAGCAGAGGTTAGAACAGCCTTTTCTTTTGCTTTTAAGTTTTGCGATCCAGAATAGCACATTTTGATGTGAGGAACATAGTCTGGGTGCTGTGGATCGCGGTTTGGGACACCTGAATCAGAACGCGAAAACATATGACTCGGTTGATTTGACTCAGTTTTATTTTATTTTTTTATTCAATCTTCTATAAATACATAGTCACTAGACTTAGGCCTACCATGAACAAAATGAGCCTCACAAACTCGATCAGTAACGTTAGCTGCAGGAATCCAGGCTTTCTTCGGAGCGTCCAGGTTCAATCGCCTAATTGCACGCAACCATTTCTTTCGTTTTTCGCGATCCTTTTCGGAGGGAATTCGAAAAAACTTTTTATCAGGCCCCCAACGAGCCGTACAATCGACCACACAGCAAGAGTGAACCATCCTCTTCTCTAAATCCTCCTCCAAACGTGCAAAACAATCAAATTAGAGGTATCTAGCGGTGTTTCCTGCCACACGATTCCCATGATGCAACGCGACAAACATAAACAATGACGTCACAAAAGATCCGCCTATAGAAGCCCAAGAGGCGAAACTCTGTTGTGTTATGGGTAACAGTCTGTAGATGGCGCTGCGGAGGCGCGTCCGCCATTATGGACTGAAAGCTGCTGAAATTGTTAGCGCCAGTCAATGGCAAAATCAATGCCTCTTCTCTCACAAAAAGAAAAAAATACAAAAAAAACGTCTCATACACAAATGTACACACAATAGATGGTGGTGTCTGATTAATTACTGAGATCTTGGCACCACTTCCATTTTAGTACTGTTTATAGTTCATGTGTGCACTTGCTAGATTGCACATCTTTTTTGTAGCCTACCTTTCCACCTGTAATAGGACATTCATAGATTGTTTTTATTCTTGCCATTGAAACGTTCACTGTGTGCACTTTCACTGAAGATGTTGAAAAAACAAGTTGTTAATATTTTTGTGATATTCTATGTAAAAGATAACTGTCTTTAGAAATGTTCATTTATAAAAAAAAAAAATAATTCAAATCATATGGTGATGTTCACTGATTTCAAAATCAACATTTGAATAAATATCTTATTACTGTGTGTCTGCCTATATATTATTTCATGAATTTCTGTTATTCATATAACAAGGAAAATGCATAATAGAACATAAATATTGATAGATTAAAGGTTTGCAGTAATTTTATAATTGTATCTTTGCAAACCGTAAGTGGTAGGCTAATGAAGCCGATTCGGTGGGGGACATACCCTTACGAAAAAGTACTATAGGAATCTTATAGTATTTTGGGAGAAAATATTATAGTAATCTTATAGGAATACGAGCCGCTATAGTATTTCTATAGTAGTCTTATAGTCCTTCTATAGTAATATTTTGTCCCAAAATACTATTTTCCTAAGGATAATTAGGATAATTATAATTAAACACATAAATGTAACATTTTCTGTCATTTAACGTCGGTCATCCTCATTAATGTATTTTAAATTGTTTTCATATTTAGATATGACGGGCAGAAAAAATTTAGTTATGTTAAGTTTTTGTTATGTTAAGTTGGTTCAGTGCCATTGACTCCCATTATTTTTCGGCGTTTTCCTTCAGTTTTCAGTCCATAATGGCGGCCGCGCCATCACGTCATGGGGGCAACTGTTGCTATGGAGCGTTCTATTGAGTTTCGCCTCTTGGGCTTCTGTACTCTTTGGCCAAACTAGATCTAGAGTTAATAATTTAAAAGCCAAGAGCCCAACTAAAGCAGACACTGATCAACTAAAGCAGACTCTGATCTCCATAATGGTGACTAAGGGCGTTTTTCCACTGGGTTCGTTTGCTGCGGTCCGAACCCGAGTGCGCTAGTTCCCGGCGCCCCCCGCAGCATTGGTCTGGTTTCACACTCAATTAGTTGTATCGAACCCAGGTGCGTTTGCAGTGATCTTACGTCATCGCAAACGCACACGGAAAACGCATGGAGAATACAACTCGACTGAGCATAGCTGTAATTTGTCAGTTTTTTTGGTGCTATTATGCGCAACATAGTGAGAGACAACTATGTTTATGTTCATTACATGGTGTAATTCAGCACATATCCAGGGGACGCCGTGTTTCACAACGTTCCCCTGCCACTCATGGTTGTCGTGTGTGAGGAAACAATGATATCAACAGTGATACGCATGCGCGGGATACTATACTTCCTGAACAAGCGCGCACCCGAGTCCGTGTTGCTTGCACATTAACGCGAACCGCGCCACGGTTCGGGAGCAACCGAGCTCAGACCACCTCCTCCAGGTAGTCTCGGGTTCGGTACTCTAGTGCGCACCCGGGTCCGATGACAGCGTTCACATTAGCGATTTTTCCTGCGAACCGTGCCCCGGTCCGCACTAAACTGCCAGTGTGAAAGCACCCTTACAATGTGTGATTTTCTCCTTCAGTGATTCTGCTTGTTAACATCAGGTGTCTTCAATAATGCTCAATCATCACTCAATTAATCACTTAATTATCACTCACTTACTTATAACACTCTGAGTGTGGATAATATAAACACTGAGCAGTGTTAATTTAACACTGGGGATTTTGCTGTGTATCTGTATTGAGATTTTTCACGACACTAGCTTGTATTCTATTCAGTTTTAGAACTTCAAACTGAACTTCTTATGTTGTGTGTTTACGTTATGTCTTGCTGTTGTTAAAGCATGGAAATGCACCAATGTGTTTTGACATTTTTTCCTCTGATTACGTAGGTTGTGAATTACATAAAATTGCATTAGTATGTAAGCACACATTTTCTCAGCTTGCAGCCTTGCACACAGTTTATGCTAAAGAGATTTCAAAGGCTTTGTTTCCATATTTCAAAAATCCACCTTTGAAATTCTCTAGGTTTCCCTTTTTTCTCTTTTTCTACTTGGACCAACTGACGGCTTGACATATATAACTTTTGACAATATCTTTGAAAAAATTACAACTTAATTCTCAATCCAAGCACACGGATGCAACACTTTCTATGTGCTACACCCAATTCATACACAAGCAAAAAGCAGTTTGTGCTCAGGCTGCAAATAGTGAATTAATCTATTATTTCTCTAAATAAGATAAATTTCAATAACACTTTACAATAATTTTCCATTTATTAACATCAGTTAATTAGTTAACATGAACTAATAATGAAATACTTTGTCAATGTTAATTTTCAATACACTTTAATACACTTTTTTTTATCTTTAGTTTGTGAGTAATGTTGCTGTTTGAGCAAAAAAAAAAAAAGATCTGCAAGGTTACAAAATTCCCTCCAAAGGGAGATATTTTATTTAACAGAATCCCCTTTTCAAGAACTACAACAAACGGTTCGTTTGGACTACAACACGATTTTTCCGGATCTTATGAATCAGTGTTACTCATTTAAATAATCTGCGCCCACTGAATACACAATAAAGGGGAAGAGGCTTGGTTGAGCTGTGGAGAAGGGGGGCCAAGATGGCGGTGTGTTAGGTGGACACGTTATTGAACGTCTCGTCGGTAAATTTTTAAATAGGACGATTATATAGCCATTATAGTTTGACATGAACTATTTATGAACGTGTAAGTCAGGATTCCTCAAACTCGGTCCTGGAGGGCCACTGTCCTGCACAGTTTAGCTCCAACCCTGTTCAAACACACCTAGCGTACTCGGTTACCTAACGTAACCTCTGTTCTCTCTAGAGAGGGAACGAGTATTGCGTAAGTTTAGCTTACGCTACGGGGTAAAGTCATCTTTTCTCGAGATATGAAGCAAAAAATTATCCTTAATTTTTATATCTTGTCAACGCAGTGCGGCAGCAAGCAGACCTAGAGCAGGCAATCTAGCGTGCTCATAGGCTGCTCTGCGGCAACTGCAGCAGCCTATCACTGAGCCCTTGGCGTGACGTCACGCCCAATGAGCGCGAGCAGCGCGCCTACGCGTCACGGCCCGAGGCGGGCGTGGCAGAGGGTATAAATATGGGCTGAGAGGCTGCTTTCACTGGTTTTTGTCGCAGAAGCGAGTGAGCTCGTGGCGCGAGCACGGCGGGTTACGCAATACTCGTTCCCTCTCTAGAGAGAACAGAGGTTACGTTAGGTAACCGAGTACGTTCTCTTACGAGAGGTTCTCTCGTATTGCGTAAGTTTAGCTTACGCTACGGGAACTCCCTTGTCAACGCCGTGCGCGCCCGGCATCCACTGAATGAGTCCCAGGGAAGCCCGGGGAACACGAGAGTGTGAGCCAGGCGGCCAATGATATGGCTAGCGCAAGTACATAAGCACATAGTAGGGGGAACAGAACGGCGCGGCCGGTCTGACTAACCAACCCTTATATTGTACAGCTCAACCAGGAGGGCTAAATCAAACAGCAGTAGCCCGCGCACAGAAGTGGGCCGGCCTACGCGAGATTTAGACTGATAAAAGTTTAGCCTGCAGGGCGGGAACTTCTAGATTGTAAAATCTAACAAATGTAGACGGGGAGGCCCAGCCCGCCGCCGTACAAATGTCATGAATAGAAATTCCGCTAGTCCAAGCCCATGACGAGGCCATGCCTCTAGTAGAGTGGGCTCTGATGCCCAAAGGGCATTGCAGGTCTTTAGACGCATAAGCAGCTGCAATAGCGTCCACTATCCATCTGGACAGAGTGTGTTTCGAGGCGGCGAGACCCTTGGTGCGCCCACCAAACGAAACGAAAAGCTGCTCCGAGCGCCTCATGGCGGCGGAGCGCGTAATGTAATTTCTCAGCGCTCTGACAGGGCAAAGGAGATTACTGTCAACTTCGCTGCCGGTAGCCGGCAAAGCTGAGAGAGAAATGACCTGTGCTCTGAAGGGTGTGCCCAACACTTTGGGGACATAACCGTGTCTCGGTTTGAGAATGACTTTAGAGTCATTAGGTCCGAACTCGAGACATGCCGCGTTAACTGATAACGCATGCAGGTCACCCACACGTTTGACTGAAGATAGGGCTATCAGAAAAACGGTTTTGAGCGTGAGGTATTTCATATCCACAGTTTCCATGGGTTCAAAGGGATGCGCTTTCATCGCCTCTAAGACCAGGGAAAGATCCCAAATAGGAACCGAGGGGGGTCGCGGGGGGTTCATCCTCCTAGCTCCTCTAAGGAAGCGGATAATGAACTCATTCCTCCCTAATGCGCGGCCCAGCGCCGAGTCGGAAAAAGCTGATATGGCCGCAACATATACTTTGAGCGTGGAGGGGGACCTGCCCATGTCCAACAGCTCTTGGAGGAAACAAAGCACACGCGACACCTCACATGTTTGTGGATCCAGCCCTTGGGCGGTGCACCATTTATTAAACACAGACCATTTAGATGTGTAGAGCCGTCTCGTAGAGGGAGCTCTAGACTGTGTGATCGTGTTCACAACCCCTATTGGCAAGTCAACGGGTATCCGTTGACTATCCATACATGCAGAGACAGCGCTCTGGATGAGGATGCCAGATCGAGCCGCGGGCTTGAGAGAGAAGGTCTCTTCTCACCGGTATCGGCCAGGGGGGTGTGTCCGCCAGCCGTATTAGATCTGGGAACCACGTTTGATTCCCCCAATACGGGGCTATGAGGAGCACCGTGTGGCGCGCTTCCCTGATTCTCCCTATGACTTGTGGCAGCAGAGAGACAGGGGGAAAAGCATAAAGCGGGCCGCTGGGCCAGGTTTGGGCCAGCGCGTCCTCGCTCTTGGAAAAGAACCGTGGGCAGTGCGCGTTGTCTTTTGACGCAAAGAGGTCGACTTCCGCTCTGCCGAAACGGCGCCACAGTGACTGGACTGTTTGGGGATGCAAAGACCACTCCCCCAGGGGAACATTGTCCCTGGACAGTCTGTCTGGACCCTCGTTCAGGAGACCCGGCACATGCGCGGCTCTCAGCGAGCGCAGTGAGTGCTGAGCCCACACAAGGAGGCGTTCCGCCAGGGCGCAGAGTGTTTTGGATCTGACACCGCCCTGACGGTTCACATAGGCTACCACTGACATGTTGTCCGTGCGGACTAGTACATGGTGGCCCTGTAGGTATGGGAGGAAGTGCTTGAGCGCTTTCTCGACCGCCAGCATCTCTAGACAGTTTATATGAAGGTGACTCTCCTGGTCTGACCAAGGGCCATAGACCGGTCTGCCCTCTAATAGCGCTCCCCAACCTAGGTTGGACGCATCTGTCGAGACAACTTTCCGGTGCGAGACAACTCCCATCGTCACTCCCGTGCGATACCATTCGGCTGCTAGCCAGGGCTGCAGGGCTGAAACACAGCCATGATCCACTCTGACTCGTAAGCGGCCGGCCGTCCAGGCTCGGTGAGGCACTCGCGCTTTCAGCCAGCGTTGAAGCGGGCGCATGCGCAGTAAGCCCAGCTGGAGCACTGCTGCAGCTGAGGCCATATGCCCCAGGACTCGCTGGAATGTCCTCAGCGGAACCTGACTGCCCGTCTGGAAAGACGCGGCGAGATGTCGAATGCGGCGCGCGCGCTGCTCTGACAATCTGGCCGTCATAGCCACCGAGTCCAGTTCTATTCCGAGAAAGGAAGTCGACTGGCGGGGCAGTAATGAGCTCTTGGTCCAGTTGACCGAGAGACCCAAGCATTCCAGATGGCTGAGAAGCGCTGTTCTGTGAGACAAAAGCTCTGCCTCTGACTGCGCGAGGACTAGCCAGTCGTCCAGATAATTCAGTATCCGCATTCCTTGTCTCCTCAAGGGAGAGAGAGCCGCGTCCATGCACTTCGCAAATGTATGGGGTGCTAAAGATAGACCGAACGGCAGGACGGTGTACTGATATACCCGACCGTCGAAGGCGAATCTCAAGAATGGCCTGTGACGGGGTATTATCTGAATCTGAAAATATGTGTCCTTTAGATCGAGAGAGATGAACCAGTCTCCCGGGCGAATTTGCGCGAGGATTTGTCTGGTTGTGATCATTTTGAACGGCCGTCTCATGAGAGCTTTGTTCAAATGTCTCAGATCTAAAATAGGTCTCAGCGCTCTGTCCTTCTTGGGTACGAGGAAGTAACGGCTGTAAAGCCCGACTCGCTCAGAGAAGGATAAACCTGTTCTATAGCCCCTTTGCGCAGCAGCTTCGCTATTTCTGCTTGAAGCAGGTGCGCTGCTTCTAAAGTCACTTTTGTCTCCGTCTGCGCTAGAAAGCGCGGGGGCGACGAGCGAATTGAAGCGAATAGCCGTGTTATATAGTATTCAGCACCCATTCTGACGCGCCCTGAATAGCTTCCCATGCTTTTGCACGCATAGCTAGGGGTCGAATGGTCTCTGGGTTCAGATCGCCGCGCTGAGCGGGATGGGGAACCTGTATCAGAGAGGATGGGGCGGCGACGCGCCGCCAGTGCTCGAACACGGGGGCTGGAAAACAGTGCTGACTGGCTGTACAGCATATGATGGCTCGATCGCTACGGATGGAGCGAGTTTTGCTGCTAAACACCCCTGGCGCGAGAGCGGCGTGGGGGTTGTCATGTCTGAAAGTGGGTGCGCGTGCTCGTGAGCGGGCGCAGAGTTTACACTTATAACACGGCCAGTGTTTGGGAGCTTTGTAACCCGAGGTAACTGAGTGGCAGAGCAAGCAGCGGGTAGTTGTGAGCACAGGGTTGTGGGCACATTTACTACACTTGGTACTCGAGCGTGTGTCCGCTTTATGAGAGTGCGCTCTGAGCGTGTTACCATGGGGATAGTGTTTGTGTGTAGTGGTGAGCACATTTTCTACACTTATGACACCTTCGGCCAGAGCCGGAATGTTTGTGAGCTTTGGAGGATCTGCAACCCGGGGTAACTGTGTAACAGAGCGGGCAGTGGGTAGGTGTGGGCACAGAATTGTGGGCACATTCTCTACGCTTAGCACTCGAGCGGCGCATGCCCGCTATGAGAGTGCGCTCTGTGAGCGTTACCGGGGAGACCGTGTTTGTGTGTAGCAGTGAGCACGTGGGAGTGGGCACATATTCTACACTTATAACACCATTGGCGTTATAGCAAACTGATAGAGCGAATGCTTTGATGGCTCATATGTTTAGACGCTCATAAATACTCAAGCACCATCCTGTGAGCGGGAGGGTGCGAGATGCGGGTTCACTTTCTGTATGTAAGAAAGCTGCCGCGAGCTCGGAGAAGCCAGCAGAAAAAATATATTTATCTGCCGCCAGAGTCGGATTCGAACTCGGGTCTCCCCCGCGGAAGCCTAGTGTTCTGTCACTGAGCCACAGGGGCACACATAAGCTCTCAGTTAGCGCGAGCATATCACAGAGCGTTGTGTTTCGTTTCGGCGTTTGTTTGCAGGCGCGCGTGTATTAAACAGGCTCGTTTACTGCAGTATTAGTATTTCCAGCCGCCTGAACTTTAGAGGGGACTGAGAAATATGTCAGGAACGGAGTTTAGTCCGACCTGGGTGGGACTTCCTCTTTTCGCCGGTGCTCGTGACGTCCACTCTGATATCCTTTGAGAACGGCGCGGTTGCGCGGCTCGGACAAAGGGAGAGAGAGCGGGAAGATGTCATCATGTGCTGTGACATCGTTAGTTTGCAGACGTGCGTGTATGAAAACAGGCTCGTTTACTGCAACATAGATATTTCTAGTCGCCTGTAGCTTAGGAGGGGACTGAGAAATGGAGGTGGCCGGTAGGTGACGCGCACGACCGAGACGCGGGGTAGCTTTCTTATAACGTAAAGGAAGCCAGCCCGTGACCGCCTACTTCTGACATCCCTTGTGAGCGGCGCGTTTGCGCGGCTCGAACAGAGGGGAAGAGCGCAGGAAGGGCGAGCGTCGTCATGTTTTGCGTAGCGTTAGTTTGCAGGCGTGCGTGCATAAAAACAGGCTCGTTACTGCAATATATGTATTTCCAGTCGCCTGAGCTTAGGAGGGGACTGAGAAATATGTCAGGAATGGAGGTTAGTCCGCTAACACTCTACTCTCCTTTAGCCAGTGACGGGGGGGTAGCTTTCTTGTAACGTAAAGGAAGCTATAGCCCGAGACCGTCCGTTTCTGACATCCCTTGTGAGCGGCGCCGTTTGCGCGGCTTGACAGAGGGGTCTGACGTCATCTGCTTCGTCCCCTGAGGCGACGGCAGTGCGGGCAATGGCCGGCCGCTGCGCGTCGGTGAAGGGCGGGGGAGAAGGAGAGAGCGAGGCTCGCGGGAGGGGCTCCGGCGAGCGCTCAGCTGTCATACCCGGCTCGCTGTACGCAGCCGCCCGGGTAGAAGGCCAGGCAGAGAGCGCAATCACAAGGCGGTCTCCGTCGCTGAGCGTGGCTCTGCACGAGCCACAGGATGAGCGAGGCATTTGAAACAACGCCTCGCGCTCTTTTAGATGCAAAGTGTGTCGCGGGGCGAGCACACAACACACACACATAGAGCAAATAAAGGATATATTCGCCGGATAGCGAAGCAGGCAGGGATAGCTGAAGGCGGCGAAGGCGGCCAGCTTCCTCAGGCAGAATCCTCGGCTTGCAAGGCGTTTCAACGGCGGCTTCCTCAGAGATCAGCGATGCCTAGAGCTTCGCTGAAGAGACAAAAATCAGTGAAAGCAGCCTCTCAGCCCATATTTATACCCTCTGCCACGCCCCGCCTCGGGCCGTGACGCGTAGGCGCGCTGCTCGCGCTCATTGGGCGTGACGTCACGCCAAGGGCTCAGTGATAGGCTGCTGCAGTTGCCGCAGAGCAGCCTATGAGCACGCTAGATTGCCTGCTCTAGGTCTGCTTGCTGCCGCACTGCGTTGACAAGATATAAAAATTAAGGATAATTTTTTGCTTCATATCTCGAGAAAAGATGACTTTACCCCGTAGCGTAAGCTAAACTTACGCAATACGAGAGAACCTCTCGTAAGAGAACTGTGAGTTTCTAGTGATCCTGAAGACATTAGCTGTGTCCCAATGTGAAGGCTGCATCCTTCGAAGGACTGAAGACTTCAAGGATGCAGCCTATGTGTCCTCCGAAGGACGCACCATGTAGCCTTCATAGGATTTCCTAATTGCGCAACCAGGTGTTTCTGATCACCGCTCCTCAACGGTGCGAGAGGACAGCTGCCATCCTGATCATTCATTCGATATAGCCTAATTGAGTAAACAGCTATGGAGCCAGAATTGGCAATTGTCATTTTTATGTTTTATATTTTACTGGAGGACATGGTGAGGACGTTTCAGCCCCGGCGCTGCCAGGTCATGTATTTTCGGTTTAGCCCTGTTTGAAAATAAAACCCAATTGAATATAAAAAAGTCCAGTATTTCTTGCGCTCGTCATCGGCAGCTGTCACGGTTGCCAGGCGACAAGAACAATCCTCCGTAGGCTAGACCGGTCCGAACGCTTCAGATGCGTCCTTTGATATATGGGACATATCAAACTTATATGAGACTTTAATTTTCAAACTGATATGGGATTTTAATTTTCGGAACTGCATATTTCATTAAATATTCACGTACAAATGTGAAGTAACCTATGGAAGTACCTTTTTTTCCCTCACATGATTTTACATTAAACACAAAAGTATATAATGTAACAACCTTGAAAATATTCATAAGTAAAATGCAGGAGTAGCATAATATAAATACAAACTATAATAAAAACCCTGACAAGGAGTTTTTTCCCCTGCAGAATACATACCTCTAGTTTTACTCTTGATGCTAAAAACTTGTTGTTAAAAGTACTTTTTTCAGAAATTACTCTTTTTGAAAGTCTAATTATTATTCTAATAAATTCTAATAATAGTCTACATCATTTTTTTTTCTTATTTTATGTACTGTAAATGTTTGTTGATTTTGATATGTTTAACGTATGTTGTTAATAGTTGGAAAAAGTACTTTAATGTAGCCCATGGAACAAATTATTTTCATTTACCAATTTTATTTGAAAAAAAAAAAAGGTATACAAGAGTTTGTTTCATGTAGAAATTATGACTGTCAAAAAAATAAACAATGTCCAGAACAATTCATTCTCTTTTATTTACACATTTAAAGTTGCATAAAAATAATGTACAGATTTTCTTTCCTTTTAAAAAATAGTGAAAAAAGTTAAAGAATATGTAGAATTTTTTTTATTTTTCAATCATTTTCTCAAGAAGAGAAAACAGCCTGTCCATCCTCTCCCTGCTCTCTTCGCCTCTGCCTTGGTGCTGGTGCTGCTGGTGCTGGCTCCTCCTCACCGTGGGCCCTGAAGACAAACCAGGGCCAAGTTTCAGCAGTGGGTTTCCCACTCACACCCTCACCTGTCCCAGGACACTTGCAATCCTAAGGGCAGGGCAAATTAACCATGGCTTGTTAACAACAACAGCACAATACATTGCAGACATACTTTGTATTTTTTTTCTCCTGAATTGCTCTAAAAAAGCTTAACACAGGGGTGCAATCTTAAGTGCATTCTTAACACTGCAAAATGTGACACATCAAGACATGCATACAAAATACTTAAGAAATCATATTTATATACTCAAATTTGGTTAAAACCACATAGCTTTCATGACAGCACTAAAAAAACACATAAAAGTGAAACCCCATTGCAACTGCTTTTCTTATTGTTGTGGGCTTACTTCTTTAGCATATTTCTTTTAGCCTAATACACAAGTAAGATAGACTAGTGCAAATATTACAAATAGGTCGTTAAACTATTAGCACACGTTTTGCCTCAAACTACCTGACAAATGAAGCCACGCAATGGTGACGAAGGAGTTAAGATGTAGTTTATAATAAACTTTAACTCGGTTTCGCTAGCCATTTAAATAAATGAAAACATAATACTTACATTTAAATGTGAATTTGCTGTCCACCACCGATCTTTAGTCTCGGCCGCCTTTAAAAATAAATAAATAAATGCTCTCGTCAACGGCGCGCAATGATTTATGGGGTAGAATAGGGTAGGATAGGCCGCTAAGTGTTCATTTATGTATCCTTCCCTTCACGGAGAAACGAAGGACGCATTTGGCGTCGCTTTTGAATCAGGGTAGCCTTATCGCGTCGCAATGACGCAACCGGCCTTCAAATACGGACTTCGGAAGATGCAGAACTGAATTGGGACAGCCTTCATCGCGCCGCGGTGACGCAATCGGCCTTCAAATGCGACCTTCCAAGGATGCAGCCTTTGAATTGGGACGTCCTTCGTCGCGCCGCTGTGACGCAATCGGCCTTCAAATGCGGCCAATCGTCCTTCAAATACGGCCTTCGGAGGATGCAGCCTTCACATTGGGACACAGCTAGAGATTAGCTTGCTCAGGTGTGTTTGATCAGTGTTGGAGCTAAACTGTGCAGGACAGTGGCCCTCCAGGACCGAGTTTGAGGAACCCTGGTGTAAGTGATTTCTTTCTTCTCTTTAACCTCCTTGCGCCAATTCATCTATGGGTAGAAGGAAAAATAGACAAACTTCTAACGTGATAGCACACACTTTGTCAACTATGTAGCCTATTCAAATCGCTGAAGGGAACGATAGCACCGTTTCCTCTGTGGAAGTGATTTCATCAGATAATGTTGACATACATAACTGCATTCGATTCACGCCCAGATTTGAGTGATCTCCTTGCTACTCCCCTGCTTGATACTCCCCTAAAACCTCCTTAAAAAAATTAATAAAATAAAAACGGGAAAGCATGGAAAGTAACGGCTCTTCAGCAGAAATTCTGGTGGCCATTTGCGAGCTTTCTGGCAAATATGAAGAGATGTTTCCGAAAATGTCTTCAATTGACACAAGGACTGAATCTACCGCTAAGCAGATTGAGTCTATGTCGTCAACTGTCACTCAACTTGTTACTGAGATAGGAGTCTCTGAGAGTTGTGGCGATGGAGATTCATGAGCTTCAAAAGATGAATAAAGCCATGAAGGAAGAGGTGGGAGAATGTAAGCGTTACAACTGGAAATGGACATTGAAGCTACACGGCGTGAGAGATAAGGATGGCGAGAGTGTCCGGAAAGTTGCAATCGATGTCCTAGAAACGTAGTTCCCGGTATCAGCGATAACCTTGAGGATGCCATTGACATCGCACATCGTCTTGGCCAGAGAAGAAAGAATGGTTTGTGAAATGAAATGTGACTAGCCTACACTTGGGATTCATTTAGTTCTCTTTTACTAGACTGTTTGCTTCTTTTAATTCCCATGGGCAAAGCATTTTGTGGAGGTCTCATTATTCCTCCGGTTGAACCGCAAAATTTTGCTGTTTAGATGATAACGGTCGGCGATGTTCAGTTCGATCGCTCAATTTAATATCTCTACATTTACAGGTTTTTTTTCCCTTTTTTTTTTTTTTTTTTTTTTTTTACCACCTAAAAACGTTAGCGACAAGCAAGGTGGTTAAGTGATTACTCTCTAATTTAATGGTTGTGAATTACTTTCGGTTATATATTGTTCCTATTTCAAAAATAGAATTGTTTGTGTTTTTTGCAGCCCGATCTCATCCCAAGTCGTCATATACTGACGCTTTTGACATTTCGTCTACATCGAACGCACATGGCACCCGTCAATATGAGACGCAGATAGATATGGGCCAGAAGGCGCCTCCTAGCGGTCTAACCCTAACCCTACCCCAGACCTAAACCTACCCATAACCGAACAAAGCTCTGTGCGTCTCATATTGACGCTAAAGGGTGCCATGTGCGTTCGATGTAGACGAAATGTCAAAAGCGTCAGTATATGACGACTTGGAATGAGAATGCGTAGGTTTTTTCAGATAAGAGGTACTAAATGTATTCGTTGTGTATAATGGATTTTAAGTTTCATTCTTTTTCTGTTGTATCCTTAAACGTAAGGGGTTTACGTGACACAGTAAAGAGGAAAGCTGTGTAATTGCTGTTCGTCTTCCGATGTGGGAAGAGCAGAAAGCGTGATTACTTGTGCTTTGAACAGGGTCAAAAACACTTTGGGCACATAACCGTGTCTTGGTTTGAGGAGGACTTTAGAGTCAGCTGTGCCAAACTCCAGACAGGAAGCGCTAACAGAGAGCGCGGCAGGCGATGCACTCACTGTGAGTGTCCTCATCATGCAGAAGGGCTCTGCATTTGCCACAGTAGTGGCACGGCATTTGAATCAACGCCGCTTGCTCTTTTGAGAATGAAAGAGTAAGAAAAAGGATATGCCGGAGCTCGCCGGAGAGCGCAGGGGAAACAACGCGACAGCTTGCTTTGAGATCGCTGGCGGGAGAGTGCACTGGATCAGGCTGGCCGCTGGCTCGCTCGCTGTTCCGCTGCAGGCTCCTCTAGTCACGGCGAAGAAGGCGCATGATTCGTTAGTCGACAGTGAAGAAGATTCGTCGCTGAAGGAGATTTAATCTGAATCCATGGCAAAATTGAGCGTCTTTTATAGGCAGATGCCTCGCCCCTTCTAGCGGGCTCTGCACTCAGCTCAGCTCAGCTTTGCACCGATTGGTTCGCGCAGCTACGCCACTCTACCATTGGTTCGTGCAGTTCCCACTGACCAGCCAATAGCGTGTGAGTAAGCCTCAGCACTGTTATGGCTGTGCAGTAGCACTGCATTATTTTATAAAAGGCTTCAGTATTTCGGAGAAAAGGAGTTTTCCCCATAGCATAGAGCTACGCAATACTCGTTCCCTTATCTCAGGGAACTTCTCGGTTACGTATCTAACCCTCGTTCCCAGAGAAGGGAACGGAGACGTTACGTCGTGGCGACGAATGGGGTTTCACTTAGAAAGCCTCTCACCTTCGAGTATACAAAATGAGCCAATGGCCAATGAGCCAATACGACTGACCGTTCGAAAGGGAACCGTGCTTGCAGAGTGTGTGCATGAAATCTGTTCTCCATGATCCTCTTGTTCATTAAGATTGTCAGGGTCTGAATCGAGCTCAAATTGGTTTAAAATTTACGGCATCCTTATTCATATTTACACTAGAGAAGTTCTCGCAGGTATGGAGGGGCGGGACATTTCCCACAAACACACTAAGCATTGCCATACAAAAAACACAGTATTTCGGAAAGAAGGCTTCATCGAAATCATGAGAGAGGTGTTGTAATAATGTAAAATATGTGAAAAATAATGTTTTTTTGTGTTTTTTTTAACAATCAAGCATGGAAACATATTTTAGTACACTCCAAAAACAAAATCAAGACTTTGTAAAAGGGCATAATAGGACCCCTATAATAGGACATTTAATACATTCTTAAAATAAAAAAAGTTGTATCTGTTATTATTTAATGGACCTGAGTTAACATGAAATATGAACACCTGTATTTTTTACTAACTATTTCTTTCAAAGATTAATAAATACTGTAACATATGTATTGCTCAATTAATTTTTTATATAATGCACAAAGCGAGGTCTTTAAAGACATGGTTGGATGAGTCAGGTGACTGGCCCACATAATGCCCTGACCTCAACCCCATCCAACACCTTTGGGATGAACTGGAGATGTCGAGCCAATCCGGAAGAATATGATCAAATGAAAGGTTTGAGATCTCTAACTTTTGAGTGCAGAGTTTGATTTCTAAATCTTTGGGTGAATCTGAGCCCAGTTTGAGATATTGCTGATGCCTTCTGAGACTGCAGAGGAGGCATATGTATGTAATATTAATTTGATTAAATATCTTCTTTCTTGCTGTTCAGTTTAATGAGATCCATTATCATGCTCTTATGAATTTGGAGTCTGAATGAACTATACGAGTTACAAAGGGAAATAGTCACTTTCACAGACTAAGAGAAAATGAAGCAAGAGAGAGGATGACATTAGGGGAGATGAGGTTAGATGAAGATAGATAAAAGCTGCTGTAAATAAAAAAAAGAGAGAAATTCATGATATTCAGGATTTAATTAAAGCCAATGAAACAAGGGACTTAAGTTAACACAATAAGCCTGATTATGTAAACAGGATATAAAAGATTATCTTCCGTCCCTGAGGGTGCATATGGAGAGACTGTCCTCTCTTATAGCTTCAGTATTACATCCTCCAAAGAAACATTCAGAAATAAAGATTCCCTATCCTCACAAGCTGATTTATATGAATAATCTCTTCATTTAAACAGCTTTCTCTCAGTGAATGACTTTTCCAGCTGCTCTGAGAATACAATTAAAAAAGAGTCCTCACACTGACAGATTATTTACGGTCAAAACCTGATCATAGCCTGTCTCCAAAACACTAGGGGAGATTCACTAACAATGACTCACGTCCACTGATAGCGCTGTCAATTTGCTCATGCTGTCTGCATTGTTTTAGCTTCTTATTCACTTAAAAGATTATGTAAATCAGGTAATGACACTGATGCAAGGTTGTGAAGGATGCAGCAGACCACTGCGATGGCATACTTTACATCACTGCACCACAATGATCCAGGCATTTCAAATAGCTGAAAGTAAGCCAAACCATAAAAGTGCACTAAAACCATATTTGGAGGTCAAAAACAAATGTATCCCTTCTATCCCAGTCTCAGCAAAATCAATTTAGGAAATAAGTAGAGAGTAAGTCCAGATCGGATCATTCAAAGCACACACACACACACAAATACCTTGAACCAATTTAAAAACATATACTCTAAGGCAGTGGTTCTCAAACGTTTCACATAAGCACCATCTCAGAGAATATTTGGCTCTCCAAGTACCACCATAATGACCAAAATTAAAATACAGTAGTGTAGTAGGCCTAACTATTCAGCTATAGCTATGCACAGCTCAAAAACGAGGCAGTTTTATTTCTAATAAGAATATTTATTATGGTCAGCCCCTTTTTAAAAAGTGTAAAAACCCAGTTTGAACATTAACACTGAACTGTGCTGCTTACATACAGGTAAATAAAAAACTGAAATAAAGATTAAATGAAAATGTATTGTACTTAAAAGTTAAATAAATAAAAATTAAAAAAAAAATGTATAAAAAAAATATATACTTTACTTGATAAAAAAATATTAATTTGCAGCTGCAAGAGAAAGCCAAGACAGAAAGTGGACCTAATCAACCAAAAAGCCAGCTGAAAAGAAAAAATGATCGTGTGAGTTGAGCTATATGTGTGATGGGTGCCGCCTTGTTAGTTGGTGCCGCTGTTCAGAGAATCAGATCTGTTGGATTTACAACACGTGAATTCATCCACTTCTCCTGAAATACATGAAAGTAAGTGTCCGGTGAACTGGGAGAAGAATAGAGTAAACTTTGACAATGTGTATGAATAAAACATGTTGTCTAATTATAGTGGAAAGGATTATTATTGCCGCTTCCATACATCAGTGTGTAACTCTAAATGTATTGTTTTTTTATCACTTATGTGAATTTAAATGTTTGAAACCTAAAATAAACATTATGTGGATGAAAACACTGAATAGTTAATATAAACATATGACAAGTGCTGAGTGTGTCGGTCCGTCTCTGGCTCAGCGCCAGCCAACATGCGAAATAACATTTTAATTTAGCAGTTGATCGCTTGATGAACTGACCGTTCTAATCACACCGGTGTGATCGTACTTGCGAAATTCAGTGATTCCTCACTAGTGGTACGCATACCACACTTTGAGAATCAGTGCTTCACACACAACAATGATGTACTAATAACAGAAAAGTTTTTTCTTTGTGTTTTTCAAGTCCAGACGAAAACGTCGTCAAAACGATCCCCGTTCACTAATCCGTGAAAACGAATAAAAACACTGAATTATGCTGCCAGGCTAGTATGAAACTACTATGAAAAGAAATCCTACACGCCAATAGACTGAACACGTAATACTACGGAGCCCGGGAAGTCACCCTTTGTGAGAAAAAAACAAAGCAATCCGTGGCGATGGTTTTGCAATCCGTCCGCTCAGTTTATAAACCATACTAACAAATCTTGCCCACGGATTAATAAACCGTACCCACAAGTTTCTAATCCTCGCTCTCAGATTTGTAAACCGTGCCTTCAGTTTTTGCAATCTGTACCCACAAATTCATAAACAGTGCCCACGCTTTCGCAATCCGTTCCCATGGGTTTGTAAACTGGATTTGTGGCTCGCCCTCAATTTAGAAGAACACCATGAGGTACGTTGTTAACAAATCTTATTGTTTTATTGTGTATTAAGTGGAATACATAAAATTGTCTTAACTGCGTCTGCATGCTTAAAGTGATTCTAAATTGTAGCGGGTATGGGGTGGAAGATACGATTTAATATCAATGACTAGAAGATAACTACACATAAGCTACATAAATTCATCAACTAACCATTCAGAAATGTTGTCTACATGTTGTCACTTCTTCTTGAGTCTCTCCATCTTTCTGACTCCGGTTTGAACATAAAAGGCTAAACGTTTTTGAAATTTTCAGTGCATGTCTGTGTGAGGTAATCGAAGCTGCTAAGAACGAGCTGTTTTAGCTCCACCCTTTGTGCAGGGAGCAGCAGCTAATTTGCATTTAAATGGACAGACACAATAACGGTGTGTTTTTGCTCGCCCTCAAAAAGTGACAACTTTACATGCTATATAAAAATATCTGTGGGGTATTTTGAGCTAAAACTTCACATACACACTCTGGGGACATCAGAGATTCATTTTACATCGTGTGAAAAGAGCATTATACCACCCCTTTAACACTGCTCAGTGGTGATATGAGTCCACACTCAAAGTGTTATAAGTAACACTGAAGCAGTGTTGAAGTTAATGAGATAATAAAGTGATTAATTGAGTGATGATTGACCATTATTGAAGACACCTGATGTTAACAAGCAGAATCACTGAAGGAGAAAACTCACAAATTTTAAAACCTCACAAAATCTAAAGTAAAAAATGTAAGGGTCAAGAGCCAGACTAAAGCAAACACTGATCACCATAATGCTGACTTAAGATTTGTGATTTTCTCCTTCAGTGATTCTGCTTGTTAACATCAGGTGTCTTCAATAATGCTCAATCATCCCTCAATTAATAACTTAATTATCTAATTAACTTTAACACTGCTTCAGTATACTCATATAAACACTGAGCAGTGTAAATTTAACACTGGGGATTTTACTGTGTGTTTTTCTCTGTTGTTAATGTCGTTGTATATATATATATATATATATATATATATATATATATATATATATATATATATATATATGTTTGCTGCCTACAGATCCACCTCTCCTTCTCCATGCCTGGCCAGCACTGTAAAATTTACTTAATGTAGATGAATATAATAAATATTTTACTTTAGCAGGTGATTCTAGCTTTAGGCTTTAAAAACCAAAGAAAACCTATTTAATTTCTCAATCTGCTGAGAGCATAAAATGAAAATACATGTTCATAGAATCTGACCAAACAGCATAAAGCACTAAATAAACATCTTCTTGTTTGCTCTGAATCTCCTTCCACCCATGTCTACTTCCTTGTGAAATTTGGTCAATTACAGCAAAACAAACCCCATTTACCATTTCCTCCGTCCATTTATAGATTATATGAGCACATGACCTCATGAAATACTCATAGAAATATTTGACAAGCCAATGGCCTTATCAGCTGCACACTTGAAGAGTCTGGGGATTAAATGGATTAAAAGTGTAGCATGTGTAATTAACCTGCTCATCTCCTCAATGTCTGAGACCAATAAATGGGAACACCATTGTAAAGAAGCAATATACTGCACAGATAGTCTGTAAAACCTCAATTAGTGGAGTTTACTAAGGGAAACAATACTGTTACTATTGCTCAAATTCACTGTTGCAATCTTAAAACCCTTAGCAGTAGTATTAAACTTCAATCTGTATTTGCAAGAGAGGTGTGCAATTACTTTTCTAAGCAATTAGACTTCATGATAAAACAGCTTAATGAATTGACTGTATTCATTAAGCTGTTTTATCATGAAGTCTAATTGCTTAGAAAAGTAATTTTTCTTTAGATTTTAGACACTTGAGATTAGGGTCCAATTCTCACTATTAACCAACTATTAACTACAACTTTTGCCTCAATAAACTCCTAATTACTGCTTATTAATAGTTCCGCATCCACCTTCAAACACCCAGAATATCCTTACTGCTGAAAACCCCTCATAAAAACTTAGCAACCGCATAGCAATGCATTGTGGCGTACACTGATTACATCACTTACCCACAGTGGATCCAAAAATCCACTGTCATTTGGATTTTTTATTCCGCCCAAGCCATTGTCCGTGCTATGGCCAGCCTAGTGGTACTGGAGTGCCATTTGTGGCTTAATCTCAATCTCAACCCATTTCCGAAGCATCAAGGGCCTCTCCCCAAACTAGGATGGAGGAGAAAAGTGTTAAGTCCTGCCGAGGCCCGACCACCCTCAAAGCGTGCCCGTCTCCTAGCCCCCACTTCAGTTCAGGGCGCTGGAACAACGATGTGTTTGTTGCCGGTTCTGGGCCTGCCCTACCAGTTTGCGCACCAAAACCCCTTCTCGCTGTAATGGCGAACCAAATAAAAAATTTACATTCTCACGAAAAGAGCATTTCTCCTCCTCTCAAAGCTGTAACAAGTGCTGTTCTCCCACCTCAGTGCAAGACACAGCCTGTAATACTTTTTGGGGGATTTTGGGAATAGTACAACGAGGTTACTCGCTCCAATTTGCTCGAAGACCACCCCGCTTCAGGGGTGTGGTTCAGACAGTGGTCTCAGACAACAGTGCTCATGTCCTTGGTTCAGTCTCTGCTAGAAAAAGGCAGCGTGGAGATAGTTCTCACGGCCCCCCATGAAGGATGACGGCCTTAGGCCCAATTGCGCCCTAATGGGACGGCCCTTCAGAATGTTAGCTATCAAACAAATCCTTGTGCAAATTTGCCCCAGGGACTGGTTTATATCCAGATATCCAGATAGCCCCCCATCACAGTCAGTTCTTAAGATTCGCGTTCAAGGTTTTTTTTTCCGTACTTTTACGAAGTACACTTTTACGAAGTGCTCTCTCCCCTCTGAGAAATACGGTAATCTGCATACTCAACTATCTCAACGATAGGCTGCTTATAGCCCAATCGGAGCGGGAGCAATGTGCCCAAAGATTCCAGCTCCTCAACCATCTGGAGAACCAGGACTTCAGGGTCACCACTGGCAAGAGCTCACTGCTCCCCAGCCAACAAATTTCATTCTCTTCGACTGAGACAAAATGAAGGCTTGGCTCTTACAAGAGTGTGCCTTGAAAATCAGAAGCATGGCAACCGGTAACTTCCTCAGTCATTCCCCAAGGCCTGCTCCACATGCGACCATTCCAGCTCTGTATGAAAGGCCTTATCCCACCCTATGCATGGTGCACAGGCCAGCACAGTCTCAAGGTGACCCACGGTTGCGTCAGAGCCTTAGTCCCTTAGAAATCACCCCGCTTTTACCAAAACATTCCAGGAGGAAAGTGGAGAATCCCACTGTTGAATATACTTCTCGAAGGAAATGGATGTGCTGGCCCTGAAATGGCCTTATCTGTGCCTTTATGCATTCCCTCCTGTAGCCCTGCTTCCACAGGTCATCAGTCAGATTTGGGAAGAAGCATGTGCAGTTCTTCTGGTTCCCAGAATTAGTCCAGCTACTGTCAGCTGCTCCGTGGCCCACACCTTCTCTCCCAGGCAGGAGGGACGATCCGGCACCTTCAACTGGAGTTGTGGAACCTGTGTGTGTGGCCCTTCTACAGGAAGCATCAGGCCTTCCCCAAAACGCCATGAGAACGATCTCAAAGGCGAGGGCCCCTTCCACAAGGCGCCTCTACGCCCAGAAATTTTCTATTTTCTCAAGCTGGTGCTTGGCTTGGAAACTAGGCCCCACTAAATGCGGTACCGTGTCAGTTCAGTTTCTGCAGGAGATGCTGGACAGTGGCCGTGGTACAGTGGAATCTCTATTGCAAATCAGAGATGGGGACTCGAGTTTGAGACTCGGACTCGAGTGCGACTTAAGTCGCACACAGCGTGACTTCAGACTCGACTTGAGACTCGTCCTCGAAAGACTTCAGACTCGACTCGGACTCGAGCTGCGGGACTCGTGAACAATGTTTATTATTAGGAAACGTCTGACGAGCTCGCTGTTATTCCCCTCCCTCCGTTACCTATAACCCTTCTACGTAACTGCGGCGCGCGGCCACACATGAGAGGACAACAAACATTTCGACTGCACCGGCCGCTGGCTGCTGTGCCATTCATCGTAAGCTTTGGGTTTAAAAACTTCAACAGAACTGCCAACTGTCACGCATTCACCGTGAGACTCACGCGATTGACACTTTTCACACGCTCTCACACGACACACATCCATTTTCTCACGCACAGAAAAATCGCGAAGCAAAGAGGACACGGAGACCGACAGACTAGACAGAGCAGGTACTTATGATATAAAAAAAAAATCTCAGCTCTCAAATTCTGTCAATTCTATTACGAAATTCAAACAATAAATACCGTTTTGGCGCTTGTAAATGTGACGTGACAGATCCAAGATCCCTAACGGCACGTGAACCGACCCTTTCTATTAGCTAATAGTAAATAAACACGACGCTGTTGAAAGACACAGTACAACTTACCAAAATGTATATTCCACATACATGATATCGATCAATCAGTGTTTTTTCAGTGTTTTTCATCCACGGAAAGGGGTCAATAAAAGTATATTTTTATAATAGTATATTTCACATCATTTGGTTCGTTGCAATAGTGTTTTGCATTTAGCTACAATGTGATGTTTTGCAGTTTTGCACTAAATAGGAATATGTCAATGTTAGTACTGTAAGTGTAAGGTATAACATTTTTATATATTTGGTCTTATAGCCCCACAGAGCCAGCACAATAGGAGCCAAGGCCTTTCATTATAATTCAGCGACAGACAAGGGAGTCCTTTTTCTTCAGAACTAAATTTTTGGTCTGTACTGTATGTTCATGCTACAAGGCAAAATACAGATATTAACTTAAAAGTAAAGCATTCTTTGTGTTTTTGTCATGTTGCAATAGCCTGTTTACATTGAGTATATACCAAAATCAAAGCTGATACTGTAATAAATAAAGGAGTCATAATAACATATTACATGCTTTGAATTCCTTATAGCTATGCAGTGTTCTAAGTAGCCTGGATGGGTCGCTGTACGTGATGCAACACTTATTATAACCACAATAGACTTGAGACTTGACTTGGACTCTAGCTCAAAGACTTGAGACTTGACTTGGACTCTAGCTCAGAGACTTGAGACTTGACTTGGACTCTAGCTCAAAGACTTGAGACTTGACTTGGACTCTAGCTCAGAGACTTGTGAGCATCTCTGTTGCAAATATCTGTGGCGGTGGGCTGGCCCTCGCCGTCTACTTTCATCAGATTTTACAACCTGGACATCCCTGCTCTTCAAGCACGGGTGTTATCAGTCTAATTGCTTAGTCAGGTTCCGACTCAACCCAATGCTAATAGAGCACCTGCAAACATTAATAAGGAAATCTGTAAACATCTGGAGCTAACACGTCTAATTTACATCCACACCTTCAAGTGCACAACAAGAAATGGGCCAAAATGAGACCCACAAAAAAAATAAAAATAAAATAAAATAAAATATATATATATATATATATATATATATATATTACAGCATGGAGTATGCCGTGCCTCCAAGCTGTCTTATTCGTTTTATTAATAAACATTCTATGGTATTATAAGCAAGTTTATATTCATTACTTATTTATTTGGTTCCACAGTGTTTTGCTGATTTTCAGTGTTTTATTTAAACTTTGCGTAAGTTATTTGTTAATTTATATTCAGCCTATAGCTCTCATGGGTCAGGGTGTTTCACCGGTTCTTCTCTGTTGTTTTTTTATGGTCCTGTCATTTTCTGCAGCCCGTGATTTGAGCAATTAGCGTTGCCTTGCAGCACTGTGTGCACAATCATGAGCTGATCTCCCAGACCTGTCGCTCGTTCCCTTTATCCTATATATACCCAGCTGTGTCTACTCTTTGTTGTCAGGTGATCACTATTCATGTTGTGTGGATGTTTCATGTTCTGTGCCCTCATTCATGTGTGTTTGCTTCAGTTGCGTACCTGCTTGTGATTGTGCTCAGGAACCAAAGACAAGGAGTTTGTAGCTAGACAGTCTCACTTGCTGGACATTCAGTTGGTTGCCCTGTGTCGTTTCCTCTCGGTGGTGTCCTCTAATTGTGTCCGCTGATGTGTGTGAGGAGTACATGGGAGAGACAACTATGTGTCACATGGACTGTTTCAAATTATTCCTAAAGTTTTCTAATAAACTTTTGTCACAATTTGTCACTGCAATTGAGTCCTCCATTTATTCCTGACAACAGCGTGGTGTAGGCCGTGCTTATTCGCTTTGTTAATAAAGCCGTCTTATTTTTTTTTTGTTAATAAAAGTTCTATGTTAAATATATTGGGTTTTATCAATGTACTGTTTTGTTGTTGTATTTTTCATGAAGAATAATAATGAACCCACCATTCAAGCAATTCATTCAAGCCACCCCCGAATTGCCGCTAATTAAAAGTAAACTGAACCAACGTCCCAATGTCAACGCAATCAAACAATAAAGACCAAACGTCATGTTCAGTTTGCAATCTTTTTCGTTTTCATTTAGCTTCCCCATGCTGGTGAAATGGTGGTGTTGTGTGACGTTGTTCCATGGAGGCGTGTTAAGGGTGTGTTTTAGGGTAGTGCTGCGGGGGCTACTGGCCCAACAGAGGAAACGCAGCTCGATTTTGTCCTCATGGCACGTTGTTAGCTTGCACTGGTCCGACAGTGGAAAAGCGGCTAATCAGAGCTCAAGAGATGGTTGCCGGTGGCTTTATTTAGTCACTCATTTACAATGTAAAGCCATGTGCACAGAGGAAAACACAATATCAGTATGCACACCTGACTAACCCGGAAAAAAATACACTGAATTTAGCGTGGAAACACTTTTGACAGCTTACATGTTTGGAACCATCCGCAAGACTTCTCATCCACATAAAATACATTTGAATGTGCTTCTCTTTCAATTTTATTGTATAAAAGAAGCATGAAACATATTAGTAGGCTAAATCTTTGTGTGTTTTACATACGAAAAAGTCATATGTTTGGGTTTCAAACAATACTATTGGTCAGCTTTCACATTTAAAATTATACTGTGTGTATATATATATATATATATATATATATATATATATATATATATATATATGTAAAATGAATATGTGATGGTGTAATTGATGTGTAATAGATAATGAGCAAACATTGTTCTTATGGCATGTTGAATGACCTGCAAACCTATAAATAGAGTATCTATATTACTGACTTCACTTTAGGTTATGTATTGATGTGAAGGGAATTAAAATTCTGTGGAAAAGAGAAGTTCTTTGGAAACAACTCTCATTACTCATAATTATAGTTTCATTCAAGATCTGTCAACGCAATTAACGTGTCCTCAGAGACATTTTAAATGTCTCGCTCTAATCCCGAGTCCAATTCATTCAGTTTAATTCTCAGACAGCCGCGTACAGTGCTGTGATCTCATGTCCATCACACTATACTAATGATGGTGGACGGTTTCCTCACACACTGCCTGATTCATCTCTATCGAGGATCATCTAGGTCAAGACTGGGAAGAAGATGTAAGGAACAACAGAAAGGGCTGACACTCAGAAAGTTAGGGGAGAGATGTTTGATGTACAATCAATCTTGACATCCAAGCAGGATCAGAGCATTGTTGCACTCTGGGCAAATGTCAGTTATCTATTCCTGTCAAGCGCTACCTTACTGTGGAGTCAAACGGCTGCTCTCTGCTTGCAGTGTGTTGGTGTTCTGCCAGGCCAGTGTTTGTGTTGCTCTTTGTCCTGTGAATCTGCAGCTATAATGCCATGGGCCAACATCCGAGCACATGAATACATCACCAGATCACCAGAGAAAAAGCTGTTTGAAAACAATAATGAAGACAACATGAAACACTATTTGCAACCCATTTTGTCTTCTGTAATATCACGGAATGAAAAGAATAGGCCTTGGCGATGTCAGTCAATCATTTGATGACCTGATGATTGTTCACAATTAGACCAGAAACATATTAAAAGGGTCCTGCTATGTTGAGTGATATTTTGATATTTCACAGAGCCGATCAGCCCTATACGCACACTACGCAAAGTGCGTAGGGCCCCGCAAATTACTCAAGGCCCCGCCTCCCCCTCGTGTCAAAGCGCGTCAATCAATGTTTACAATATCGATGAGAAAATGAAGTGGAACTATCCTTCTGGTCACGAAAAGAGAGAGAAAAAAACACCATAAGAGTTCATTGCAGGAACAGTTATCAGGCAGACTTGTGACTCTCCTCTCAAAGTTTGATGTCAGCAAAGAACAGTAGGCTAAAGTTAAGTTGATGTGAGTTGATTTATTATGTTTAATAAACGACAAAGGACAACGGTGTTTGTTTATAAACTGCAGCTCGGAAAAGATAACCGCGTCGCGCGTTAACATGCGATCATATCATATGCACGTGCATGAAATGAAACGCGCACAATTTCCAGCAGAAACATCTGTTGTGAGTTGGGACCAGTACAATACGGGCGTGATGGCACTCCTCATTATAGTTTTAAAACAAGACGATGATTATCTAGTCGCTCAGTCAAGGTTTAGTTACAACTCTGCCCAAATGCAATATGGAAAGCAATGTATTGACATTGACTATTGATAGGCTCCATTGAATTTAAAATGTTGATTGGCTGGAGATTCTGGTCAATATGGATGCACATCCCTCAGTAAATAATAACCATCAAGAGTATCAAGAATTACTTTTATCATTTAAAACACAGTGACATGCTATGGCGCCATTTTAGCTTTTATTCATTCACAGGATAATTATGCATTTTTGATATCAATAATTAAATTTATATTATTTAAAATGTGAAATCTTGATATTAAGAATGAACTTTTTACTTGTAACAATGTCTTCTGATATCAGGAATTACATTTTCACTACAACTAGTTAAAGGAGGGATTGTAGTGGGAACACTGGGGTGTCAGGTGTGACTGTGTGGCAATGGCAAATAGTTCATGGCTCACGGGTCAGGTATGAGGGCCCCTAAACAGAATTTTGCTTAGGGCCCCAGGGAGGTCAGGATCGGCTCTGATATTTCAACAGACTAGATTTCACCCTACTATAAAAACATTCGGCACGTTTAAGAATTCAAAATCGACTCCCTCAGTAAAAAAAAAGAAAATAAATAAAACAAATAAAATCATGCTTTGCATCATATTGTTATTTGAGTTGTGCTTCTGTATTGGCTTCAGATGTGCAAGATTCACACAATTTGTGACATTCAGCTTTCAATGAATGCATGGACTGAGTTACATGGTTGTTACTATTAGAAAGAAGTTGCTGTGTTATCAGAACTGCGGTTTCAGAAGTGCTAATGCCAAGCATTTGAAGCCATTTTTAGTCACACGTCACCAGTACAGAGGTCTTCAATCCTGTTCCTGGAGACCCATTGCCCTGTAAATCAGCTGCTTCAGGTGTGTTTGATTAGGGTTGGAACTAAACTCTGCAGGACAGTCGGTTTCCAGGAGCAGGGTTGAAGACCTCTGCACTAGTAAATATCATGTTTAACCTATGCGTTTCTAGGGGGAGCACTAATAATCTCTCTATTGAACCAACTCTCTCTTCATTTGTCTGTTGAAAGGGTACGTTTATTCCTTCCAGAGGAGGAGATTGCAGTTTGGCATTTCTCCATCCCAGTGCTGTGATTGGCTGCTGGCATAAGAGGGGACACACACAGTGTGGTCCACCCTTCTTTCTGCTGTGGAAATCATTTGCATAATCTAAAGCACACAGTTAGTACAGTTTATTTATAGACACACCAAGCCGACGTCAAAGAACTAGTGGCGACGAAAGATGACTGTGTCGTTGTTGCCTCTCGTCGGCTGCGTTTTGGCCAAAAATCTGCACTTGAACACACCAAAAGGACTAAATGCGATTGTCAACTAGCCCATGCGTTCTGCACCTGCGTGTAAGTAAATATCTGTCTATATCAGCAGATATCAATAGTCTATTTTCGTCATTCAAAAAGGGAAACTAGGACTGCAGATATAAAAACCGTTAAAAAAAAAGCAGCACTTGCTTACCATTTTGAATATCAATCACGCTGATCACTTATTATAAGTTATTATGAAATATTTATGAATTCGAATTCGACGTCAAATTAGAAAGGTCTTCTGTCTGTACCGTCTTGACTACTTTGCTCGCTTTCATCGCTTTCACTTTTAGGGGCTGTTTACTCGACACCGTTTTCAAGTAAAAACTTGACACTTTTTTTGCATTTTGGGTGTTCATTTACACGACAACAGCGTTTTGGGGGCCTGAAAACGCAAACTTTTGAAAACGGGTTTCAAAGTGGAAGTAAAAAAAAAAAAAAGGTCTCCGTGTAAACAACAAAAAGGCGAATCCCTGAAGACGATGACTTCATGCGTATTACATGTTCAGTCTATAGTGTTTCATCGCCATCTAATGGCCTGGCAGCAGAATACACAGTTTTAAGTTGTTTCCTGAGCCGTGTGAATGGGGATCGTTTTGACAATGATGTCACCTTTACGGGGAAAACTCAAAGGGAAAACTTCTCCATTTTAAGCATATAGTTGTCATGTAAACATACCCTTATTCTCCTGCACCGACCCGTTCGCTGAGCAGAAGAGCCAATCAGAGTTCTCTCTTTTACCAATAGCCCAACACCAATTCAACATGCTGAATCTGCCCCCAAAAAACAGAATTTGGCACAACACCTGTCTTAAAGTGTTATCAATACATTTCTCACTTTCTAAACCACCACCAAACATGAAGGGAAAAGATTGAACTGTCATGCATGCATTCATTTGTACATTAACAGCTAAAATTGTGTAAGATGCACTACAAATAGCTGTCACTGAGAATACTTATTTTAAGTTGTGTCGAAGTTAGTGACCTTTGTTTATTTGTTTCAGTCACTGCTGCTGCATCCAAATGGTCCTAAAGAATTTGTATGGTGGTTCAGGCCTAAACCTTAGAAATTAGTCTCATTAAGGGTGAAGGGCAGATACTGCCTCTGGGCCAATGAGAAGTTGTGGACTTCCAGGGTTTGGTACTAGGGGTCTTCATCTTGCCCTCTAAGAGGTGTATGGCAGTTGTCCTAGCATCTTTATCTGATGCAATTGGATATTTGTTTGTGCTAGTCCACCAAGATCCAATGAAATATAGCAAATCTTTCTCTACTGTTTTAGTCAGAAAAGGGCCCTGCCATAAAACTGGGCCCTGGAAAGTCCTTTTCACTACAGTAGGATACCTTTTGATCTGGATTTGTTTGCTTCAGTTCTAACATGACTAATCATCTTCTTCTTTGTAGACTTCAGTGTGTGTGTGTGTGTGTAAGAGACAGACAGGGTCAAAGTGAGATTTACTTGTCAGCTGTGCCAAAAGCCGGTCCTTGAGCTCTTCACTTTGCGCACAAGTGTCTGTTTGAGACGCTGTTAAAGCTGCTTTGGGAAGACTTCTCTGAAACTCTTACTGACTGAAAGCAAATCGTTAGAAAATAAACCCTGTTAAACTGTCTTGTTAGGGCAATTTATGGATGTTAGAAGTAATCTACTGTTCAAACACAATACTGACCTCCATTACTGTAATTAACACATCAACTGACACCAGCACATATTAACGTTAACATTTTGTCTATATGCACAAATTATCCCTTGGAATTTCCAGCTGAACCTTGCACAGAGTGAAGGCTGCTTTCAAGCTAGTCCTGCGCTTGGGGGGCGAACCCATTACAGCACACTGATGTGGAGTTTCGAGTAACAAGACTGTTGTGGAGTTTAGGAACAAAGCTGTGCTATTGCGCTGAACTCAGCAGAAAACTCTGTAAAAATGCAATATTTATCAACACAATCTTCTGCAATATTAGCTTTTATGAAGCAACATAAATCCACCCTTACAAAATAATAAGTATTAAGTTCATCTTAAGTATACTTAAGTAAAGTAAACTTTATGTAGTAAGTATACTAATATCAATGTAGAAGTATACTTGTAAGTATACTGTTTCTACTTGGGACTAAATTGGCCCACTTTTTAGTATACTTTAAGTGTAACAGTAGTAAACTTTAAATACAAAAGTAGTTTACAAGTTTGTACTGCAACTATGTGACCTTTTAGGTATACTGATACCCAGCCAGCACACCCATGTGGGGCCCAGACTGGTTTGACCTGGGCTATCTAACTGGGGCCCAGAAAGTTTTGTCTGCAGTTTCCATACAGAGCCCACATGGGTTAGCCCAGATGACATAAACACCAGAGTATTAAACATAACAATGAATCAGTGTTGGAGTTAATGAGATAATTAAGTGATAACAAGCATAATCACTGGAGAACAGAAACTACAACTGACTTCCAGCCACAGCCTAATATAAAATCAATTGAATATGATAGACATCAAATCTCTCGAGATCTTGGCAGAGGATGATTAAACCACTTAAACAACTCCACCTTCACCTATTACTAACCAGATAGACTTTATTTCTATCATACGTCTACAAAAGTTCTTATTGAGAATTTAAAGAGGCTTTATGTTGATGTTTTATTGAAAATAATAGTTTGATTTAAAGTCACCATTATGTAAAACAGTTTTTGCTTTAGTTGGGCAGTTTGGCTCTTGACTTTTAAATGTTAGTTTTTACCTGGCTGTTTGTTATGGCAAGAACAGCAAGAGGAAACATGATGATGTTGGTTGCTTGATGATAAGAATATAATCATCTTGGTGTGGCTTAATTCACTGATCTTATGTCTTAGTTTTATATGGGTCATATATGTTATTAATTTCAATTCAATATTCTTGTTGTGATTCGACAGTAAGAATTCCTGTGTGTTTTACACACACAGAGACATTAAGAATTAGCATATGAATCTCAACAGTGCTTTCATGCCACAATGCATTTTGGGAGCCATGAGTTTTGTATGATGCACACAGAATGCATTCCAGCCTGTAGTATGTCACCGTTGTTGAGATTCATACACTGAATCTTAATGTCTCTGTGTGTGTCTAAAGCTATTTTTTTTTTTACTTTTTTTTAATTCAGTTTATCTGATTAAACCACTGCTGGATCTCATGCTGTAGAGTCACAGGGTTACTATAATCAATGATTTTCAAGAGATCAGCAAATAAGGCCACGACATGATGATCACATCGGTATCAAAAAGTAGCCAACATCATCTGACCACATTTCAACATGCTCTGATCTCTTTCTGTTCTTGCCATTATAAACACAGTTACAGTAGCCAGGGGAAACTAATGTTCAAGGGTCAAGAGCCCAACTAAAACACACACTGATCAGCATAATGGTGACTTCAAACTCAGATTCAGAACGATGGTCAAAGCACACATGGAGTCCATCAACACCCCAGAAGCTTCACAGTCGTTTCCTCTTCATGGGTTCAACATTTCATTCGATAACATTAGGCAGTTTTGATTTACAGTTTAGCCTATGCTGTTTAATGTTTGATGATCGCATTATTTTACATTTGCGTAAGCAATCTTCTATCACTTGTTTCTGCTTCTTCTTCATTCAGTCAGTGGAGGGGAAAGAGTAAAGTAGATTTTAAGTAAATTCTTCTGTACACTACTAGTGGACAAGCCTACACAAAAATGCAGATCCTCAGTATTATAGGAACATATCTGTTTTCTTTATATATCAATAAAAAGTATTTAATAGACTACTCAAACAAAAGAGTAAACACAACTATAAGCCGAGTGTACTTAGAATACTTAATTTAAGTATCTCTCACTCAAAAGATTGAGTACATGTAAGGCCAAATATACGTAGACCTTTCTGTCAGTATAAGTCAAGTATACTTAAGTGGAACTTTAAGTATATTTCGGAGAAGTTTGTCAGGGTCCTGCCCTGACAGTCTTGCCTGTTTTGTCTTTGTCTGTTTCTTTGCTTGTCTTGTGCTTGAGCAGGGTATTCCAGAAAGCAAGGTTATCTTACCGTCAAACATATCCTGAATTCTCGGATAATTTGAATAGCTATTCAACTAATGTTTATTGTATTGTAATACTGTAGATAGATAGATAGATAGATTAGATAAAATAATGTGTGTGCGTGTGTGTGCAATCTGTCACACCTATAAATGTATTTCTATAATAAAAAAATTATAAAAAAAATGGTAATGGTAAAAAAATGGTAATTAATCTACAAATAGTAGAACCAAAAGTGTAACAATAACTGTTCAAACATTACCTTGTTTTAATAGTGCTATAACTATGATTGTGCACAGTCTGGTCTAGGGCACGCATGCGCTGAACACCTCTGAAGTAAACTAACCCTGGAACAGATGCTGCTCCAGAGCAGGTTGTGTTCAGAGAGTGAGTTGCTAAATCTACTTGCATATCCTTGAAGGTTAACTCAGTTTTTGGAACCGAAAGTTGTCCGCTTACTTACCCTTAAACTTACCCAGGAATGTCTCATAACCTGCTTTCTGGAATACCCCCCAGATGTCCCTGTCTTTGTTTATGTTGGCCATGTGCTCCTCTCGTCCTGCCTCCTTATTTCCCATTACCACGTCCCCTTGTTTAGTCATTGTCTAGTTCTCGATTGCCTCATTATGTTCACCTGTTCCTTGTATGCTCTTCTCCCTTTAGTTTATATTGTGCTCCTTCTCCCCTTTGCTGGATTGTTGTCTTCATTGTGTGTGAGCGTTTCTTGCTTGTCTACAGGTCTTGTCAGTCACATGTAGTTTTCCCTGTCACTTCTAGTTCTCTTACGAGAGGTTCTCTCGTATTGCGTAAGTAGCTTACGCTGCGGGAAAGTCATCTTTTCTCGAGATCTGAAGCCAAAAAATGATCCTTAATTTTTATAATTTTGTCAACGCAGTGCAGCAGCACGCAGACCTAGGGCAGGCTTACTAGCGTGCCCATTGGCTGCCCTGCGGCAACTGCAGCAGCCTATCGCTGAGCCTTAGACGTGACATCATGTCCAATGAGCGCGCTTGGCGCGCCTCATGCGTCACAGCCCGCGAAAGAGGGGGTGTGGCTTAGCGTATACAAGCGAGGCTCAGAGGCTGCTTCACTGATTTCTGTCTCTTCAGCGACGCTCTCCGCATCGCTGGACTCTGAGTAAGCCGCCGCCGTTGAAACAAGCGACCAGCACGCCGAGGATATCAGCCTGAGGAAGCCGGCCGTCTTCGCTGCCTTCAGCCTTCCCTGCCTGCTCCGCTATCCGGCAGATTATATCCTTCTTTGCTCTGTGTTGTGTGTGTTTGTGTGTTCGCCCCGCGACACACTGCATCTAAAAGAGCGCGAGGCGTTGTTGCAAATACCTCGCTCCTCCTGTGGCTCGTGCAGAGTCCCGCTCAGCGACAGCGACCGCCATGTGATCTGCGCTCTCTGCCTGGGCCTCGACCACGCAGCCCTCGCCCTTACTTCGGGCGGCTGCGAACTCTCCGAGGAGATGCCGATGTCGACCCTGCGGGCTCGACTCTTGTTTGACCCTCCTCCTGCCTCTCCGTCTGCCTCCACCGCGCCGGGTAAAGAAGAAACGCCGCGCTCAGAGGCCTCCGGAGCCGGATGCAGTAGCTGAGCGCTCGCCGGAGCCCCTCCCGCGAGCCTCGCTATCTCCTTCTACCCCCCACCTCCCGACGCGCCGCTGAGGACATTCCAGCGAATCCTGGGGCATATGGCCTCAGCTGCAGCAGTGCTTCAGCTGGGCTTACTGCGCATGCGCCCGCTTCAACGCTGGCTGAAAGCGCGCGTGCCTCACCGAGCCTGGGCGGCCAGCGACTCGCGAGTCAAGGTGAATCAAGGCCGCATTTCAGCCCTACAGCCCTGGCTGGCAGCCGAATGGTATCACACGGGTATCAGGCGCTCGGAGCAGCTTTTCGTTTCGTTTGGTGGGCGCACCAAAGGTCTCACCGCCTCGAAACACAGCCTGTCCAGATGGATAGTGGACGCTATCGCAGCTGCTTATGCGTCTAAAAACCTGCAGTGCCCTCTGGGCAGCAGGGCTCACTCCACCAGAGGCATGGCCTCTTCGTGGGCTTGGTCCAGCGTAATTTCCATTCATGACATTTGTACGGCGGCGGGCTGGGCCTCCCCCTCGACATTTGTTAGGTTTTACAACCTGGAAGTTCCTGCCTTGCAGGCGAAAGTTTTATCAGTCTAAGTCACGCGTAGGCCAGCCCACTGTCAGCCCACGGCTACTGCGGTTGATTTAGCTCTCCTGGTTGAGCTGCATTATACAAGGGTTTATCAGCTCAGACCGGCCATGCCGCTCTGAGCGCCCTAGTGTGTGCTTATGTACTGCGCTAGCCATTCTATTGGCCGCCTGGTTCCCACTCATCGTGTTTCCCGGACTTCCCCTGGGACTCATTTAGTGGATGCTGGGCGCGCACGGCGTTGACAAGGGAGTTCCCGCAGGCTGTGACGTCACTGGACTCATTGGACGTGACGTCACGTCTAAGGCTCAGCGATAGGCTGCTGCAGTTGCCGCAGGGCAGCCAATGGGCACGCTAATAAGCCTGCCCTAGGTCTGCGTGCTGCTGCACTGCGTTGACAAAATTATAAAAATTAAGGATCATTTTTTGGCTTCAGATCTCGAGAAAAGATTACTTTCCCGCAGCGTAAGCTACTTACGCAATACTCGTTCCCTCTTCTAGAGAAAACAGAGGTTACGTTAAGTAACCGATTACGTTTTGTACTTATTTCATTTTGGTTTTTTTTCTTTTATTATTCTAGTCAAGTTCCAGTCTTTATTTTGCTCTAGTTATCTGATGCCTTATTTTTGGTTTCTCTCAAGATTTTAATTTTATTGCCAACTAATCTTTTATTTATTTTCTCTCTAGGTCACTGCAAGGTTGTAGTATAGTTGTTTCTTATTGTTTGCTAGTTCAAACATTCTAGAATTTTATTCCTTTTATTTATTTATTTTTCTTTGCTAGCTCCAGTATTTTTCTGTTCCCACCTCACCTTTCTTACGCTGTGCCTTTTGTTGCTAATAAATATCACCCCCCGCTATTTCTGCATCTGGGTCCTCCCTCTCAAAATCCTGACACATGAAGTATATTTCTGAGAAGTATATAAAAAGTAGACTGAAAGTATCTTCAAATTTGTTCAAAAATATTTCATTGCAAAATGAATTATCAGCATAACGATTTGAGTGAAAGTTGACTTGTATTTTATTTATTTTTTTCGTTGTAAAGATTTTTCCGTTTTCAACTTCCAAGAGGCTGTTGGAGTGACATTTGCGGATTGCTTTGCTAGACACAGAGCATCAATCTACTGCCTGCCTTCATGAGCACAGGATGATGAATTACCCAGGGAAAACCTCTGATCCCTTGTTAGCTTTGGGGTTGGAAAGGCTGTCTGCTACTATAAGATGGGAAAAGTCTTACAGAAGAAGCACTTTGACAGATGTAAGACTTAAGGACCCTGAATAAATTTCAGTGATAATAGTTTTGGTAACACTTTAAATAAAGGTCATATCATTAATAAGTAACTATGCAGGACATAATGCAGGACTAATGAGTAGTAATACAACACCACAACTACTATTAACTAATATGGAAACAAGCTTAACTAATCAGTAAGTAATTTCAAATTTAAGAGATGGTTCCTTATTAGGTAATCAATAATTACTTAATAAGATTAGCCTCATTAATACAAAGTAACTAACTGACAAATTATAAAGAACATTATCGTGTGTCTGAGACAGAATTAGTCATTTTTACACTGAATATGGTCATACAATGCATCACTAATTACTATAGTGTTATCTAGTCTCTATGCAGGAACTACTAGTGATCTGGACCATTATTTTGATGTGAGAAACATCTTTTTCGCTTGAAAATAATGGTTCAGATCACTAGTGGTTCCTTCATAGTGACTAAAGCCTGGTTCACACGGCAGGATAATTAGGCCAATATTAGCCCCGATTCACTCCTTCCGACAATCTTAAGGATGCTCCGATTATCGTAAAATAATCTGATCAGATATTCCTGCCGTGTGTGGTGTGTTAAGACTGCTCTCGTCTGCTCGGAAGGACGTCGGGACCGCTCCGATCTCAAATCGGGGATATCCAACATGTTGGATTTATTTGGCCCGATTTCTTCTCGTGTGTGGTGTCCCCCGAGCACGCAGCCTGTGGACTGTGGAGTGTAGCCAATCAGAAAGCAAGGTGACGAGGCGGCGAGGAAGCACCGGGAAACATAATCAAAACAGTCGGCGGCATCGCGCACCAGAAAGTCCGGTGGACGTCGGAGATCATCGCCTTTTCTTTTGATAACGTTTTTTTCCGGTTAAAAACAAACTACAAACTATTGCCACTGCATCCTCTTCGTCCGCCATGATTCTTTACTCTGAAGTCACGTTTGATCTCGAGGTATTTTGCAAGATTTCCCGTCTGACCTGAGAATGCTCGGGAGTCAAATCGGTTCGTGTGTGATGTGTTGATTTTGCCGTGTGGCTGCGCACCACACACTGTACGACCAAAACTGTTAGACCCGTGATTTTTTTTATCCCCGTGTGTGGGGTCTCTCAGGTTTGGAAAATCGGCCGACAATTTTAAAATCGTCCCGTGTGAACCAGGCTTAAGTAACACTTGAGTCTTGAGTAATTAGTGATGCACTTTAAGACCACGTTGAGAGTAAAAATAAAAGACAATTGCAATTTATCTTTATATTTTGTCATAATTACCTGTTAGTTCTTAATGATGCCAATCTCATTTAGTAATTATTGATGACCTAATAAGTGTAACATGTATGTTCTGTGTCCCCCCCCCCATCATTATGTTTTGGTTTAGTCCTGTGAGTCTGTTTGATAAGTCATGTCAATCACCTGTTCCTTGTCATTCACTCATCAGCTCCCTTTGTTTGCCATGCATTTATACCCTGTGTTCACCCTCAGTCTTCGTCAGTTCTCGTTAATGTTATGTTGTGTTTAAGTGAGTATCTCCTTAGTTTTTATACTAAATACTGCATGCTTTTCAGTACACCACATACCGTAACAATAAGGAACTATCTCAGTCCTAAATATGATATAACTTACTGATTAGTTAAGCTTGCTTCTCTAGCACTGTAAAATGTAATTGCTGAGCTTACTAAAATGATTAAGTAAACTTAACTTATTTTATTAAGTTTGTTGACATTACTTAGGGCGCTTTCACACTGGCAGTTTAGTGCGGACCGGGGCACGGTTCGCATGAAAAATCGCTAATGTGAACGCTGTCATCGGACCCGGGTGCGCACTAGAGTACCGAACCCGAGACTACCTGGAGGAGGTGGTCTGAGTTCGGTTGCTCCTGAACCGTGGCGTGGTTCGCGTTAATGTGCAAGCAACACGGACTCGGGTACGTGCTTGTTCAGGAAGTATAGTATCCCGCGCATGCGTATCACTGTCGCATCAGTGAAAAATCTTCTGCGAGCAGCAGAAACACGGCGTCCCCTGGATATGTGCTGAATTACACCATGTAATGAACATAAATGTAGTGGTCTCTCACTATGTTGTGCATAATAGCACCAAAAAAACAGACAAATTACAGCTATGCTCAGTCGAGTTGTATTCTCCATGCGTTTTCCGTGTGCGTTTGCGACGACGTAAGATCACTGCAAACGCACCTGGGTTCGATACAACTAATTGAGTGTGAAACCAGACCAACGCTGCGGGGGGCGCCGGGAACTAGCGCACTCGGGTTCGGACCGCAGCAAACGAACCCAGTGGAAAAACGCCCTTAGTTTAACTAAGTAATTCCAACTTTTTCCCCACACAAAGTGCTTAAACTCAACTTGTTCATTTAGCTCAACTTAAAAGTTTAAGTATTGTGAATGCACCAGATATACAGTAGGTGGCGGTAATACTCCAAAGGAGTGAGAGCTCATTAATTGGACGAAGAAGAAGACTACACGCTACTTGGTTCAGATAGCCGGTTCATTAATTTGCACATGGCTGGATGAGAGCATGATGAGGTGAGTCTCTTTTTTTATAGTTTAACTGCTACATTTTCATTACAAAATAACAATATACCAATCAAAATTCATAACCAGTAGTATTTGTTAAAATATTGATATAAAATCGATGGATGACGTTGGATTGCTCTTAGCAATCTAACAATTGGTAATCGTCTCGCTTTAAAGTAGGGTTGCCAACTGTCCCGAATTAGGCGGGACGTCCCGTATGTTGGGCCTAATTTATTTGTCCCGTGCGTGACCTCCCGTGTCCCGTTTTTTGACAAGCTTATCTAACCACTGACTGATACAACAGCAACAGCAGCAGTGCTGACCACGACACTTGAGAATGATCACCGACACCTGTCATCCAGTCACAGCTTTTTTTAATCACTGTTTTGAGACAAATCATTGTTTGATTTGCGAACATAATCCTCTGCCGTCTGGTTGCTTCCGCTTCAAGCCGGACTCGTCTCGCGCTAAAGCCTGGAACACACCAAGCCGACGCAGACGAACTAGCGCTGATGAAAGCCGACTGTGTTGTCGCCTCGCGTCGGGGTAAAAAGCTGCACTTGAACACACCGAGAGAACTACAGCCGACTGTCAGCTAGAATGCGCGTTCTGCGCCTGCGTGTAAATGAGACAGCTGTCTATTTCTGCATATATTCGTCTATATCATACTTGCCAACCTTGAGACCTCAGAATTAGGGAGATATTCAAAAGGACGGGGGGGGGGGATGCACGACTACTGATTTCTGCTGGGGGGGGGGGGGAGGGGATGCACGACTACTGATTTCTGCTGGGGGGGGGGGGGGGGATGCAGGACTACTGATTTCTGCTAGTCGATTTCTTATCAAAACAATACTCGAATTACTCGACTACTCGTGGTTCATGCTACTGTAAATCAAAAGACATGAAATAGCTAGATCTTATCAATAAACATTTATTAATTCATAGCCTAATGTAACAATTGCATAAGTAAACTCTCAAAACATTATAATTATGACATTTCATTTTTAAATTTTCATGTAACAGTCTAAAGCTAAATAAATAGCTGTTCTTGCCTTTCATTTCAGACGTCTGCTTCTAGGGGCCGTTCACATATCGCATCTTTTTCGCGCTCAAGGTCGTTATTTCAACCGTAGGCGCGCGGCCGCGGCGAGCACGCTCATAGCTCATAGCAACGACAGACGCCATGGGAGCGCAAGCGTTTGGTCTGAAACGGCCATAGAAACGGCGCCCAGTGACGGGTGGTGTAGCAATATTGTTGTCCGGGTGGAAATCGGGAGAAATTCGGGAGAAAGGTCGGTCCGGGAGATTTTCGGGAGGGGCTTTGAAATTCGGGAGTCTCCCGGAAAAATCGGGAGGGTTGGCATGTGTGGTCTATATTCGTCATTCAAAAAGGGAAACCGGCGCTGCCGGCTGCAGTTACACAAACCGTAAACAAAGCAGTGCGTGCTTACCGTTTTGAATATCAATCCTGCTAAACACTGTCTTTATTCCACTCCTCTCGTGTTAATATTGAAATATTCGCCAAGGAACACTCAGATAAGATGACATATCATTAGAACAGCCTTCTATCTGGACCGTTTTGACTTTGCTCGCTATTTTGCTATTATTCTCGTGCACTGACGAGAAGAGTTCCCTCTTTCACCGACGGCCCGACGCCGATTCAACATGTCGAATCGGCCGTTACAAAGCCGACGAGGACCAATTTCAGCCGACGGTGCGGAACACACTGAGAAGATTTAGTCGGCCGACGCACGGAAACTGCCCGACGGCCGACCGTCGGCTTGGTGTGTTCCAGGCTTAACGGTAATTCCCTTTTACTGTCCACGTTTTGATTTCGGCAAAACAATTTTGGCAAATGCAAACAACGTGATTATTGTTCATGAGTCTAACATCCAGCCACGCAAGAAAACATGTAATCTACCTGAAGGAATAATATGCTCAAAAAACATTTCTGATTATTATTATTAATGTTTAAAAAAAGCCTTAGAAAGTAAATAGAAAGCTTTTGTAACATTATAAATGTCTTTACTGTCACTTTTGATTAATGTAATGCATCCTTGCTGAATAAAAGTAGGCAATTACTTTATTTTTTTTCCCCAAAAAATAATCTCCCAAACTTTTGAACTGTAAGCCTATATAATGTTAAAAAGCTTTCTATTTTAGATAAATGCTGCTATTTTGAATGATGGTTTGTTTGTAATGACATTTTTTTATGTATGACATTAAAATTATTTTTAGAATTAAATACATAAATAGGTCAAGCAATACAAATGTGTTTATGTCTAATAACCTTTTAAACATATTTAACTGCAGACACTGAAATGACGTACATACAATACATACAATAACGTGTAAGGTTATATATTCTGTAAGCACGTGTCTAAGCGACATTGTTGTTGTTTTTTTCTTAAGACTAAAAACTCATTCTGATTTTAAACACCTCACGTGCCTTCAGACCATATACTGAACAAATTAGTGATTCGTGAGCCAGTTTAGATCGCCTTTCAATGTTTTCAAACGAATCGACCCGAAAACCATTAATTCAATGCCTTAAAATGCAAAAGAATGTTAAATAAGAGATGTGCTGCAAAGAAACCAATATTTGATGCAAGTTTTTAAAGTGGATGCTAAAAATAATGTTTTTACAAATTGCTTGTTACCATTAATCCATATACTTTGTTAACTCTGTTATCTTTTTTGCAGAAGTTTGTTTCTTTGAAGAGTGCAGTGGACATGCAGTGGACATGCAGTGGAAGTGTAAGTTCTGTGTTTATTTCTGTGAAAAGAGAGCTCTGCTATTGAAGCATTATCGGATTAAACATGGAAGCTACAATCAAATTCCTTGTATTCACACAGACTGTTGCCTTTTTGAACCAGGCTCCTCCACTGGATGGAACGGATGGAAAAACAGTATAAAGTTTAAAATGGGTAATTACAGGAGCAAACTACGGAGAGCTGGATGCACCGATGTTCTTGTTAATTCAATGAAAAGAGGGAACCAAGATTCTCCAAGAAATGTCAAGAAACCCAAACGATTCGAGATCAATTTTCTTCCCAATATGCCTTCTGGTGAAAATGAAAGCAGCATGGAATCAAAACGATTAGAAATTGTGGAGGAAATGAAGAAACGACATCCAAGTTCTACACTGATAGCACAGTACATTGACATAACTTTTTCGCTAAGAAGAAAAGAGTTGGTTGAAAAGGAGCCTTCAGTAAAAAGAAACTTTACAAAGATGGCCAGCACTCTTCAGGGAAAGTCAGGTAATTAAGACACATTTTATCTAGGGCATGTAAATGTTTTAAGTCTTAATGTGCTTCTTTTGTTCTCCTTTTCGTAGATTATTGCTGAGTTCAACCGGATCACAAGCAAAAACCTCAAGCAAGAATTCTTCTCAGCCCTTGATAAACATACTTCTCGTTTTCTGGAAGTTTTCGAATCAAAGAAAGGCACAATTGGAAAAAAGCTCTCGGAGTTTCTAATGCAAATGAAGTCTGCAGTAAGTGTTTTTTGTCAAGTTTAAAGTGATCTGTTTTCACTGTTGAGCTTGATGTTTTATGTATTATTTCTTAGAACATCACTGATGTCACTGCTCGACGGACAGCAGTTCTCCGTGGTCTTGCGGTCCTTCTTGGGGAAGACACTACAGACTTCTTCCAAACATGCTTTGTAAGTATTCTTCAAATTGAATATCTGTAAAAAGTGCTACAAGAAGGGTGTCCCAATTTTTGTGTCAGCATTACGTTTATTTAAGAGATCTTATATAAAGCACATAGAAGATAGATAAAATGCAAGTAAAATATATTCTTTGTTTTCCATAACATTTGATCAAATAAATCTTAATGTGGATGAAACCGTTTTCAAAGTATAAAAATCTCATATAGAATAGTGTCTTGAATTTTTTCCAATTCAATTTCAATCCAACTACTCAGCGCAAAGAGGTCTGTATATATAGCCATTCTTTACCTATGTCCCGTAACAGTTTTAGCAGCATCCCTTCTCCACCCTATCGCCTCACTCTGCTGGTACAGACAGTTTAAGCAGTAACAACAAAAATGCCTTTCGATGACCAATAATTAGCGTTAAATAAGTTAATCATTAAAAGGATCGGGAAAGGATCTCATTTTGTTACAAACCTGTATAAATTTCTTTGTTCTGATGAACACGAAGGAAGATATTTTGAGGAATGTTTGAAACCAAACCGATCATGGGATGGATGTAAATGTTTTACTAAAGACATTGCTATTAAATGTTTCAATGATTCTTTTGCTGAAAAGATCCAAATTATCACTGACAATTCCCACTGAAGCCCTGTTACAATTTTACTAGTTACTTAACAGCACCTTAAGCAGTTTACATTTAAGGAACATGCACTTGTTTGCATTTGGAATATAAGAATGTATTTTAATATTGCTTTTCTGTATTTCTTAGGACATTGATATTGTTGCACCTCAAGTATCAATAGTAATTCTCACTGTGGTGCCAGAGGACAGCCCCATGTCTCCACAAGGTTTGCCATTGGAGGTCACTGATACAGAAATAATTTTGGAGGGTGTTATAGCAATGGATGGACTTGAGAATGTTCCACATGCCATGTGTTTTGTTTTTGGGCTGATCTATGCTTTAAATATGGAGTACCCTTCACAGCTTAAAAACACTGAGTTCATTCAAAGGGTTTTTCTTTCCCTGGGGCACAAATCTCTCAAGCCAAAACTGCAATCACTAAAAAACCTACTGTTTTAATGTATTTGTTTGTTTCTGATGGCAGAAACAAGACCATATTACTGTAGGTCTGTTGCATTTTTTTTATTTTTTTTATCAGTCACCTGCTAACCTGGATACAAAACCAAAACTCCAGTCACTAAAAGCTTTGTAGTCAAGAATTTGTTCAATATGTTTTTAATAGCAGAAACAAGACTGTCTTAGGTCTATATTTGCATTTTGGGTGTTGTATCCAGATTGATGGGTGACAAATCTCTATACCCACAACAAAAATGTCTGTTTTAATCAGTTATATCTGTGTGTTTGCAGTAACACAAATGTTTTATTGTAGGGTTGATTAATTGGTTGTTTTAATCACTCACCATCAACCCTTTTTGCTTTAAAAATGCTTTAAAGAAACAATTTTTGTACACTGTTACAATAAAATGAATGCATAGTTCGTTTTTTGCTTTACTTGTTTTTGTTAGTTTAGCTTACTTAAAAATGTGACGCAATCGGTTTCCTTAAATTTACTAGGAAAGTGAACACTAATAATAAGTTACCTCAACTAATGCTTTTGAGTCACCAGTACTTAACTGTACTCGATGATTAAGTTTAGACTACAAATACTATTTAGTTTTGCCAACTTAAAATGGATACTATACTATACTTAATGAATAAGTTTAATTTACAAATACTATTTAGTTTTACCAACTCAAAAGTAATGCAACTTTACTTATAAATTTAAGGCAATCGGTTTCCTCACTTTTTTAAGTTAACTCAACTCATTACATTTTACAGTAGCTGAAGTGTTAATATAGTACTACTCATTAGTCCTGCCTGTATTACTTCCTGCATAGTTATTGACTTAATGAAAATAAAATAAAAAAATAAATAAAAATATGGACTGGTTAAATCATGGTAAAATATGCATTGAAACAATATGCTGCCATATTCACAAGTTGCTGTGAATGATTAATGTACTGTATCTGAGGGCGTTTTTCCACTGGGTTCGTTTGCTGCGGTCCGAACCCGAGTGCGCTAGTTCCCGGCGCCCCCCGCAGCATTGGTCTGGTTTCACACTCAATTAGTTGTATCGAACCCAGGTGCGTTTGCAGTGATCTTACGTCATCGCAAACGCACACGGAAAACGCATGGAGAATACAACTCGACTGAGCATAGCTGTAATTTGTCTTTTTTTGGTGCTATTATGCACAACATAGTGAGAGACAACTACGTTTATGTTCATTACATGGTGTAATTCAGCACATATCCAGGGGACGCCGTGTTTCTGCTGCTCGCAGAAGATTTTTCACTGATACGCATGCGCAGTGATACGCATGCGCGGGATACTATACTTCCTGAACAAGCACGCACCCGAGTCCATGTTGCTTGCACATTAACGCGAACCGCGCCACGGTTTGGGAGCAACCGAGCTCAGACCACCTCCTCCAGGTAGTCTCGGGTTCGGTACTCTAGTGCAGTGGTTTTCAAACTGTGGGTCGCGACCCACTTGTGGGTCACACAGTGAGAAAAGGTGGGTCGCACAAAGGCACTTAGCTGCAGCTAAATTTACGTTACGATGAGTGAAACAAAACCAGTCCGATTAATGACCAAACGACTATGAGTTTTAGCGCCCGCCAAAGTGTTATTTGATCGCTGAGTAATGTAGATGAACTGCTGCGCTTGTGACAGAGTCACAGTGCATGTTTAACTGAAAGAACAAGCAGAGAGAGTACTCGGTCGCGCGCGCGCACTCTCTCTCTTCGGAGCCAGGCGAAAGTGTAAAAAAGACTTAACCGTCTCCAAACTAAGCGCTGTCCTGCTCTCTCTCCCTCGCACATATTAATCAAAATAAATCGACACGGTGGTAAAAGGTCGGAAGACCAAAGTTTCATGTGGAGCATTCGGAGATTTTTTTTTTCTTCCTCAATTACCGCTGGGTGTGAATTGTGCTAAATAAGTTGTTGCCTTATCTTCTCTGAAAAGCGTCCCAGACATTCAGCTGACATAAAACAACACTTTAATTAAACGAAAAAAAACTATCCAGTGATGAAATGTTTTCTGTGTTGACACAAATCTTGGATGTCTATGTCCTAACTGCTGGGGTAATCACACAACGCGCACGACATGTCCAATTCGCGAACTAATGACTCATTTGAACGATTCATTTTAATGAATGGACAACTGATCTTTCCAACAGTGAACTCAGGAGACGTTTGAATCAGTAACACTTTACAATAAAGTTCTATTTATTACATAAATTACATAAAAAGTACAGTTTGCTTACTCAAGCTTTAAAATAAATAAAACCCCTTGTTTTTTTTTGAAAAGCATATGACTACATTTTTCCACACAGTGCTATCAAGAATCGATAAGAGAATCGTTAAAGAATCGGATCGATAATCAGAATCGTCAGTGGCATTATTATTTTTGATAAAATCTTATCATTTCCCATCCCTATGTGAAGACAGTAAAATTATAATCAAACATTAAAGAACATACATGTTTTAAAACGTTTTTTTAAGAGTTAAAAGTTTAAAATATTTTGCTAACATGAAGGCTTGTCACTGTCAGCCTTTTTACATCAGTGCAAAACTAGGGAATGCAGATTAAGACCATCAGCATGCATTGATTAATCCCATTGCATGTAGAAAAAAAAATGTGCGACCAAATCATGCTGGTGCGACCAACTGATAAAGTTGGTAGCACCAGTGCAAGTGGGTCTTGAGATTGATTATACTTGTCTAGGTGGGTCCTAGAACGAAAAAGTTTGGGAACCCCTGCTCTAGTGCGCACCCGGGTCCGATGACAGCGTTCACATTAGCGATTTTTCATGCGAACCGTGCCCCGGTCCGAACTAAACTGCCAGTGTGAAAGCGCCCTGAAAGTACTTGGGTTTGGTGTTTTCATGTAGAGTTTATACACATGTCCTTAAATTGACCTGAAGTGTGACATTAGGTCAGTTGTGAAGAGGCTTGGCAGATTTGCCTTGAAACCCTTTTAGAAAATGAATAAATGAAAATCGTTGATAAGACTATGTCACATGACATCTAAGCCCACAAGTGAATAGCCTGATAGATATATCAACATGATCTTTTTTTTTTTATTACACAATAAAGAGACAATTGTTGAGATACAGTAAGAGTATATAAGGGCACATTTACACAGAAAGTTTGAAAAGTTTTGCATGCATACGACAGTGATCCCCATTCACACAGATCCGTGAAAACGACTAAAATGCTGTATTTTTCATGCCATGCCAGTAGTTGACGATGTTATTTTGTAAAGAAACACTACACGGCTATAGACTGAACAAGTAATACGCACCATTTTCACAAATTCACATTTTTGTAGTTTACAGAGAGATAACTGTATTGTTTTCAAAAACTTGCGTTCTCAGGCTCCCAAAATACTGTTGTCATGAAAATGAAAAGCTCAAAAGTGTTACATTTTTTGTTGAAAACAGTGTTGTGTAAACGCCCCCTAAATATGTTAGCAAATAGCCTCACTCAGATCATTTTGTTTAGGAAGAATTATGAAAAATTGTGGAGTTCATATAGACATTGCTTAGTTTTGGTTGCAGACTATATCGGCAAAGAGGAGACACAAGTGAGATTACTGGGCTGTTTTTTCAATTGCTTTGTATGTCTTCGGTGATTGGGTTAAATGGGAAGTCAAACTGCATGCAGACATGATGTGCTTTAATTTTTGAGTGGTCACACTTGGAAATTGGCCGCAAAACAACTGATTGTCTGTTCAATCGATAACATGATTGAACAACTGACCGGTGACAGAGTTTGTTTACTGCCACTGTTCATGTGCGCTCTGTTCCAGTCACAATGTCATTCCCTGTTTTCCCCAGAACACTCTTCACGACACGAGGCCTTCTGAGAAATCTTGCAAGCTCCAACTTTCCTTTTCTACCGTTTAATGGGGAACATGCTGAAAATCACTGTTAAAGTCAGACTGAGATCCTTTTTTTTTTTTTTTTTTACTGGATTTAGACAATTAGCCTACCACTTAATGAATTCAGTTAAGATTGTTGGTCAGGTATATGTCTACTTTGATTTGCCTTCACATCATGGTTAATAAAATCTTTCAAGTATAATACTGCAATATTGGCAGCTTTATAATGAGTCAAAACAGGGGTTTCATTGGGAGGAAAATTAAATGAGTAAAAACAGACCTATAGGAATATTGATTCTTGTTACAGGATATATTATCAGAGGATACATTATCATTATTACTATTTTTATTATTATTACTTGTGTATTTGTTTGTCTTCTTCTTCTTCTTCTTCTTAATCATGAAGTCTATGGCAGCACATAGAACCGTATGGTAAAAAGTTTCAGATAGAGGACAATCTGAACATTAACCAGAGCAATTTTGGAGTCACTAGGCGCGTTTCCATTACAGAAACGGAAAACTTTTGCGACTTTTTTTTCTTCTAAATGTCGGAGAAAAAAATTTCTAAATGACGGCGTTTCCATTAACCGATGTTATGCGACTAAAACTTAATTTTTTCCTCTCGCGATAAGTAAAATCATTCCAAAAACCATGGCAACGGACATTGGTAGGTTTCTGTACTATATCCCAGCCACTGCACTAGCCATTATTATTAATCGAAGGAGATGTGTGTTTTCCAAGCATTAATGGTAAGGAACGACCCTTATTATACTTGTGAGCGGCACATATGAGGTGTTTCTGGGTGTTTCTCCCTCATTTCTGCTGCAAGGTCTTAATTGTGGCATTTATTTGAGGTTTAGAATCCATTATTCCTGTAATTCTTTTGTCTTTTATGCATTTAATAAAGAGCTCTGTCTCGTATTATGTCCAAACACACCGCGTCATCTACGTCAGCTGACCTGCAAATGCGCAAAAACTGTTTCCATTGCAGTTTTGCTAAATATTTATTTTTCGAATTGCCTGAAAAACCACCTCATGAGAGAATAAAAACTTTTTTGAGATAAATGTGAGTTTTTGCGAAATTGACGTGTTTCCATTGGGCGTATTTTCAATTTGCGCAATTTGAAGGGTAATGGAAACACGGCTACTAACGCAATCCCTTCTAGTGCCACCAACTGTCCAAAGTTGTAATCAACTTGCTGACAACTTGTGAACAATTAGAAACATAATTTTTTCCTCTGATTCCTTAGCTCAAGATGATTCGATTGCACCCTGTGATATAATTTTCCGTCATGAAAATAAATAATAAAAAAAACGTCTCGGGTTACGACTGTAACCCTTGTTCCCCGAGAAGGGAACGAGACACTGCGTCGTCGTCGTGACGACACTATGGGAACGCCCTCAGCGTAACGCATCTGAAGCATGAATGAAATCTGTCCAATCCTGATTGGTGCTGCGTCATGACGTAGTAGATGACGGCATAACCGGAAGATACAAAGGGACGCCGGCACAAACACACGTTAGCTCCTTTGCGATGAAGCACGCGCTCTGCCCGTGATAGGTGTGGCGACGAGACGCAGTGTCTCGTTCCCTTCTCGGGGAACAAGGGTTACAGTCGTAACCCGAGACGTTCCCCTTCGAGGGAACTCGCACTGCGTCGTCGTCGTGACGACACTATGGGAACGCAATGCCCACTATGCCACACCGTAAGCACGCCACCCTAGTGTGAAGCTGGGAGACCAGGCACACTTAGGACGCGATCACTCTGGCGCCAGGCGTCACAGGGAGTTGCAGACTATAAAATCTTATGAAGGTGTGTGGAGTGGCCCACCCAGCCGCTTCGCAAATATCTTGAAGCGAGGCTCCAGAAAGGAGGGCTACCGAGGAGGCCATGCTCCTGGTAGAATGAGCCCTCACAGCTATAGGTGAAGGCAGACTGCGCACCTGATAAGCCATGGCTATAGCCTGAACAATCCAATTACTGATTGTCTGCTTGGATGCAGGCAGCCCTTTCTTGGGTGAACCAAAGCACACCAACAACTGGTCTGACTTCCTCCACTGAGAGGACCTCTCAAGGTACACTCTCAGGGCTCTGACCGGGCAGAGCAGGTGAAGTCTCCCCTCTTCCGCCGTCACGTGAGGTGGAGAATGGAATGCCTGAAGAACCACTGACCGTGCCACATTAAATGGCACCTTGGGCACATAGCCCGGTCTAGGGTGTAAGATGGCCTTAACTCCGCCAGGGGCAAACTCCAGGCAAGTTGGCATTATAGCCAAGGCCTGGAGATCCCCCACTCTCCTCAGAGAGGTGATAGCAAGGAGAAAGGCCACCTTAAGGGTCAGGTTCTTTGCCTCAGCCGACTCCAGTGGCTCGAAGGGGGCCTCAGCCAACCCTTCAAGTACCACCGCCAGGTGCCAGGTTGGAACTCTGGAGCGAGCCGCAGGCCTCATCCTCCGAGCCCCACGGAGGAAACGTACAACCAGATGGTGCTTCCCCAAAGGCCCCTCACCTATAGGCGAGTGGAAAGCCGCAATGGCAGCCACATACACCTTAAGTGTGGACGGGGTAAGACCGGCGGAGAAACGATCTTGGAGGAACTCCAGCACTGAAGCCACTGGGCAGTTAACTGGGTCCACCTCACGCTCTCTACACCAAGTGGAAAACACATTCCACTTCAGGCTGTACAGTCTCCTGGTAGAAGGAGCCCTGGAGCTGAGTAGGGTCTCGACAACATCTGCTGACAGGCCAGCCTCTAGGTACCGAGCCCCCTCAGGGGCCAGACCCAGAGGTTCCACAGCTCTGGCCGGGGGTGAAATATTGTGCCCCTGCCTGCGACAGCAGATCCCTCCTCAGAGGGACCTGCCACAGAAGGCCGTCCAGCAGTGCTACAATGTCCGAGAACCATACTCGGGTCGGCCAGCGGGGTGCTACTAAAAGTAGGCTGATCCCCTCCCGGCGGACTCGCTCCAAGACTCCCGGGAGCAGAACGATCGGGGGAAATGCGTACAGACGCAGCCTTGGCCACGTCTGCATCATGGCGTCCAGCCCCAGCGGAGCTGGATGCCTGAGAGAGAACCACAGTGGACAGTGGGACGTCTCTTGAGACGCGAACAGATCCACTTCCACTGGGCCGAATCTCACGCACATGGCTTCCACCACCTCTGGGTGGAGTCGCCACTCCCCGGGCCTCAGCCCCCGCCTCGACAGGACGTCTGCTCCCTGATTTTGGTCCCCGGGGACGTACATCGCTCTGAGAGACGACAGTTTCCCCTGGGACCACAGAAGGATCTGGTGTGCCAGTCTGCATAGAGGGCGCGACCTCAGACCCCCCTGATGATTCAGATACGCGACTACAGAAGTGTTGTCCGAGCGTATCAGGACATGGTGGCCGCGGAGGTCTGGGAAAAAGCTCCTCAGAGCTTTGTAGACCGCCAGCATTTCCAGGCAGTTGATGTGCCAGGAAGAATGCCGGGTCTCCCACAGACCTCTCGCAAAGCGGCCGTCCATGACCGCGCCCCAACCAAGTGAGGGAGGCATCTGTTGAAACGGTTTTCCGGCAACATGATGCTCCCAGCACCGGTCCCTGGGACAGGAACCAAGGTTTCCTCCATATGACGAGAGAACGAAGGCATTTGCGCGTTACCCTGATCATACGGAACGGATTTCCCCTCGGGGAAAACCCCTTGGCTCTCAACCACCACTGTAGGGGTCTCATGTGTAGCAGGCCAAAGGTATGACGTTGGACGCTGCTGCCATGAGCCCCAGCAGTCTCTGAAACTGCTTCACAGTGAGGTTGTGGCCTAGCTTCACTCTGGAGACCATCGCCCGTATGAATTCCACCCGTGCAGGAGACATTTGTGCCCGCATCGTCGTGGAGTCCCATACCACTCCCAGGAACATAGTCCTCTGGGAGGGCGTCAACACGCTTTTCTTTGTGTTGAGTCTCAGCCCCAAGCACCTGATATGGGCTAGAACGACATCTCGATGCCGAACTGCCATATCGTACGACTTGGCTAATATTAGCCAGTCGTCGATGTAATTGAGTACACGAATGCCCTGGAGTCTCAGCGGAGCCAGCGCTGCATCCATGCACTTGGTGAAGGTGCAAGGGGAAAGAGCTAGGCCAAAGGGAAGAACCCGATATTGGTACGCTTCGCCCCCGAAAGCGAACCTCAGGAACTTCCTGTGACATGGAAGGATGGAAATATGGAAGTATGCGTCCTTCAGATCTATTGTGACGAACCAGTCCTCGAACTGGATCTGACTCACGATGGCTGGAATTGTGAGCATCTTGAACCTGAATCTCCTCAGAGAACGATTCAAGTGTCCTGAGATCTATTATTGGACGCAACCCCCCATCCTTCTTGGGAACTATGAAGTACCGGCTGTAGAACCCGGACTCCCTGTCTGGCAGAGGAACACGTTCTATGGCCTCCTTGACCAACAGGGATTGAACTTCCTGTTCCATAACCCGAACCTGCTCTGAGCCGACCACAGTCCAGACCACCCCGTTGAACTTCGGGGGAGGGGAGCTGAACTGCAGTCTGTAACCCAGCTCTACAGTACGCAGGGCCCACGCAGATATATTCGGAAGCATGACCATGCGCCGAGATAATCCACTAAGGGAACCAGCCTCTCAAGGCTGGCCTCGGGTGTCAACCGAGCCTCATTCCCGACCCCCTGAAGCGGCTGACCGGCAGGGAGCAGTCGAGAATGATTTTCGGTGTGCGGACGCGTTCGCTGCCCAGCCGCAGGTCTTTCTAGAGGCGGCTGGAGCGGCGTGCGTGCGCGGGAAATCAGTGTGGCCCGAAGCGTACTGGACGGCGGGAACAAAGCACTGATTTCCTGAGAGCTCCGGGGGGAGGCGACCTCGATCGCTCCACCCCGGGGGGGACAGCTCTGAGTGGTCCGGCCGCAGCTAGGACCACCTGGCAGAAGCCTTCTTTGCCTAAAGGATCGACGGTCCTCAGATCGACCTTAGGCTCAGAAGGCTTGCCGCAAGAGCGCCGTCTCCTTTGCCAGGCTCCCTCGGGAGGGGCGCGGGAGGCGACACTCTTTTTGCACCTGTCGGTGCGAGGCTCAACATTTTAATTCCTCAAAATGAAATGCAGCCAAAAACACTAGATAAGTGAAACGGTGGTAGGCTGAATTAAAATATATAACTTCTCAAAGTCAGATAATATTCCATCATTTTAATTCCATTAAGAATTAAATGCAGCCATAATCACCAGACAATACTGTTTGTTTATTTTAATATTTATTTAAACGGTTTCGTAATCTATGTGCTGCCTCGGCAACGCGAGATTCGAGCCGTCGGTCACAATATATCGGCTTTCATCCCTCGAGAAGAAAGTCAACAATTGCGAGGTTGAAACATCCGACAGCGCACGGCTTTTTTCTATGCACGCGCGCCGAGATATTTCTCAATGAACACTGCCAGCCCCCTCAGGAGCTGACTGTGAATGCCTCGCACCCAAACAGTATTATTTCACAGATCGTGTGTGTCCCTTTTATAGCAGACTCGTAATCTACGCGCTGCCTCGGCAAATGCGAGATTCGAGTCGTTCACAATATATTTGGCTTTCATCTCTCGAGAAGAAAGCCAACGGGCTCGAGGCTGAAACACCCGGAACGCACGGCTGTGTGCGTCAAGATATTTTTCAATGAACACACAGCCAGCACCCTCAGGAGCTGACTGTGCATGCCTCGCACCCACACAGAATCTTTAATGCAGAATAGCCCCGTAATCTACGCGCTGCCTCGGCAAGCGCGAGACCCGAGCTATAGATTCTGTATTGCAATGCAGACATAATCTACGCGCTGCCTCGGCAAACGCGAGATCAGTCACAGAATCTTTATTGCAGAGTAGACCCGTAATCTACGCGCTGCCTCGGCAAACGCGAGATCCGAGCCACTAGATTCTATATTGCAATGCAGACGTTATTTGGGACAATTCTTATAGGACAAACAACACCAAATAGGACAAACAGTTTCACACAGAGCGCTTTGCTGAAGAGCAAAAAGCTAACGTGTGTTTGTGCCGGCGTCCCTTTGTATCTTCCGGTTATGCCGTCATCTACTACGTCATGACGCAGCACCAATCAGGATTGGACAGATTTCATTCATGCTTCAGATGCGTTACGCTGAGGGCGTTCCCATAGTGTCGTCACGACGACGACGCAGTGCGAGTTCCCTCGAAGGGGAACTACTTTTTCAAACTCCTACACTGTTGCTCGGATTTTCATGACAATTGAACCAGATAATCTTCAGATCATGCCACCATAATGGCATGCCCATAACCATAACCACCACCACCACCACCAACCACAACAACAACACTGAAATTCAAGTTTGATTAGTCATACTGTTCTTGAATAATGCAAAATCAAATTTGACGAAGAACACGGTAAAATGAACATGGCTTTATTTCCGCAATGCTTTAGTATATTCTGAGCAAAGTTGGTGTCTGTTATGACAACCATGACCTGAGGAAACCTGCACAGTTTTGGCACAATGTCACCTAAAGCTCAGCAGATATGAAAAATGTATTTTGTTTGCTTAATACTTCGGTAACACTTTAAAATAAAGGAACATGAATAACCATGTAACAACAGGAACTCATGATTAGTGTAGATATGAACTAATCATGAACCAACTAAAAGCTAACCTTAACTACTACTGGATTCATACATGAATAACAGCTTCCTTAACTACATGTTTTACAGAATTATTTAGCCATTAATGACAGATCTTTCTAATCAAAATTATAATGAAATAATAAAAAAGAAAAAAAATCTAGTAGCTTTTGATTTATTTTGCCCATTGTAAAGAAACTGCCTCAAAAGATGCCAAGAACATAAACCAATTTTGCCTTAGTTGGCCGAACTTCCTCTCCTCCATTTCGATTTTTTAAAACTCCTCCTACCTAAACCATTTGTTGAGTCAGATCATTTTCAACCAATGCCGGGAAAAAAGTTTCATTGTCTATAGACATTACCATTACATGGCATAATAACAAACTGCATCTGAGGCTGTATCTCTGGAAAGATTTGACATCTTGACACCAAACTTTATGTCCCTTTAACTGTCACCCAACACTTATCACACCATATAATTTTGGTTTCAGCGCCACCTATTTGTCAAAAGTAATAATCAATTATGTCACGTTGCAAGTGATTATATTTATTGTTAAAAGTTCCATAGTTTAGCTTTAATGAAACCTGTTTTTTTACAGTAGAGTACTGAACAATTATATGTATTTTTGAGCTAAATATAACAATTATTATAATTAAATAATATGGTCAATTAAGGAAATTCTATGGAGCCCCTTACCTTTGCAGAAATAAAAAAATACAGAAACTTTTGCATGCTCACGAGAAACTATTGCATGCACACAAGAAACTTTTTCCGTGTGCACGTAATAGTTTCTTCCATCAATAGTTTCTAGTGTTTATTGCATGGTCACGCATTACAATTTCCTCTTTATGTGTACTTGTCACGATTTGGTTATGTTTCATATTCCTGTTTCATGTCTGTCATGTGATCCCCTGTTCAAGTCATGTGATCCTGCCATGTGTTCAAAAAAGAAATTGTGCGCACATCCCAAAAAACGTTTGGCAGGTTTTTGCTCATCTATTAGGGATGGGCAAATGAAGCCTCATGAAGCACTGAGGCTTTCCCCGGAATGTTTCGGGAAAAGATTCGAAGCATCAAGAGTGTCGAAAACAGCGCCATCTTGTGGCAGGTCAAATTTATAGCAGCCATGTTTATGCCCAGCGCCGCTGTTTTATCCATTAAGCACAAATAAAAGCCTAACAACGCTAAATATTCAGTTTTCTGATAATATAATTCACATATTAAAGTGTGGTAATAAATTAAATGTAACAATTATATTAATACTAATTATAAAAAATACCAACAGAGCAAGTAAATGTTGGTCTAATTATTTTATGGTTTCTGCTGTTTATGTGTCAGAATATATGATCATGTAACATAGCTATAGGCTATATATTTTTTTTTAATTGTAAAATGAATCTCTTCACGTCATGCCTGCCGAGCCAGAGACTGTTCACTTCAGTCCTGCTGAGCCTGTCTTCGGACAAGATGGCCGCTGTGCCTGAGTCAGCTCTGGATGATAGAGCACTTATGATAGTCGTCACAGCTATGATGTGTGTGTGTGTGTAGGCAGCACACACATCGGCTCCAGCCCGTGATCCCTCGCCCAAGATGGCCAGAGTCTCGTCCCAAGAAAATTTTTTGGGAGGGCAGTAGGTACCTGATTATTGAGCCCGTGCCTCCCTGGACCATTGGTATGCCGGCTCCGCCCTGGCTTCCTGGACTGCCGGTGCCGCCCACCCTCCACGGCCCAGGCCACGCCACAGTCCTAGCCCTGTTCCCCTGCACGGGCCTGGCCCACCAACCCTCCCCCAAGACTGCCCTCCGGGATTTTGTTTTGTTATGTTTCATGTTGGGCGGTGGGGATATGTCACGATTTGGTTATGTTTCATGTTCCTGTTTCATGTCTGTCATGTGATCCCCTGTTCAAGTCATGTGATCCTGCCATGTGTTCCCTTGTCTTGTCATTAGTCTTGTGTGTATTTAAGGCCTCATGTTTGCCATGTGTCTTTGTCAAGTTTTGTTTCACTGTAACCACGGGTGGTAAGCGTCACGTCTATGTCAATGTTTTTGAGCTCATGCCCCGTCATGCTTTTGTTTGATGTTGGATCTTGTTTGATAAACTGCACTTGGGCTCTCTTGCCTTCAGTGGAATACTTTACAGTACCATAACCTATTCCCTTTGTGCATCACTGCCATTTTACCATAAATAAAACAAAAGCAGTGGATGTACATGAATTAATAAAGATCTAAAATGTGGCTTTCGTTAGGGCAGTATACCTTTAATATCATGGCCTTATGTCCACTTTAACACATCATCTGTGACGGCAGAGAAACCGCACCGAGAAATTGGCTGACGGCTCAATGATGTGTGCACTGGGCTGATTAAAAAGTGCTCAAATATATATATATTTTTTAGTAGTTCGTCTAGCACGAGCATGAAACCAGCTACTTCGTTTGTCATTTTGTCGAAGTGTGAGCCTCTCTTTTAGGACTATAACTAAATTCCTGGTAACACTTTATTTTGATGGTCCCTTTTGAACATTCTGTGGACTATAAGTAGCTATGCAACTACATGTCAACTAACTCTCATTAGAGTATTAGTAGACTGTCTGCTTAATATCTGCTAACTCTTTATTGTGATGCTCCTCAACAGACATTCTACTGACTATAAGTAACTGAGAAACTACTGTACATGTCAACTTATTCTAACCCTAACCCTACCAGTCTACTAATACTCTACTAACACTCTAATGAGAGTTAGTAGACATGTAGGTGCGACGCTACTTATAGTCAACAGAGTGTGTTTAAGGGACCATCAAAATAAAGTTTAACCAAATTCCTTTATCTCTCTGGTTCTGCTCGCAATAAATGCTGTTAGAATACAATGGAAAATAAGCATTTCTCCACCACCTGCAAGGATACGTTAATTCTGACAAAGTGGGAATTTTGGGTGGGAATAAAGGGTGTTTTGATCTTGTGAAATATGACATTTTAGTACATTTTACAATACCATTTTTTAAATTGCCCGTTAAAGTTTTATATGTTTTTAAAAAATGTTATGTACCATAAAACTTAGCATATAACAATGCACACTGAGCCACCTATTGTGTCATCAGCCCACCATCACAGTTTAATTCGTTAACACGGACATAAGGCCTTGAAATATGACATACTTCCTTAACGAAAGCCACATTTTGAACTCTTTTTACTGTATCAGTATTCTTATTCATATTTTGCTTGTCTTGTGTTTCTACATGAATACTTCTCTCTTTCCTCTTTATTTTTTTCTAGACGCCTATAAAAAGCTGACCTTTGTCTTGTGCCCACCTTCACCCGACTTTATCTCTTATCTCTAAAACATTTCGTCTCACTTTTTCAGATCAAACTAGAGCACAAAACACATCTTCTTCCTCTCGTAATCTGAGCTGATCATTTCCATAATCGTTTCACAGACACACGCCTCAGACACAGCATGTATCATATCCTCAGTCGTTCCATCACACATATTCATATTCAAAACTCACCCTTAATGACAAGGAAATAATCCGTAAATTACATCAGGGGTTCCCTACATTTTTCATTACTTGGATGGTCTTACCAGCTTCTAAGCCGCAGTGAAGTTTAATTAGTGGAGCGAGATATCTACACTTAATTAACTTCAGCAGGAAACAGTC
>NC_138742.1:31983790-31986290 GCF_965113295.1 Leuciscus leuciscus
TAGATAGAAAGAAAGATTAATTAGTTAGAAAGAAAGAAATACAGATTAGTTAAAAAGAAAGAAAGAAAGAAAGATAGATTAGTTAAAAAGAAAGAAAGAAAGAAAGAAAGAAAGAAAGAAAGAAAGAAAGAAAGAAAGAAAGAAAGAAAGAAAGAAAGAAAGATTGAGTAGGTAGAAAGAAAGAAAGAAAGAAAGAAAGAAAGAAAGAAAGAAAGAGGTTATTTAGAAAGAAGGAAAGATAGACTAGTAAGAAAGAAAGAAAGAAAGATTAATTAGAAAGAAAGAAAGAAACGAAGAAATGAAAGAGAAAGATGGATTAGAAAGAAAGAAAGATAGATAGATAGATAGATAGATAGATAGATAGATAGATAGATAGATAGATAGATAGATAGATAGATAGATAGATAGATAGATAGATAGAAAAGGTTTGAAGATAGATAGATAGATAGATAGATAGATAGATAGATAGATAGATAAAAATAGTTTGAAGATAGATAGATAGATAGATAGATAGATAGATAGATAGATAGATAGATAGATAGATAGATAGATAGATAGATAGATAGATAGATAAAAATAGTTTGAAGATAGATAGATAGATAGATAGATAGATAGATAGATAGATAGATAGATAGATAGATAGATAGATAGATAGATAGATAGATAGATAGATAGATAGATAGATAGATAGATAGATAGAAAAGGTTTGAAGATAGATAGATTAGTTAAAAAGAAAGAAAGATTGATTAGTTAAAAAGAAAGAAAAATATAGATTAGTTAAAAAGAAAGAAAGAAAGAAAGTTTAATTAGTTAGAAAGAAAGAAATATAGATTAGTTAAAAAGAAAGAAAGATAGATTAGTTAAAAAAGAAAGAAAGAAAGAAAGAAAGAAAGAAAGAAAGAAAGAAAGAAAGAAAGAAAGAAAGAAAGACAGAAAGATTGAGTAGGTAGAAAAAAGAAAGAAAGAAAGAAAGAAAGAAAGAGGTTATTTAGAAAGAAGGAAAGATAGACTAGTAAGAAAGAAAGAAAGAAAGAAAGAAAGAAAGAAAGAAAGAAAGAAAGAAAGAAAGAAAGAAAGAAAGAAAGAAAGAAAGAAAGAAAGATTAATTAGAAAGAAAGAAAGAAAGAAAAAGAAAGAAACAAAGAAATGAAAGACAGAAAGATGGATTAGAAAGATAGATAGATAGATAGATAGATAGATAGATAGATAGATAGATAGATAGATAGATAGATAGATAAGGTTTGTAGATAGATAGATAGATAGATAGATAGATAGATAGATAGATAGATAGATAGATAGATAGATAGATAGATAGATAGATAGATAGATAGATAGATGATAGATAGATAAGGTTTGAAGATAGATAGATAGATAGATAGATAGATAGATAGATAGATAGATAGATAGATAGATAGATAGATAGATAGATAGATAGATAGATAGATAGATAGATAGATAGATAGATAGATAGATAGATATATAGATAGATAGATAGATAGATAGATAGATAAAAACTGTTTGTAGATAGATAGATAGATAGATAGATAGATAGATAGATAGATAGATAGATAGATAGATAGATAGATAGATAGATAGATAGATAGATAGATAAATAGATAGATAAAAATTGTTTGAAGATAGATAGATAGATAGATAGATAGATAGATAGATAGATAGATAGATAGATAGATAGATAGATAGATAGATAGATAGATAGATAGATAAGGTTTGAAGATAGATAGATAGATAGATAGATAGATAGATAGATAGATAGATAGATAGATAGATAGATAGATAGATAAGGTTTGAAGATAGATAGATAGATAGATAGATAGATAGATAGATAGATAGATAGATAGATAGATAGATAGATAGATAGATAGATAGATAGATAGATAGATAAGGTTTGAAGATAGATAGATAGATAGATAGATAGATAGATAGATAGATAGATAGATAGATAGATAGATAGATAGATAGATAGATAGATAGATAGATAGATAAAAACTGTTTGTAGATAGATAGATAGATAGATAGATAGATAGATAGATAGATAGATAGATAGATAGATAGATAGATAGATAGATAGATAGATAGATAGATAGATAGATAGATAGATAGATAAAAATTGTTTGAAGATAGATAGATAGATAGATAGATAAGGTTTGAAGATAGATAGATAGATAGATAGATAGATAGATAGATAGATAGATAGATAGATAGATAGATAGATAGATAGATAGATAGATAGATAGATAGATAGATAGATAGATAGATAGATAGAAAAGGTTTGAAGATAGATAGATAGATAGATAGATAAAAATTGTTTGAAGATAGATAGATAGATAGATAGATAGATAGATAGATAGATAGATAGATAGATAGATAGATAGATAGATAGATAGAAAAGGTTTGAAGATAGATAGATAGATAGATAGATAGATAGATAGATAGATAGATAGATAGATAGATAGATAGATAGATAGATAGATAGATAGAT
>NC_138742.1:31988790-31993790 GCF_965113295.1 Leuciscus leuciscus
ATAGATAGATAGATAAGGTTTGAAGATAGATAGATAGATAGATAGATAGATAGATAGATAGATAGATAGATAGATAGATAGATAGATAGATAGATAGATAGATAGATAGATAGATAGATAGATAAGGTTTGAAGATAGATAGATAGATAGATAGATAGATAGATAGATAGATAGATAGATAGATAGATAGATAGATAGATAGATAGATAGATAGATAAAAACTGTTTGTAGATAGATAGATAGATAGATAGATAGATAGATAGATAGATAGATAGATAGATAGATAGATAGATAGATAGATAGATAGATAGATAGATAGATAGATAGATAGATAAAAATTGTTTGAAGATAGATAGATAGATAGATAGATAGATAAGGTTTGAAGATAGATAGATAGATAGATAGATAGATAGATAGATAGATAGATATATAGATAGATAGATAGATTGATTGATTGATAGATAGATAGATAGATAGATAGATAGATAGATAGATAGATAGATAGATAGATAGATAGATAGATAGATAGATGATAGATAGATAGATAGATAGATAGATAGATAGATAGATAGATAGATAGATAGATAGATAGATAAAAACTGTTTGAAGATAGATAGATAGATAGATAGATAGATAGATAGATAGATAGATAGATAGATAGATAGATAGATAAGGTTTGAAGATAGATAGATAGATAGATAGATAGATAGATAGATAGATAGATAGATAGATAGATAGATAGATAGATAGATAGATAGATAGATAGATAGATAGATAGATAGATAGATAAAAATTGTTTGAAGATAGATAGATAGATAGATAGATAGATAGATAAGGTTTGAAGATAGATAGATAGATAGATAGATAGATAGATAGATAGATAGATAGATAGATAGATAGATAGATAGATAGATAGATAGATAGATAGATAGATAGATAGATAGATAAAAACTGTTTGAAGATAGATAGATAGATAGATAGATAGATAGATAGATAGATAGATAGATAGATAGATAGATAGATAGATAGATAGATAGATAGACAGATAGAAAAAGTTGTAAGATAGATAGATAGATAGATAGATAGATAGATAGATAGATAGATAGATAGATAGATAGATAGATAAATAGATAGATAGATAGATAGAAAAGGTTTGAAGATAGATAGATAGATAGATAGATAGATAGATAGATAGATAGATAGATAGATAGATAGATAGATAGATAGATAGATAGATAGATAGATAGATAGATAGACAGATAGATAGATAGATAGATAGATAGATAGATAGATAAGGTTTGAAGATAGATAGATAGATAGATAGATAGATAGATAGATAGATAGATAGATAGATAGATAGATAAAAACTGTTTGTAGATAGATAGATAGATAGATAGATAGATAGATAGATAGATAGATAGATAGATAGATAGATAGATAGATAAAAATTGTTTGAAGATAGATAGATAGATAGATAGATAGATAGATAGATAGATAGATAGATAGATAGATAGATAGATAGATAGATAGATAGATAAGGTTTGAAGATAGATAGATAGATAGATAGATAGATAGATAGATAGATAGATAGATAGATAGATAGATAGATAGATAGATAGATAGATAGATAGATAGATAGATAGATAAAAATTGTTTGAAGATAGATAGATAGATAGATAGATAGATAAGGTTTGAAGATAGATAGATAGATAGATAGATAGATAGATAGATAGATAGATAGATAGATAGATAGATAGATAGATAGATAGATAGATAGATAGATAGATAGATAGATAGATAAGGTTTGAAGATAGATAGATAGATAGATAGATAGATAGATAGATAGATAGATAGATAGATAGATAGATAGATAGATAAGGTTTGAAGATAGATAGATAGATAGATAGATAGATAAAAACTGTTTGTAGATAGATAGATAGATAGATAGATAGATAGATAGATAAAAATTGTTTGAAGATAGATAGATAGATAGATAGATAAGGTTTGAAGATAGATAGATAGATAGATAGATAGATAGATAGATAGATAGATAGATAGATAGATAGATAGATAGATAGATAGATTGATAGATAGATAGATAGATAGATAGATAGATAGATAGATAGATAGATAGATAGATAGATAGATAGATAGATAGATAAGGTTTGAAGATAGATAGATAGATAGATAGATAGATAGATAGATAGATAGATAGATAGATAGATAGATAGATAGATAGATAGATAGATAGATAGATAGATAAAAATTGTTTGAAGATAGATAGATAGATAGATAGATAGATAAGGTTTGAAGATAGATAGATAGATAGATAGATAGATAGATAGATAGATAGATAGATAGATAGATAGATAGATAGATAGATAGATAGATAGATAGATAGATAGATAGATAGATAGATAAGGTTTGAAGATAGATAGATAGATAGATAGATAGATAGATAGATAGATAGATAGATAGATAGATAGATAGATAGATAGATAGATAGATAGATAGATAGATAGATAGATAGATAAAAACTGTTTGTAGATAGATAGATAGATAGATAGATAGATAGATAGATAGATAGATAGATAGATAGATAGATAGATAGATAGATAGATAGATAGATAGATAGATAGATAGATAGATAAAAATTGTTTGAAGATAGATAGATAGATAGATAGATAGATAGATAGATAGATAGATAGATAGATAGATAGATAGATAGATAGATAGATAGATAGACAGACAGATAGATAGATAGATAGATAGATAGATAGATAGATAGATAGATAGATAGATAGATAAGGTTTGAAGATAGATAGATAGATAGATAGATAGATAGATAGATAGATAGATAGATAGATAGATAGATAGATAGATAGATAGATAGATAGATAAGGTTTGAAGATAGATAGATAGATAGATAGATAGATAGATAGATAGATAGATAGATAGATAGATAGATAGATAGATAGATAGATAGATAGATAAAAACTGTTTGTAGATAGATAGATAGATAGATAGATAGATAGATAGATAGATAGATAGATAGATAGATAGATAGATAGATAGATAGATAGATAGATAGATAGATAGATAGATAAAAATTGTTTGAAGATAGATAGATAGATAGATAGATAGATAAGGTTTGAAGATAGATAGATAGATAGATAGATAGATAGATAGATAGATAGATAGATATATAGATAGATAGATAGATTGATTGATTGATAGATAGATAGATAGATAGATAGATAGATAGATAGATAGATAGATAGATAGATGATAGATAGATAGATAGATAGATAGATAGATAGATAGATAGATAGATAGATAGATAGATAGATAGATAGATAGATAAAAACTGTTTGAAGATAGATAGATAGATAGATAGATAGATAGATAGATAGATAGATAGATAGATAGATAGATAGATAGATAGATAGATAGATAGATAGATAGATAGATAGATAAGGTTTGAAGATAGATAGATAGATAGATAGATAGATAGATAGATAGATAGATAGATAGATAGATAGATAGATAGATAGATAGATAGATAGATAGATAGATAGATAGATAAAAATTGTTTGAAGATAGATAGATAGATAGATAGATAGATAGATAAGGTTTGAAGATAGATAGATAGATAGATAGATAGATAGATAGATAGATAGATAGATAGATAGATAGATAGATAGATAGATAGATAGATAGATAGATAGATAGATAGATAAAAACTGTTTGAAGATAGATAGATAGATAGATAGATAGATAGATAGATAGATAGATAGATAGATAGATAGATAGATAGATAGATAGATAGATAGATAGATAGACAGATAGAAAAAGTTGTAAGATAGATAGATAGATAGATAGATAGATAGATAGATAGATAGATAGATAGATAGATAGATAGATAGATAGATAAATAGATAGATAGATAGATAGAAAAGGTTTGAAGATAGATAGATAGATAGATAGATAGATAGATAGATAGATAGATAGATAGATAGATAGATAGATAGATAGATAGATAGATAGATAGATAGATAGATAGATAGATAGATAGATAGATAGATAAGGTTTGAAGATAGATAGATAGATAGATAGATAGATAGATAGATAGATAGATAGATAGATAAAAACTGTTTGTAGATAGATAGATAGATAGATAGATAGATAGATAGATAGATAGATAGATAGATAAAAATTGTTTGAAGATAGATAGATAGATAGATAGATAGATAGATAGATAGATAGATAGATAGATAGATAGATAGATAGATAGATAAGGTTTGAAGATAGATAGATAGATAGATAGATAGATAGATAGATAGATAGATAGATAGATAGATAGATAGATAGATAGATAGATAGATAGATAGATAGATAGATAGATAAAAATTGTTTGAAGATAGATAGATAGATAGATAGATAGATAAGGTTTGAAGATAGATAGATAGATAGATAGATAGATAGATAGATAGATAGATAGATAGATAGATAGATAGATAGATAGATAGATAGATAGATAGATAGATAGATAGATAAGGTTTGAAGATAGATAGATAGATAGATAGATAGATAGATAGATAGATAGATAGATAGATAGATAGATAGATAGATAGATAGATAGATAGATAAGGTTTGAAGATAGATAGATAGATAGATAGATAGATAAAAACTGTTTGTAGATAGATAGATAGATAGATAGATAGATAGATAGATAGATAGATAGATAGATAAAAATTGTTTGAAGATAGATAGATAGATAGATAGATAAGGTTTGAAGATAGATAGATAGATAGATAGATAGATAGATAGATAGATAGATAGATAGATAGATAGATAGATAGATAGATAGATAGATAGATTGATAGATAGATAGATAGATAGATAGATAGATAGATAGATAGATAGATAGATAGATAGATAAGGTTTGAAGATAGATAGATAGATAGATAGATAGATAGATAGATAGATAGATAGATAGA